>NW_022436989.1:1815646-2007955 GCF_009761245.1 Sapajus apella
TTTTTTTTTTTTTTTTTTTTGAGACGGAGTTTCGCTCTTGTTACCCAGGCTGGAGTGCAATGGCGCGATCTCGGCTCACCGCAACCTCTGCCTCCCGGGTTCAGGCAATTCTCCTGCCTCAGCCTCCTGAGTAGCTGGGATTACAGGCACGCGCCACCATGCCCAGCTAACTTTTTGCATTTTTAGTAGAGACGGGGTTTCACCATGTTGACCAGGATGGTCTCGATCTCCTGACCCTATGATCCACCCGCCTCGGCCTCCCAAAGTGCTGGGATTACAGGCTTGAGCCACCGCGCCCGGCCAGAGTCACTCTTTTCAACCCCTGCCACTGCTTTATCTGCTCAGTTCCTGTCAATTCTAAATATTTGTTGTCATCTCAACAGCGTGCATAGCATCTCCACCAGGTGTAGATTCCATCTCAAGAAACCACTTTCTCTGTTGATCCATAAGAAGTCGCCGTCCATTCACGTTTCTCACGAGGCTGCAGCAGTTCGGTCCCACCTCCAGGCTCCACTTCTGACTCTAGTTCTCTTGCTGCTTCCCCACATCTGCAGCGACTTCCTCCCTGAAGTCTGGCACCCCTGAGTCACCCATGAGGGCTGAAATCAACACCTTCTGAACTCCTGTTCACGCTGCTGTTTGACCCCCTCCCATGAATCATGAATGTTCTGAAGGCATCTAGAATGGTGACTCCTTTCCAGCAGGTTTTCAGTAGACTTTTCCCAGATCTGTCGGAGGAATCGCTGTCTATGGCAGCTGCAGCCTTATCAAATGTCTTAAATAGTAAGACTTGAAAGTGAATTAGGAAAGTTAACTTGAAAGTTAGTAAGACTTGAATGTTGTGTTAATTGGCTATTTTAACATTTTAATGGGCTTAAAATAGTGAACCACTGCAGTAAACAGATGTGCTGTCATTTAGGGTTTGCTGTTTCATTTACACAGCACAGGCAGAGTAGAGTGAGCATAATTCCTAAGGGCCTTAGAACTGTTGCAATGGTGACTGAGCAGTGGCTTTCACTTGAAGTCACCAGCTGCACAGAGTCACTAACAAGAGAGTCACCCTGTCCTTTGAAGCTTTGAAGCCAGGCATTGACTTCTCTCTAGCTATGAGAGTTCTAGATGTCATCTGCTTTTAGTAGAAGGCAGTTTTGTGTGCATTGAAGATCCGTTGTTAGTGTGGCCCTTTCATCAGTGGTCTTAGCCAGATCCTCTGGAGAACCTGCGGCAGCGTCCCCATCAGCTCTTGCGGCTTCACCGTGTGCTGTTATGTTACGTAGCTGGCTTGTTTCCTTAAACCTCAGGAATCAGCCTCTGCTGACGTCAAGCTTTTCTTCAGCTTCCTTGCCTCTCTCAGCCTTCCTAGAATTGAAGAGAGGATCTTGCTCTGGATTAGGCTTTGGTTTAAGGGAATGTTGCGGCTGGTTCGGTCTTCCATCCAGACCATGCACAGTTTCTGTATATCTGCAATAAGATGGTTTTACTTGCTTATCATTTGTGTGTTCACTGGAGCACTTTTAATTTCCTTCAAGAACTTCTCTGCGTTCACAGCATGGGTGACTTTGGCACCCTCTGTCTGTTTTGGATGTGCCTTCCTCACTAAGCTTAATCATCTCCAGCTTTTGCTTTCAAGTGAGAGGTGTGTCTTGTGTCAACACTTAGGGGCCATTGTGGGGTTATTAATTGGCCTAATTTCAGTATTGTATGTCAGGGAATAGGGAGGCCTGGGGAAAGGGAGAGAGACAAGGGGAATGGCTGGTGTGTGGAGCAGTGAGGGTGGATGCGGCATTTTTCTATTTAGTTAGCTGTCTTGTATGGACGCACTTCTTGGCGTCCGTAAAGAATTTCAAAGGTAATATGAAAGGTCCTTGATCATAGATGACCAGAACAAAACTGGCAATCACATAAAAGCTTGATATATTGCAGGAATTACCAAAATGTGACACAGACACCAAGTGAGCACAGGCTGCTGGGAAAACGCCAGTGGCCAGCTTGCTCAACACGTGATTGCCACCACCCACCTTCAGTTTGTAACAAATGCAGTGTCAGAAGCCCGTACCAGGAGGCACGGGCCGTGCATGAGAGGGAGTTAGACCAACCGGACGCTAGGGGAGCCGGTCCCCAACGCCTGGCGCATTTCTCTGCACCAGCCGCGTGCCTGCGGGGTGAGCTGTTCCCCAAACCACCACGGGTTCTACAGCGCACTAGAAAAGCCCCAGAACCCGCTGAAAGCTGCCGTGCTCTCGGTTACAGTTTATAATGGGGAACGGAGACCACTTTAAGACAGCCAAGGGAGGAAACCCATGAGGGAGTCCGGAGGGGAGAGAGGTTCCACCGCCCTGTCCCCGTGGAGTCTGGGCACCCTGTGTGGCAGTATGCGGGAGTTCTGCCAGCGAAGGACACTGCCCAGCCTTGGTATCCAGAGTCTCTGTGGCGTCCGGCACCCAGGGACGGCTGACTTCCCTCATGGCCGCTTAGTCTCCAGCCTCAGAGGAGGTGGAACTGGGGGACCCAAAGGCCCCTACCCCACATCACATCGCTGCCACTGGGCTTGGCTCGGGTACTCCCACCCCCCGTCACAATGTCCTCTTCAGTGTGGCCAACCCACCCTACACCACATGATGGGACTGTCCAGTGTGACCCAAGGCCACCAGGCAAACGCCCTCCTATCAGGCCTGGCATCCCAAGGGCTTCGAGGACACGTCCCAGCAGTGGCGTGCAAGGGCAGGGCTCAGCTGTGGGCGAGGCAATGTGCATGCCACGCTACGGTCTGAAGGCGTCCCACCTCCACATTCACGTGCTCAAATCCTCGCCTCCAAGATGGCATGTTGGGAGGTGGAGCATTTGGGAGGTCATGCATGGGACTACTGCCCTTATGAAAGCGACCTCGGAGAGCTCCCTCACCTCTTCCACCACGTGAGGACCCTCGGCGAGAAGGCGCCGTCTCAGCCAGCCACTGGATCTCCGGTGCCTGATCTTGGACTTCTGGCCTCCAGAGCTCTGAGCTGCACACCTCTGTGGTTTCTAAGCCACCAGGCTGCCCACATGGACTGGGATGCTCTGTAACGTGGCCGTTCCAGCCCTGGGCTGTGACGCCAAGGAGATCTCTGCGGGGTTCCATGAGGGCACGGGCGTGGGATGCGTGCAGTCACTGGCTGCTGCGCTCATCTTTCCGTCATTGACTGTCTCCTGAACTGCCAGCAGCCTCCTCCTCTCCCCGCAGAAGACGGCGCATCAGCTCTGATCCTCACCCCCTTCCGGGTATCTTTCTCCCCTGTGAGGCCCTGTGCACGTGTTAGTTTGCGTGCCCTTCTCCTGAGAATGTGCCCACTGTCAGCGTACTGCATAGCTGCCCAAGCTCAGAGGAATTGGATAAAGGCAGTTCCCTCTCCAGGGACCTAAGAATTGCGGCTGAGCTGAAAGGCTGGCTGCTCTGCCTTCCAACCGGCAGGGGCGACAGGGCAACCCTCGGGCATTCAAGGAAGCGGTCGGCCTCCAGGATGACCGCTTTGCAGCCGAAAGGGCGGCCTGGGCAGAGTGCTCGGGGAGCTCGGATCTGATCCCCTCAGAGTCTCGGTGCTGCATGCAAATGAGGTGACTTTCCAGGTCTCTTTTGATTGGACAAATCGCTCCCTGGAGCAGCCAATGGGGCGCCCAGGTTGCAGAGCGCCTTCACCCCATTTGTGGGCGCAGCATCCACAACCCCGTGCAGAGGCTCCCCTGGCGCCGGCCCGCGGTACCATGCCCGGGTGCGCACGCGCACCTGCTGCTCCGTCCGGGCGGCTACTCCAGGGGCGGGGGCGCCTGCGCGCGGGTCCACCTGGCAGCTGTTGGCTGGCAGCGCGGCGCCCGACAGGAACTTGCGCGCTTCCCGTGCCGCCCGGGGCTGGCCATCCGCAACCAGGGGGAGCTCAACCAACTGCCTGGCGCGTGACCACCGCCCAGAGCGGCCTCCTGCCCAACATCCAGGCCAGGCTGCTGCCCAAGAAGGCGGGGAGCCCCCAGAATCCCAAGGGCAGGTGACACTGCCCGCCTCCCCGCACCACCACACGCTCATTTCCCCACTTTTTGTCTGGATTTTATTTTGTTTTTCTTTATATATGCGTATGCTTAATTGACACATAATAATTGTACATATTTGTGGATACTTAGGGATGGTTCACCAAATACGTACAATGTATACTGGTCGGTCAGGGTAATGAGCATGCCCATCATCTGAAACGTTCATCATTTGTGCGGGACCATTCAACATCTCATTCTAGCTGTTTGAAACTATGTAATAGATTGTGTTTAATATAATCATCCCACAGTGCTGTAGAAGGCGAAGACTTATAGTAAATATATGGAATCAACCCGGGTGTCCAACAGCAGATGAATGGTTAAGGAAAATGTGTATATACACAAGACTGCGGCTCAGTTCCTGGGTCATAAGTGGCTCCCTTTCCTGCATCCTTGCCAGGTGGAAGGGGCAAGGGAGGACTCTGGGGTCTGTGAAAAAAAATTAAATTTGGGGACCCCCAAACTCATCTAGCCAAAGAGAAAAGTCAAGCTGGAAACTGGGTCTTACAAGCCTGCCTCCCCTTCTTGGTTCCTAAATCAGATGGCTAGAAGATGAAAAGCTACCCGTCTCCCCATATTTTGCCCACAGGGAGATTCCTGGCAAGCTGTTAAACGTCACCATGGGAATGCAAATTGTAGCTTGTCTTTACAGGCACAGTCACCCTGGCCTCCCCGACGGACGAAAATGCATAACTGATTGCTCACCTACCTGCTATGCAAAACGCAGGTTCCCCTCATTTTCCCTCTGCCTCTTTTGTTCATGTGAAAACTGTGTGCTTCAATATCCCACCCTTTCCCCTTTAAATTTTGAGCCCTCAAAATCATCTTCTGAGAAAGGCATAGACCCCTGTCCTGGGCTCATCCTTAGCTGTGGCAAATGTACCTCCTAAGATGATTCATCTTCCGAGAAAGGCATAGACCCGTGTCCTGGGCTCATCCTTAGCTGTGGCAAATGTACCTCCTAAGATGATTGAGACTCGTCTCATCACTTTCCTTTGTTGACAGGTCGGTCTTTAAGGAAACTAATCCCATTTGTGAGGCTCCTCTTTCATGACCCAATCATCTCCCAAAGGCCCCACCTCCTAACACTGTCACCTTGCGGGTAAAGATTTCAACAGATGACTTTGGAGTGTGGGACACAAACATTCAGACTGTAACCCCAGTCACCGAAATCCAGGATGATCTCAACCCAAGATTCCTAATCAAATCTGCAAAGAGGAAGGCCTGTTTTTCAAATGGGATCAGTTCAGTCCTCTCTGCAGGGTGCCTCTGCTCCGATCCTCTTGGTGGCCATCTGTTGAGAAGTGTGTATGTGTGCCATATATCCATGTTACAGATGAGGAGATGGAGGCTCAGGGACATGAGGCAGCCTCTCGCCCCACTGCTGGGGGCTGCAAAGTCAGGATTGAAGCCCGCTGTGGTGGCTGGACTGAGGAAGTGGATTAACCGCAGTAGATAGCACAGCAGAGGTGAATGGAGCCACAGGGGCGGCTGGCTCCCTGCGGGCACTTTTGGAAAGACAGAGCCTGCAGCCGTGACTCCCGGGGTGGCCACCTGCCACTGGGGTTGCCCTTCACTGCGTGATGCCATAGGCTCCCTGGGGAGGTTCCTGGCCCTCACACCACCAAATGCTCTCCCCTCCTTTTCTCTGGATTTTATTTTTTTCTTTACGTATATTTTTAATTGACATATAATAACTGTACATATTTGTGGGGTTTCATTTCTGTAATTCCCTAACTCGCCCAACAAAGGGAGGTTCAGCCTTTACCTCCTTCCTCTCTGGTGCGTAGGGAGGTGCCCCTTAAATGTCTTCAGTGAGGAAGTGACTGCATCATCCCCCACCCTGCGCATCCTAGCAGGTGATGGGGTCTTTCTCCCCACCCCTCAGAGCAGGTTTTACACTTTCAGGTGTGAGGAAAAGCATTCTGAGAACTGTTATGGGTTCCATTGTGTATCCCCTGCCCCCCAATCATCTGTGGAGTCCAAACCCTCAGGACCTCAGAGTGTGACTAATAACCCCCCTTATCCTTGGGGGATACATTCCATGACTCGCAATGGATGCCTGAAAGTGAGGGTAGTACCCAATCCGACACAGGCTGAGCCCTTCCCCACACATACACAGCTATGATAAAGTGTATGCAGTTGGCACAGTAAGAGATTAATAACAATAACTAGTAATAAAATTAGTGGAGTGTGATGGTGCCTGCCTGTAGTTCCAGCTGCTTGGGAGGCTGAGGCAGGAGGATCACTTGAGCCGAGGAGGTAGAGCTCAGCCTGGGCAGCAAAGTGAGATGCTGTGTGTAAAGATATGCAGCAATTCAAAAAAGGTAAAGAATCTAGAAAGACATGACAATATACTGTAATAAAAGTTATGGGAATATGGTCTCTCTGTCCTGCACAATAGCTTAATAAAAATAACTACAGTGGACCGTGGGTAACTGAAACCGCGGGTGACGGGACTGTGATGTTTGGAGGCAGGCTCTCTCAGGAGGTAATTAAAGTGAAGCAAGTGTATTGGGCTGGGCCCTAATGTAGTGGGACTTATGAAAAGAAGAGATTAGGATGCAGACACCCCAGAGGGAGGACCGTGCGAGGACAGGGGGAGGAGAGGACCATTGGATAGCCATTGGGGATTCCCGAGGGTGAGCCAGTGCTGTCTGCACCTTGACCTTGGATGTCCAGATCAAGGAAGGAAATAAATGTCTGTTGTTTGAGCCTCTCAGTCTGCGGTGCTGTTAGGCAGCTGCAGGATAGAAGAGCTGATTGAAAATGTACATTCCTGCCCCTCCCTAGAACCGACATCGTAAGTCTCCACTGGTGCCCAGAAATCTGCAGGGCCACACTCTGAGGTTCTTAGAATCCAGTCTGAGAATCGCTGATTCCAGTTTAAACAACAGCCAAGAAGTCAGGAGAGAACAGAGTTCCGTAAACTTTATTTCACTGTGGGCCCCAGAAGGAGCCTTTTGAAGACTGTTTTTTTCCTCATTGCCACCACGACCATGCAGCTTCCACAGCACGGATACACTGTGTATCTGTTTGTGTGCCGGTCCTTCAGAGGGCTACAAGCCACGGTGATGCCTTCAGCCGCCAAAAATGAACTCTCACCCCCTGCAGAGGCCTGTCGCTCTGCTGAGAATGCATAAAGCAGAACAAGAATTACTGCCCACTTTTTTGTGTAAGGAAAGTGCCGCTTGAAAGAATCCCAGTCACAGCACAGAGGTCGGGAAACTGCTATAGGATGGAAACATGTCAGCTGTGGAATCACCCCTGGCGGCATGGCTGGCTGCAGACGAAACTGCAGGGGTCCCAGAGTTGGGCCCTGAGCTAGTCTGATGCTCCTCAGGCTCTATCTGTGCAGGGCATCCTTCTGCAAGCTTGCGGTAGGGTTTGAATGAAGGGGCAGTGCCTTTGCATGTGCCCTTGAGGGGTCATCACTGCAATTGTAGTTTCATCCTGACAGAGGGAGATCCAGGCTGGATTCGGGCTCGGTCACTCACTATGCATCCTGAGTTGCTTAAGTCTGGGTTGAAGCCACTCACCCTATATGTTGGGTCACTTGGGGTCCTTGTATTCTTGCTGGGCTATACATGAATGGAAACTTGCTTTGGGCTTGTGGGAAGGGCACTTTGGTCTTCTTGCCTGTGGGAGAAAGGTCAGTGTTTCCTTGAGGAATTTCCACAGGCAGCAGGAGTGGCTCAAGGCTCTCACTTGCTGAGGCTCTTTAGGGACCTGCAGGTTTCCTGCTCCTTCTGGGGAGGAAAGCAAAGCATCAGCCTGGAACGAGAGAGTGGGCGTGGCTTGGGGCAGGAGCAGGAGGCCTGTTTTGTGTCTGCATGATGGGTTTGAACATCAGCCTATTCTGCTAACACGTGGACAAAGCTGCTGTCTCCAACCACCTGGTGGTGAGATAAGCTGAGACACACATATGCGTGCACACACAGATCTCCATTGAGAGGTAAGCTGAGACACACATATGCGTGCACACACAGATCTCCATTGAGAGGKAAGCTGAGACACACATGTGCGTGCACACACAGATCTCCATTGAGAGGTAAGCTGAGACACACATGTGCGTGCACACACAGATCTCCATTGAGAGGGAAGCTGAGACACACATGTGCGTGCACACACAGATCTCCATTGAGACAGAACACATCATTATGCACTTCACATGTACTTTGTGTGTGTGTATACAGTTGACCCCCAACTTATAATGGTTCAGCTTGCAACTTTTCACCTTTACCATGGTGCAAAGCAATGCCCACTCAGGACACCCTTGACTTATCCCTGGGATTACAGGGTCAAGCCATCGGCTCTTTGGGACTCTGAGGTGGGAGGATCACTTGAGCCCAGGAGTTCAAGGCTACAGTGAGCCTTGACTGCACCACTGCACTCCAGCTGGGCAACAGGGCCAGACCTGGCCTCTAAAAAAATAAAATAAATGAAACATTAAAGACCTTGGATGTCTCTCCAAGGCAAAATCCACTTAGTTTATAGATGACAACGTGAAGGCTCTGACAGATGGAGCAGTGTTCTTGACCTCACACATTCAAGGGCAAAATGGGACTCATTTTGAACACATGTCCAGCAGACATCGCCCTCTGATGACTTCACCCCTTTGACCTCCCATAGGGACTAGAGCATAGACAGGCCTCTGGCAACCACCAATCTACTGTCTTCATGAGATCCAGGACGAGTAGGAGGGAGGTGGGATCGGGAAAGGTTGATTCACGTGTAAAAAAATTACAGTAGATAGATGAAATAAGACCAAGGGTTCCATAAATCAGAAGGTGACTGTAGTTAGTGACGATCTATTGTGTATTTCAAAACAGCTAGCAGAGAGGACTTGGAATCTTCCAGTACAGAGAAAAGCTAAATATGTCAGGTGATGGATATCCCAATTACCCCGACTGGATCATTATACATTGTATGCATGTATCAAGCTATCACGTGCACCCTATGCACACCTATTATGAACTGACAAAGGAAAAGCGTGAACCGTAATGTAGACTCTGGACTGGGTGCTAATGAGGTGTCGATGTGGGCTCTCAGCCATAGCAAATGCACCGCTCTGGTCGGGGAGTTGCCAGTGTGGCGGCTGAGCATGTGTGGGGAATCTCTGTACCTTCTATGTTTTCTGTGAACCTAAAATTGCTCTAAAAAACAAAGTCTATTTGAAAAAGATAAGGCTTTCTCTACCTGTGGCCCACCTGCCCCCGACTCCTCTGCACCAAATTTCTAGGTGAAATTGGGGATAATGTTCCCAACTCGACTTCACCATTGTATGAAGTGGAGAGAACTTTAGGATCCCCAAGGAGGATTTTGCAAGCTGTGGCTTTAGATCAGTTCTCTGGGTGTCTTAAAACTCGAAGCAGGGTGCACTAGAGACTGGAAGTTGCACATCTGACATTATAGGAGGGACTGGAGAGGAAGCTGAGGGCTGAACTACTGCAAGGAAAAACCAAGGAATTGTTTTTGGTTTTTTTTTGTGGCTGAGGACAAAAGGAGGGGCTGCCCATGTCTACCTGAGTCATACCGAGATAGACGAGCTCACTTCATGCCCTTGCCGCTGTGGGTGGCCTCAGATCCCACCCGAGGTGCTGGTGTGCCCACCTCACGGCTTCTGTGTCCACACGTTTAAAATGGTGCTTTTCCCTTTGAGGGGCTACCTTCTACTTGAAACCTAATTTCCATTCCTACAGACTTTATTTGGAATGTAAAAAGCCCAGACTGGGTCAAGTATGGCTTGACCAATACCACTTGAAGCAGACCAAACACACAGTAGCTACATCACCGCCAAGCGTGGGAGCAGACTGTAAGTGGTGGCGGCCACTTGGTACAAATCCTAGTCATCCTGCCCCAGCTTAGGACAAAGCAAATACAAACAACGCAGAAAACACCAAGGAGACCCAACTGGCAGAAGGAAACTCCCAACTTCTCTCCCTCTTGGAGCTGGGACGTCCATCCTTTAGTACTCCCCACCTGCTTCTCAGGCTGCCATCACGGCCTGGACTCATGCCGTAGGTGCCCCTGCTTCTCAGGTTTTGGCACAGACTGCATGGACTCAGCCTCCGGGGCTCTCCAGCTCGCAGACACAGGTGGTGGTAGTTCTTTCCCTCCATAACTGTGTGTGCCAATTCTTGTACACCCAGATTGACGGTGGGTCTGCCCTTCCCAGTCCTCTGACTCAAATGTTAATCTCCTTTGGCAACCCCCTCACAGACACACACAGGAATAAAACTGCATCCTTCAATCCATTCAAGTTGACACTCCGTATTAACCATCACACCGTTCATACATCTTGGGAGAAATGTTTATTCAGGGCTCTTGCCCATTTTTAAATCAGGCTATTATTATTAGCTGCAAATGAGTTGTTATTCAGCCTGAGAAAGAAGAAAACAAATCCTGCCATTGTGACAACAAGGATGAACCTGGAGGTCGTGATGCTGAGTGAAATAAGCCAGGCACAAGAGAGCGAAGCCAGCAGCAGGACCGGCTCAAGGGAGCAATGCACAATAGTCAAACTCCTAGAAGCAGAGAGGAGAAGGCTGGGGAGAGGGGGGAGGTGGTCGTCTAGGGATCAAAGGTGCAGTTATGCAGGGTGCATGTGTCTTGCAGATATAATTCGAGGCCAGTGCCGTGGCTCACCAGGCGATATTGCCGACCTAAAGTTCCTAATAGTATAGGTCTTATGGTGTGTCCTTACCAAAAAGAAAAGAAAAGAAGCAGAAAACAAATGAATTTCACAGTAATACTATCAAGGGTGGGAAAACAGTCTTGGAGGAGATAGGTAGGTTTACAACCTTGACAGCTGCAACACCTTCACAGGCGATACCTCAACTCACCAGAGGGTCTGTACGAAGTATCCGCAGCCTTTTGTATGTTAGCCGTACATCAATAAAGTGGTTCAAACAAACAAGCAAAAAAGAAAAGAAACTTGTATGATTTTGTGAGCCGCGAGGGACTCTGGGAGACAGGACCGTTTTGGCGGTTTGTGTCTGTTTGCACGACCCTGTTCAAAACCCATGCTGGGCGGGGTGCACTGCCGACTGCGGCCTCCCTGAGACGCGACTGCACGTGGACACTTAACTGCCTCAAAGGAGAACATTTAATTTAAAATGTCACCTCCTTTTGCAATGGTGAAGACAAATGGAGCTGGAAGAACTGGATAGCTATGCTTAAAAAGTGAACCTCAGGCCGGGCGCGGTGGCTCACGCCTGTAATCCCAACACTTTGGGAGGCTGAGGCGGGCAGATCATGAGGTCAAGAGATCGAGACCAGCCTGGCCAACATGGCGAAACTGCGTCTCTACAAAAAATACAAAAATTAACTGGGTGTGGTGGCACATGCCTGTAGTCCCAGCTACTTGGGAAGCTGAGGCAGGAGAATCACTTGAAACCAGGAGGTGGAAGTTGCCGTGAGCCGAGATCACACCACTGCACTCCAGCCTGGCTACTAACAAAAGCGAACCTCAAGCATTACCTCACACTGTACACGAAAATCAACTCAAAATGGATCTCAGGGCTAAGTGTAAGAGCTAAAATGGCTGCTCTTCTGGAAGACAGCAGAGGAGAAAATATCTGGACATTGGATTCAGGAACCATTTTCTAAACAGGACATCAAAGCAGGTATTATAATAGAAAACAATGAAAAAAAGATGTTTGCTCTTCTTTTGGTAATTAAGCAATTTAATTTTCCACCAGCTTTATCAAGGTATAATTAGCAAAGAATAATTATATATATTTAAGGCGCACATGTTTTGATATATGTATACATTGTGAAGTGATTGCCACAGTCAAGCTAATTCACACGTCCATCAGCTCACAGCTACCCTTTCTGTGGTGAGATTACCTAAGATGTACTCGCTAAGCGAATCTTCAGTGCACAGTGGAGTCTCATTAACTAGTCTCCACACTGGCATCAGGCCTCCAGAACCGTCCACCTTAGAGCCCAGGCACTGCGTGCATGGAAAAACATGTCCTCACCCCCTTGCCACAACCTCTGCTTTCTAGAGATATAGTTAAGGCAATAAAAATGCAAGCCATGGGTAACGCGCAAAATACGTGCTCAGTAAAGGGCTTGTATCAGAGCATGTGAGGAACTCTGAGAATTCAATCGTAAGACAGACGACCCTGTTTATTGTTTATTTTTTAAACCACTTTTATTTTTTGCCTTCAACCAACTCACCAGACAATCCTATTTAAGAAAAGGGCAGAACTGGACACACCTGTGGTCCTTCCTACCTACTCCGGAAGCTGAGGTGGGAGGATTGCCTGAGCCCAGAAGTTTAACCTGGGCAACATAGAAAGACCCCATCTCTCTAAAAAAAAAAAAAAAACAGAAGTGGTGGCGTATGCCTGTAGTGCCAGCTTCTTGGGGTGCTGAGGTGGGAGGATCACCTGAGCCCAGGAGGTTGAGGCTGCAGTGAGCTGTGATTGTGCCACTGTGCTCCAGCCTGGGCAACAGAGCAAGACTCTGTCTCTAGAAAAAAAACCCAAAAACCAAAACGCAAAAAACAAAAAAATAGGCAAAGGACTGGAAGAGGTACTCCCATCCTGAAAAGAAGATACACCAATGGCTAATAAGCACACGATAAAATACTCTTGCTTGTCACCAGAGAAATGCAAAGTGAAACCAAAATACTATACCAATACATGTGTGTGTATGAACACACACACAGGCACACACACGCACACAGACACACACTACAGTGGCTGAAATTAAAGAAGATACCAGTGCCATCGTGGTGACATCCAGCATGGGTGAGGATGTGTTGCAGTATCTGCTGGTGAAATTGCACAACAGTGCAGCTTGTCTGGAAAACCAGGTGGCCGTTTCTTATCAAGTTAAACATGAGCTTGCCACTCGTAGGCATTCATCAAGGAGAAAGGAAAGCATGAATGTGCTCAAAAACATGTTGGCGGATGGTCACAGCAGGGGAGGGGACAAGGCTTTCCCTTGGGCCCTTTGCATTTGCTGAAAAATCAACTTGCAAAAGGCAGACAGGAGGAAAGGCAGACACATTTATTAAGCATGTAGACGGGGGCCTTCAGAATGAAGACCCAAAGATCCAGAGGAAGCTGTCCATTTTCTTGAGATGGAGTCTCACCGCAGTCGTCCAGGCTGGAGTGCAGTGCTGCAATCTTGGCTCATTGCAACATCCGCCTCCCAGGCTCAAGCAATTTTTTTATTTTTAGTAAGACAGGGTTTAACCATGTTAGCCAGGCTGGTATCGAATTCCCGACCTCAGGTGATCTGCCTGCCTTGGCCTCCCAAAGTGCTGGGATTACTACTCAGCAGCAGAATGCACCAGACTGTGACCACAGGCAGTGATGTGGCCGTGCCAAGGGACAGAAGTCACACACACAGATGCACTGTAGACTTTCATTTATTTGAAATTCCAGATAGCAGGCAGAGAGGGATGATATAGAATACAGACGCATCCAAGAGCAGAGCTGGAGTGAGGCGGTGGCCATGGGCCCAGCCACACCAGGAAGGCTGCTGGATTTTCATGGACTTGTTAACCCAAAGAAAGACCAAGAGTGAATAGAAAACAAATGGAAACCAGAAACTGTAGAGGCCAGGTCAGTGGTTGCTTGGGACAGGGGAGAGTGGGTCAGTTACTAAGGGATTAGGGGACACCTTTAGGGAGGAAGCGTTAATCTCTTGCAGGGGGTGTGATTATATACAAGGGTCAAACTCATCCAGCTGCACACTTAAAATGGGCGCACTTTCTTATATATCAGTATTATCTTAATAATCAGGAAAGAGAAGTAAACTTTTTTTACAGTTGAGTGTCAGCCTGAGGCTGAAGGAAGTCATCTGCAGAGCTTGGTGATGATGTGGAGCTGTCAGTGGGGAGACGGGGCAGGGCAAAGGCTCTGTCCAATCCTGTTTCCACCCACGCCCATCCTACCCTCTCTCCAGAGCTCAGCTCTGAGCCCACCTTCTTCCATGGCGATTTCTGGCCACACCAGTAACCGCGCGAGTGCTCTGACGGTGGACTTTGAGAACACTGGAAATCCGGAATACCTTGATAAAATGGACTTCACCTTTGTCCAAGGCACTTCTCTCTCCCAACAGCTGACAGACCCCGACAGGGTCCTGGTGGACTCTGTTCTTTTCTGGGAGGCGTGAGGGTCATTGAGCCCTCACAGCTCACTGCAGTGGGTTGAATGGGGCCCCCCAAAATGGTACGTCCAAGTCGTAGTGCCTGGTATCTGTGAATGGGCACCCTATTTGGAGAAAGGGTCTCTGCAGATGGAATTAAGATCCCTTCTTGTGGCTCTGAAGATGAGGCACTCCTGGCTTAGGGTGGCCCAAGGCCAATGACTGCATGTCCTCATGGGGAAAGGGGAGGGCGATACGAGACGCAGACCTACAGAGAGAAGAGAGCTGCGCGTGACAGAGACAGGGGTTGGGGCGGCGCTTCCACAAGCCAAGGTGGCCGGCAGCCACCAGGAGCTGAGACGGAGCCTTCTTCAGAGGGTCCGGGAGAAACCAGCCCTGTGACTCTGATTTCAGACGTGGTCTCCAGGATTGGGAGATAATACATTTGTGTAGTCGTTTTTTGTTTGTTTGTTTAGATTAGAGACAGTCTCTCTGTGTTGCCCAGGCTGGAGGGTGGCAGCATGAACACAGGTCACTGAAGCCTCAGACTCCTGGGCTCCAGCTATCCTCCTGTCCTAGCCTCCTGAGTGGCTGGGACCACAGGAAATTTGCATCATTTTAAACCTCCAGGTGTGCTGTACTTAGCTGGGTCAGCCTCAGGGCGCTCCCATGTGCTCCCTGGCTGGGTGGAGACGGGCCTGCAAGGCTCCCGTCAGCTGCTCTCTATTTGGCCCTGCAACGGGTGGCCGGAGGGTGAGTTCAGGTTGGGGTCAGTCCACCCTCGTCCCGCCCAGGGTTGTCCAGCCTCAGGGTATGTGACCAGTTTGCATTTTCCCAGCCGAACTGGGGGCCCCTCACCTCCGAGGGCTCCTCCCCTGAGCTGCCTGCTGTCCCAGCCATGGGATGGGCGCTGCTTCAGGAGCTGAGCGCCAGCACCCTGAAGGACAGTGTCCTTGTCGTCTGCATTCTCTGATGACTGGAGAACATTTCCTTCTGGCCCATTCTGTCTGTCAAATTGCTGGTGTGGCTTCTGCTCAGATTTGATCCTGACTGATGCCAAGGGTAAGTCAACAAGGCCTGGGACCTTTGGCTGGGCCTCTGGGTGGCCCTGTGATAACACATCATGGGGAGGGAGGGAGAGGGGATCCCAGGTAGACCAGATGTCTGGGGGAATGTCAGGGGGATGAGGAAGGGGGAGGAGTGGAGGAAGAAGAGGAAGGGAAGGAGGGGGAGGGGAAAGGAAATAGGGAGAAGAAGGTAGAAGGAGGGAGGAGGAGGGGGAGGAAGAGGAGGAAAGGGAGGAGGAGGGAGAAGGAGGAGGAGGAGAAGGGAGAGAAAGGAGGAGGAGGAGGGAGAGAAAGGAGGAGGAGATGGAGGAAGAGGAGGAGGAGGAGGGAGAGAAAGGAGAAGGAGGAAGAGGAGGAGGAGGAAGAGGAGGAGGAGGAGAAGGGAGAGAAAGGAGGAGGAGGGAGAGAAAGGAGGAGGAGGAGGGAGAGAAAGGAGGAGGAGATGGAGGAAGAGGAGGAGGAGGAGGGAGAGAAAGGAGGAGGAGAAGGAGGAAGAGGAGGAGGAGGAGGAGGGAGAGAAAGGAGGAGGAGAAGGAGGAAGAGGAGGAGGAGGAAGAGGAGGAGGAGGAGGAGGGAGAGAAAGGAGGAGGAGGGAGAGAAAGGAGGAGGAGAAGGGAGAGAAAGGAGGAGAAGGGAGAGAAAGGAGGAGGAGGAGGAGGGAGAGAAAGGAGGAGGAGAAGAAGGAGGAGGGAGAAGGAGGAGGAGGAGGGCTGCTGTTTATGGAGCAGCACGAGGGCCCTGGGCTGCTGGTTCTGCACGTGCCCCAAGTTCTGCCTGTCACAGAGGAGCCCAGGGGTGTACTGACTACTCTTTATTATTAATCTGCCTGGGCCTCTGTAACAAAGGACCACAGGCCTGGCCTAAAGGCGGACACGGACCGTCTCCAGTCCTGGAGGCCAGTGGCCGAGCCAAGGCGTCAGTTGGCAGGGCCGTTTTCTCCTCAGCCTCTCTCCTGGGCTTCCCAGACCCTCTCAGGGCCATGCCTCTATGCCTGTGACTTGACCTCCCTTCTATGGAGACACCAGCCCTATGGGATTGGGGCCCACATCATGACCTCCTTTGACCTCACTTCCTTCTCTAAAGGCTTTATCTCCAAACAGCCACATTCGGAGGTCAAGGGGTTAGGACGTCAACCTACGAAGGGGCGTGATTCAATGCTTACCATAGTGCCATCATTTTACAGGAGAAGGATGGAGCTGGGACGGGGGATCGCGGCCCTGAGCCGCACCCTCAGACACAGTCCTGCTGAGATTTAGGGGCTGGACGTCCCTCCCGGAGCTGGACAGGGCTGGGTGAGAATGTGAGCCTCGCCCGGGGAGTGTCCTTGTCTATGGGGGACGTGGTGTCTCCCCCACTGGAGTTTCCCGGGGAAAGCCAGAGGTCTCCGGAGTCAGCGGAAACTTTCCGGGTCTCTTGGCCCACCGGGCAGATGATCAGGGGACAGGGGTCGTGGGTCCAGAGGCAGAAGAATGGCCGCAGGGGCCCAGGGGCAAGTCCAGAGAATGTGTAGAGCAGGGAGCCGTCCGCCCCACTGTGGAAGGAGATGCTGCTGGCATGGCAGTCCAGGGTGACGGCCACCCGCCGGAGGGGCTGGGCCAGCTGGAGGC
The DNA here is from genome assembly GCF_009761245.1 of Sapajus apella. Lineage (NCBI taxonomy): Eukaryota > Metazoa > Chordata > Mammalia > Primates > Cebidae > Sapajus > Sapajus apella. The sequence continues at coordinate 1,832,487 of NW_022436989.1, forward strand.
GTGTCCTGGGGAAGGACAGGGCCCGGCAGCGCCCCCGGTACAGCTCCAGCGCCCAGACTCCGTGCCGCGGGGCCTTGGGGACCCTGCCCTTCCTCGGCAAGCCCTCCACACACACGCCGAGCACCCAGGCCTGCCTGCCGCCCACCTCCACCTCCCAGCGGTGTCTCCCCGTCCAGAAGCGCTCCCGGCCCAGGACGCAGGGCTCCAGCTCGAACCTCTCGGGGCCAGGGGGCAGGTCCTGCGGGAACAGCAGCCGCCACACGCTTCTCCCATCCTCGGACAGGCTGAGCTTGGGGCTCGCGGTGTCCGGGTCCAGCTTCGGGCTCACTGTGGAAAGAAGTCACGTGTCTGGAGCTTGGGGTGCCTCCCTTGCAGGTCGGGAACCCCAAGGCTGGTCTCCCACACTGGGGCGTCCCCCTCCATCTCCAGGAGTCCCTTCATGGTCTCTGTGTCTTGTCCCTAAGAGAGCGGGGCACATGCAGCCTGGGGCTGCCAGCGGGATCCTGGCAGAAGGTCCAGGGAGGCCAGAGTGGGGCCGGTGTGCAGGTGCACACAATGAGAGAGAGATGCAGAGAGACAGAGACGGGGAAAGAAAGAGAGACAGACAGAGAGAGAGAAAAACAGAGAGACATAGAGACAGAGTCAGAGTCAGAGAGACACAGAGACGGAGACTGAGAAGCCGAGCTGAAGGGAGGACGTGGACCACCAGCCAGCACACCTGGAAAGCCCTAGAAAGGATCCCAGCAGCCCCGATGCTGAGACAAAGGTCTCCCCAAACGCCCACATCTGCGGGAAGCAGTTCTCTCTGCTTTGTCCCAGTCCTCGTCCTGCTTCCTCAGAGGCAACCTTTCCTCTGCTGACCCTCCGTTCACGGGTCCCCTCTGTCTTGCCTGCTGTCTCAGAGTGCCACCCTTTGGGGCATGACCTGGAGATGGAGATCCGTCTACACTGCGGCTCCCTGAATGAGAGGCAGTGAGGGCAGCCTGGGCACCTGGCTGCTCCAGACACACCTTCCCGACACCGGAACCAGCACTCGGCGGCCTGCCCTGCTCCTCCAGAAGCCCTGTGCGCCACTGTGTCCCCGTCGCATGTCCCAGGCATACGTCATCGCCTGAACCCTCATCCCCAAGGGCTTCAGAGGATCCACGCTCTCCGTGATCAAAGGCCCAGCTTCCCCACTAAATGCCTCTGCCTCCTCCCTGCAGGGAAGCCCTGCTCCCCTTGCTTTTGGTTCTTTATTTCCCTCTACACAGCCCCGCTGCTAATTCCCGCCTTGCTTCTGCCCGCTCAGTCCCCTGCTCCTTGCGCCCGAGCTGTGGGACGGGCTGTTGCTACCACGTCTCCCCCACGGCCCTGGCCAGCCCCCAGCTGCCTCTTCCCTCACTGAAGAATTAGTCCAGCTCTTTGCGCTTCCCTCCATCCCAAATGCTCTCATGCAAGGAAATTTCTTATTCACATTAAAATTATTCCAGGCCGGGCGCAGTGGCTCACGCCTGTAATCCCAGCACTTTGGGAGGCCGAGGCGGGTGGATCACGAGGTCAAGAGATCGAGACCATCCTGGTCAACACGGTGAAACCCCGTCTCTACTAAAAATACAAAAAATTAGCTGGGCATGGTGGTGTGTGCCTGTAATCCCAGCTACTCAGGAGGCTGAGGCAGGAGAATTGCCTAAACCCAGGAGGCGGAGGTTGCGGTGAGCCGAGATCGCGCCATTGCACTCCAGCCTGGGTAACAAGAGCGAAACTCCGTCTAAAAAAAAAAAAAAAAATTATTCCAGATTTACAAAGAGTGACAAAAAGCATAAAGAATATGGCATATGACAACATCTTTCATAGCTATAGTAAAATGGTCAAAGCCAGAAAATGGACGTGGGCGTAGCGCTAGAAAACAGCTGTTTCGGAATCTGCAGAGCTTGTTCACGTTTTGCCAACTGTCCCTCCCAAGTCCTCCCACTGGCCCCATCTCCTGCTCAGCCAGTTTTGCCTCCCCTGGTCCTTGCCTCTCCCTTTCCACAGGGACTCTCTTCTGTGTGTGTGTGTGTGTGTGTGTGTGTGTGTGTGTGTGTGTGATGGAGTCTTGCTCTGTTGCCCAGGCTTGAGTGCAGTGGCACAACCTCGGCTCACTGCAACCTCTGCCCCCCAGTTCAAGCAATTCCCCTGCCTCAGCTTCCCAAGTACCTGGGATTACAAGTGCCCACCACCACATCCAGCTAAATTTTTTGTATTTTTAATAGAGATGGGATTTCACCATATTAGCCAGGCTTGTTTCCAACTCCTGACCTCAAGTGATCTGCCCACCTTGGCCTTTCAAAGTGCTGGGATTACAGGGGTGAGCTGCCGCGCCCGGCCTCTTCTCTGTATTTCATGAGATCATGTCCAGACGTAAAAACTCAGATTTCCCTATGTCCATGGTAACCACATCCCCAGAGCTCCCCATCAGGAAAGCAGAGACCCTCAGCATCTCCCACATGCAAGACAGCTGCGGCCATGGGCTCTCCATGCCTGCCTCTCCCAGAAATAAAAAAGAAGGAGCCCAGGCTGGGCATGGCGACTCATGCCTGTAATCCCACACTGGGGCATCCGGTACAGCTCCAGCACCCAGACTCCATGCTGCAAGGCCTTGGGGATCCTGCCCTTTTGATCCAAGCCCTCCAAGCACACACTCACACATGCATAAACACATATTCACACCTATCCACGTGCACACACATGCACACATGCAGCATACACTCATGGAAATGGATATACATGCAGTCATGCACACACACATGCATACACATGTATTCACAGTCACCCGCATGCAAACACATGCACACAGGCAGCATACACTCACACTCATGGAGACATATATACATGCACACAGGTATGCACACACACATGCATATGCACATATTCACACTCATCCACATGCAAACACATACACACACATGCACACATGCAGCATACACTCATGGAAATGGATATACATGCACACAGTCATGCACACACTCACACATGCATACACACATATTCACACCCATACACATGCAAACACATGCAAACACATGCACACATGCAGCATACACTCATAGAAAGACAGGCACACAGTCATGCACACACTCACACATGCATATGCACATATTCACACTCATCCACATGCATGCACATGCACACAGGCAGCATACACTCACACTCACAGAAACACAGGTATACATACACACAGGTGTGCATACATGAAGACACACATACATGTACATAGCCATCACACACATGCACACATGTTTGCACATACACACATGCACACATAAACACATGCACATGCATACACACACTCGTGCACACACCCACACATGCATACACAAGCACACAGACATACTCGTCCACATGCAAACACATACACACACCTGCACACAGACATGCAGAAACAAGCCTCAGAAGGCAGACTGAAGCCAGAGACAGTCTGGGCTTGCCTCCTGGTGGCCCCGGTTCGTTCCTTTCTCACTCTCCTGCTAAGTCTGGACTTTTCTTATTTCCATCAGAATGAGTGTGTAGGCCATTGGCCCTGTCTTCCTTCAACCTACCTAAGTGTGTCATAATGCTGACTTTTCTTTTCTTTTCTGAGACAGCGTCTCACTCTGTTGCCCGGTTGGAGTGCAGTGGTACCATGTCATTGCAACCTCCACCTCCTGGGTTCAAGTGATTCTCCTGCCTCAGCCTCCCAAGTAGCTGGGATTGCAGGCGCCCACAACCATGTCAGGCTAATTTTTGTATTTTTAGTAGAGATGGGGTTTTGCCATGTTGGCCAGGCTGGTCTTGAACTCCTGTCCTCAAGTGATCTGACCGCCTCGGCCTCCCAAAGTGCTGGGATTACAGGCGTGAGCCACCTCGCCCTGACTTTTCTCTTTCTTTCCTCTCCTTCTCTTCTTCTCTCTCTCCCTCCCTCCCTCTCTCTCTTTCTTCCTTTCTTTCTGCCCTCCTTTCTTCCTTCTTTCCTTCTTTCTTCCTTCCTTTGTTCCCTCCCTTCGTTCTTTCTTTCCTTTCTTTTCTTTCTCTGGCTCTGTCACCCAGGCTGGGTGCAGTAGCACAATCACAGCTCACTGTAGCCTTAAACTCCTGGATTCAAGCGATTTTCCCACCTCGGCCTCCTGAGTAGCTGGGACAACAGGCACATGCCACCATGCCGGGCTAATTTCCTTATTTTTTGTAAAGATAGGATTCTGCCATATTGCCCAGGCTAGTCTCAAACTCCTGGCCCCAAGAGATCCTCCCACCTCGCCTCCCAAAATGCTGGATGGCAGCTGTAAGCCGGCACGACCGACTCTGGTAATGCAGTCTTTGTAACCAGCCGAGCACCAGCCCTACTCTCCAAACGGGCTCTGCAGTCTAGGGACAAGTCCTCAGCTCCTGAAATGCACAGGAGGAAGGGAGTGAAGTGGACAAATGAAGGACACAGTCAATATTGAGAATCATCACAGTGATGGCACCCACAAGCCCTCCTCACGCGGCCCCTGCCCTGGATGTGACTCTGTTGGTCACCACAGCACTCTTTCAGGGTGGTGTCAGCACCCGCAGCGGACAGAGTGGCTCAGGGCTCACACCAGGCCCCTCAGCTCACGCCCATCAGACTTGGGGTTCAAGCTCAGATCTGTTTTCAAGCGAGAGTGCAACACCCTGCCCAAAATCAGCCAGTGAAGGCTAACCGAAGGACTGCTAGGAGACAGATGTCTCACTGCATAGATCTCAACTGGGCAATTCCAGAGTGGGGGGGCCCCACCAGCCACCCCGTTCCTAGAGTGTTGAGAACACATGGACAAAGCCTCAGCTCAGGGCTTCGTGCTAGGGTCCTGGGTTTGAGGGGCAGGATGTGCCTCATCTAGGCTCCCTGCTCACCGCCCCATGGCTCCGTCTCATCACTGCCGGCGGGCGGCTGCTGCTTCTCTTCTCTTCGCTCCCTGTCTTCTTCCAGCCGTCTTTTGTTCTTTTCCCTTTGACGTTTCCAGAAGATACAGAGGCCTCCAGCTGTCAGGAGTCCCACTGCCACGAGGACCAGAGGCAGAGCCGCTTTCCATGCCGTGAACCCGGAGCTTCTGGAAAAGGTAGCTGGAGAAGATTCCGGAAGCCAAGAATGTTGGGGTGAGAGGTCATGGGTGTTCTGAGGTCAAACTCGCTAAAGGGTTCACGGGTCTAGGGGCATCATATTTGCAAACTACTGTGAAATAGTTTCCAAAAAAGTATGTATCTGTGCAGGTGGTGCTAGGGACTGGATGTCTGTGTCCCCCAAAGTTCCCAGGTTGAAATCCCAACCCCCACGGTGATGATGTTAGGAGGTGAGGCCTTTGGTAGGTGAAGAGGTCATGAGGGTGGATTCCCCATAACGGATATGATGGGAATGGTGCCTTCATAAGAGGGACCCCAGAGAGCTCCCTCACCCCTTCCACCACGTGAGGACACAGTGAGAAGGTGCCGCCTATAAACCAGGAGGCGACCTCGCCGGACACCAAATCTGCCACGCCTTGATCTTGGACCGCCCCGCTCACAAAACTTACGATAACTATCTCATCTCTCAGCCACCCCGTCTGTGGTATTTTGTTATAGGACCCAAAATGGACCGAGGCAGTTGGGTATAAACACATGCATAGGAAATGGATATCAGATGTATGCGTAGGAAATAGACATTAGATATATACATAGGAATAGAGGTCAGACGTGCGCAGGAAACAGAGGTCAGATGCCGGCGTGGGAAATGGACCTTAGATGTCTATTTGTAGATAGACAAAGAGAGAGACGATAAAAAGAAATATTGCACTGAGGTGAAAATGTGGTGAACCTGAGTAAAGGGTGCACAGACAACTTCTCTATTACTGTTGCAAATGTTCTGTAAGTTTGACATAATTTAGAAAAGTAAAAGTGAAAGTTTTTGTCAAAAGGTAAATCTGGAAGCAACCAAGATGTTTTCCAGTAGGTGAATGGATCAAGAAACAGTGCTGCAGTCGCTCATGAATGCAATCCCAGCACTCTGGGAGGCCGAGGCGGGCGAATCACGAGGTCAGGAGTTCAAGACCAGCCTGACCAACATGGTAAGACCCCGTCTCTACTAAAAATACGAGGATTAGCTGGGCATGGTGGTGGGCACCTGTAGTCCCATCCACTCCAGCGGCTGAGGCAGGAGAATCGCTTGAACCCGGGAGGCAGAGGCTCAGTGGCTGAGATCACACCACCGCACTCCAGCCTGGCAACAGCGTGAGACTCCGTCTTAAAAAAGAAAACAGTCTATTTTTTAAAAACCATTGATATTAGGGTGTACATTTCTTGTTACCCCAAAGGCAAAGTTCTCCCCAGGGTCTCTGCACCCTCATCTCTGTTCCACGTCAGTAATCAGCACCCAGGTGATACACGTCCCGGGACGCCCCAGCCAGGTGAGGACAAGGACCTGCCACCTGTCCCCTCGTGCCACAAGTCCCAGAGCTGTGTGTTAGTATCCCCAGTGTCCAGGGCCATGGACTCCTGTGCTTAGGGATTGTGAGGACAGACCTGAACAGAGCACTCACCGGGCAGGCGGCTTTCAGCCACCTTCCTCTGCTCGGGGAGGAGGGGGCTGGAGATGGAGCAGGAGAGACCCTCCACAGCCCTGTCCCAGAGGGTCAAGCTGGACGCCACAGCCCAGAGCCCGGTGGTGGCTGAAGCTGAGAGATTTGTCACAGCAGGCCTCGCCTGGCCCCTGAAGTCTCTCCATTCCACCCGGGGCTCGGGGAACCAGCCTGCCGACGTGCACTCCGCCCTGACTCCGTCCTGCCTGGCCATCACCTGGATTCTGGGCTCCGTGCCCAGCCCTGAAGGAAGAGACAGCGGCTTGAATCCCTGCAGCCATGGCTGCTTCTACTTAAAGGAAAAAAAAAAACAGTCTTGAGGATTTCCAGGGTATTTTTGGCAGTTTCACAAACTGCCTACCCTGTCAAACGCCATCCCTAGCAGAGTGCCCCCATTTCCCAGACGAAAGAGGGGAAGCCCAAGCAGAAGGCCCAGGAGGACTGAACACACATCCCGTGTCCCGGACTCAGAATCCAGGTCGCAGAAGGGACCCAGGCTTGTCTGCTTCCAAGCACAAGCTCTGGGTCGCCCGGGAAGCCCCCGGATCTCCACTCTTCTCTCTCTCGGTCCCTCTGTCTCCTGTCACTTTCCCTCCCTCTCCCTGTTGCTTACTCTCTTTCCCATGTTCTCTCTCTGTCATTCGCTTTTACTGTCTCTCTGTCTCTGTCTCTATCTCCCTCACTCTTTCTGTCGCTGACTCTCTCTCTGTCTGTTTCTCTCTCTGTGTCTCTCAGTTTCTTGTTCTCTCTGTCTCTCTCCCTCTCTGTCTCTCCTGTCCCTCTCTCTCCATCTCTCTCTCCCTGTCTCTGTCATTCTCTCTGTCGTTCTTTACCTTTCTCTTTTTCTCTGCCTCTCTTTCCGCCTGTCTGTCTCCCTGCCTCTCTCTTGTCCTCTCTGTCCAGCTCTGTCTCTTTCATTCTCCACGTCTCTCTCTTTCTCTTCCCTTTCTTCCCCACCTTCCAGTCCAGTGGTGCAAGGAGGGAAGGAAGATGAAGAAGGTGGCCTGCCTTCACAGCTGTGCTTCTGGGGAGCAGCTGGGAGGGTTCACTCCCGCCCTCCTGAAACCCTCCACCTGGACACGCTGGGCCCTGAGGCCGTGCTCAGAAGTGGGGCTGACAGCCAGCTAGCCCCCGGCCTCACCTGCCACCTGCACCTGCACCACGGCCTCCCCGAACTCCGCTCCGTCCTGGAAGCAGCAGCAGTACGTCCCATTGTCGAAGGCGGTGATGCTGTGAATCCTCACGGTGGCCTTGCCAGCTGCCACGTGGTCGTTCACGAAGGTGGTCCTTCCCCTGTACTGTGGCACTTGCTCTGCATCCACGTCCATCCCTCTCTCACGCACGTGCACAGCCAGGGACGGCTGGCACCTGTACCACCTCAGCTCCATGTCCTCAGCGCTGACACTGGGGAACAGCTGGCACTGCAGCTCCACCTGTCCCCCAACCATGGCCAGAATAGGAGCCTGAGGCCCAATGACGTCAAAGTTGGCTTTCCCTGGGGGAGCAGATCAGAAAGGGCTGGGTTAGGCCATATGTGGGGAGGCCGGGTGTTCCCCCACCCGCCCCTCCCTCATCTCGGAAGCTGGGAGGACCTCTTGAGCCCTGAACTGCCGGGGAGAGGCCTCAGCTTCCTGCCATGCTGGACATGCCCGCCCCACGCCAGGGCACCTGCCTCCACTTGCACAGGGGTCTGTACAGCAGTTGTGACAGATGCTGGCCAGCGGGAGCTGCAGGAAGACCAGGGTGACAAAGGGCTGGAAGACGTCTCGAGCACACGTCACTGCCATTCCTGCCGGCAGGAGCCACGCACTGTCACCGGAAGAGGAGCCACCGCCAGGAAGCGAACAGGTGCAGAGGAAAAACACCCTGAAAGAGAAAGCAGAGAAAGTCATTCACCCCCACTCCCAAACAAGCTATGAATGCTAGAGACGGAGACACAGCACGCCTCGCCCGGTGTGTGCCTGTGCCCACCTCCTCGCAGGGACGCACCTCTCACCCCAGTCCGTCTGCAGAATTCCACAGGGACATCCGGGAGCAAAGGGGTTTGATTTTCTCACCCGCTCGTGAAGGGCCATGGCCCAGCCTCTAGCCGGTGACTGTCATGAAACACCAGAACGCTGGGGGAGAAAACCCAGGCTCGGGTTAAGCAAAGTAGAGGTCAGGACAACATCAGAGGATTCCCTTAATGTCCCTTGCTTTCCTGCTGTCCCCACGGGGACTTCCACACTCAGGGGCTGGGGGCTGGGCCCGATCCTCAGAACTCTTCGGCAGGGATGGGCAGGCTAAGCCCCTCACGAGTCTCCCTTGAGCACTTCCTGTCCTTCGGTGTAGAGAGCAGGTGCTGGGAAACAGGTATGTGGCCTTGGGCGGCTCTACCTGGCACAGCCATCCAGGCTGGGCATTTATTGTGTGTCATTAGGTAGTTATGTGGGCGCAGGCTCTTGTCCTATTCAGTTCAGGCCTTGCAGGAAGGCCCTGGCGTCCCTCTGCCCCTTGGAGATGGGGATAGGGTGGCGGAAGCAGAGACACTGAAGAGCAAACAGCATCCTGACCATAGGTAATGCTCACCTGGGCGAGGTGTGGTGGTTCACGCCTGTAATCCCAGCACTCTGGGAGGCCGAGGTGGGCAGATCATGAGGTCAGGAGTTCGAGGCCAGCCTGACCAACATGGTGAAACCCCGTCTCTACTAAAAATACAAAGATTAGCTGGGCGTGGTGGCACACACCTGTAATCCCAGCTACTCAGGAGGCTGAGGCAGGAGAATCACTTCAACCTGGGAGGCAGAAGTTACAGTGAGCCAAGATTGTGCCACTGCACTCCAGTCTGGGCGACAGAGCGAGACTCCGTCTCAGAAAGAAAGAAAACGCTCACCTGGCACTGAGGGTGGCTGAAGCTTCCCGGGAAGTCCTGGCGACTTTGGGGGAATGAATTTAGTTTCCTGCCAACTCCAGGTGGGGCGTGACCCAGGCCAACCACGCTGTCTCCAGGCAGCAATGTGCAAGTGAAAGGCAGCCTGGGCATCTGGCGAAAGCCACCAAGACCCCCAGTTTCCAGAGGTTCTTCCTTTTGTTTTTTTGCAAAAATATGTAACGGTGCCTTTTTGGCAGTTGCAGCAGGAAAAAAAAAAAAAAAAAAAAAAAAGGCTTCCCGAAGAGTGTGGTCCCCAGTGTGGAACAGCCTGGGCTGGGCAGCAGGAGATACGCCCTCCCTCAGGGAGGAGGCGGCTCAGGCCGGGACCCAGGCCAACCGCAGAAGCTGCAAATGCAGATAAAGCCCCCGGTTATCTGACGGGGTGCAGACCCAGCTGAGCCGGCCCGAGTCCTTCGGAAAAGGTGTTTATGATCATGCTGCAACGGCCTTGTTCCTGTATTGTCCTGGGGGAACGTTCAGGGCTCCCCTGCCGCAGACCTTCGCTGCCTGCCGTGGCTGGGGGTCCTGGGTGTCTGTTCTCACTGGCGACCTCCCTGGCCTGGCTTAGAACCTTCAAGCTCATTTCCAGCACCCAGCAGCCAGGCCTCTTCCCTCCTGGCCTTCTTGTTTGAAGACTCAAAAGTCTGGGCCTTTTTCTAGGGGTTTTGGTGAGAAAGGAGCCCAGGGAGGAGCTGCCTCGATTTCCTGGAGGGAGGGGCTTCATCGGAGCTCCGCAGAAGGGTGCTGAGCACTCCCGTGCCTGCGGGCGCCAGAGGAAATCCACCTGCAAGGCCCTCCCTATGTCACTCCTCGCGGAGTGTCCCTTAGGTCAGCCAGCTCTTCCCCTTTTTTTTTTTTTTTTTTTAGAAGTGAAAGGTCTCACATATTTATTACTGAACCCAGGCAACCTAAACCTTGTTTTTTTGTTTTTTTTTTTAACATGAATAATGGAAGCACCGTGCGTTGTACTAATGCCTTCATAACAGATACAGAAAGGAAACTGTTCAAACTTCTCCAGATGGCCGTGACATTTTTCAGCTTGATTTGGTAACACGACTGTGACCTACAGACAGCATAAATATGTGTGCCATCGCATGTGTAGTTTCTTACAGACCAAGCTTGGTTCTTCTCCAGTGTCTCCTTTTGGAGTTGTACCTGATTTTATTACCAGTTTTCATCCGAATCCACTGGGGAATGGGACGATTTTGCTTTTGTTTCTTGGCCAGGAATCGCTTAATCCTGAAAATCTTGTGAGAAGACATGGCGAGAAACAGAGTAATGCACACACCACGATGGCGGAGAAAGGAAGAGAGGCTGTTCCCCTTTTATATGTCCACACGTAAGAATTATGTCATCCTGTGATCTCCTTTTACCAGACTATGACCTAAAACTCCAATCACTTGTCCTTTTTAAAAAATTAATTGGCTGGGCGCGGTGGCTGATGCCTGTAACCCCAGCACTTTGAGAAGCCAAGCTGGGTGGGTTGCCTGAGGTCAGGAGTTCGAGACCAGTCTGGCCAACATGGTGAAACCCCATCTCTAATAAAAATACAAAAAACAATTAGCCGGACATGGTGGTTTGAGCCTGTAATCCCAGCTACTCGGGAAGCTGAGGCAGGGGAATCACTTGAACCAGGGAGGTGGAGGTTGCAGTGAGCCATCGCGCCGTTGCACTCCAGCCTGGTGACAGAACAAGACTCTGTCTCAAAACAAGAAAAAACATATGTATATTGTTAAAGTCAGCATCTCCCTCTGTCACCCAGGCTGGAGTGCAGTGGTGTGATCTCGGCTCACTGCACCCTTCATCTCCTGGAATCAAGCGATCATCCCATCTCAGCCTGCCAAGTGGCCAGGACCACAGGTGCACCATCACGCCTGGCTAAATTTCTGGTACTTTTGGTAGAGATAAAGTCTGGCTATGTTTCCCAGGCTGGTCTCGAACTCCTGGGCTCAAGCGATCCTCCCAACTCAGCTTATCAAAGTGCTATGGTTACTGGTGTGAGCCACCGCGCTGCGCCGAGGTACACTTGTGATGACTGGGAAGGAGGACTCGGGCTTGAGCAACCTAGAGAGAGCTGCTAGGATGCCCAGTCACACAGTGCTGAGAGCGGCTGTGACGCCTGCTGTCGGACAAAGACTGTCACAGGCACTGGGAGAAGCGATGGAGGAGAAAGGTGTCCTGGAGGTGTGGGCTTTCAGCCCATGGGTGGGTCACCTGACACGGTGGTCCTTCTGTGCACAAGCCCACATGTGGCCCAGAGCCTCTCCGGTGGGCAGCCAGGGCTCCTGCAGACACGTGCAGCCTAACCCACCTCAGGTGCAATGTTTAAAGTTCAAAGGCAAGAAGACAGGAGGTCATACACTGCGTAATTCCATTCATGTGAAATGACCAGACAGGTGAATGCAGGGACAGGAATAAAACTGTGGTTGTTGGGAGCTGAGGAGACGGGGGAGGTGGAAATGGACATGAGGAACAACTGTTTAATATTTTCAGGGCTGCCAGGCGCGGTGGCTCAAGCCTGTAATCCCAGCACTTTGGGAGGCCGAGGCAGGTGGATCACGAGGTCAAGAGATCGAGACCATCCTGGTCAACGCGGTGAAACCCCGTCTCTACTAAAAAAATACAAAAAATTAGCTGGGCATGGTGGCACGTGCCTGCAATCCCAGCTACTCAGGAGGCTGAGGCAGGAGAATTGCCTGAACCCAGGAGGCCGAGGTTGCGGTGAGCCGAGATCGCGCCACTGCACTCCAGCCTGGGTAACAAGAGCGAAACTCCTTTAGAGTGATGAAAATATTTTGGAACTAGATAGAGATGGTGTTTGCAAAACGCTGGGAACGTACTTATACCTTAAAATGGTATACTTTAAAATGGTCAATTTTGGCCCAGTGCGGTGGCTCACACCTGTAATCCCAGCACTTTGAGAGGCCAAGGTGGGCGGATCATGAGGTCAGGAGTTCAAGACCAGCCTGACCAACATGGTGAAACCCTGTCTCTACTAAAAACACAAAAATTAGCTGAGTGTGGTGGTGTGCACCTGTCATCCCGGCTACTCAGGAGGCTGAGGCAGGAGAATCGCTTGAACCCGGGAGGCAGAGGTGGCAGTGAGCTGAGATTGTGCCACTGCACTGCAGCCTGGATGACAGAGTGAGACTCCGTCTCAAAAACAACAACAAAAAAGGTCAACTTGATATTATGTAAATTTTATATCAAGTTAAAAAAAGAAAGAAAACACTTAAGAAAAAGCAGAAAAAAGAAAAAAAAGAAAAAACAACAGAGCATGAGAGAGAGGAGGGAGAGAGAAAACAAAGAAAAAAAAAGAGTTACACGTACCCCTTCTTGTGGAGCTAAAGAACAAGAAAACCCCAGATCTCAACTTTGTTAAAAATTGGGGCTGCCTGGCCTTTGGCGCCCTCTGCGGAAATGTATGTCAGTGCATCAGCCTCTCTCCCCAGTTCTTTTCTTCCCAACTTTTATTTTAGATTCAGGGGGTACATGTGCAGGTTTGTCACACAGATTTACTGTGTGAGGCTGAGGTTTGCGATCTCAGGGATCCCAGCACTCAGGGAGTGAACATCGCACCCAATAAGTTAGTTGTTCAGCCCTTTCCCCTCCCTTTCTCTCTGCTTATGTCCACGCGTGCCCAGTGTTTGGCCCCCACTTATAAGTGAGGACACACAGCATTTGGTTTTCCGTTCCTGTATTAAATTCACTTAGGATCATGGTTTCCAGCTGCATCCGTGTTTTTGCAAAGGACATAATTTTGCTTTCTTATGGCTGTGTAGTATTTCATGGTGTGTTTGCACCACATTTTCTTTATCCGGTCCCCCAATGGCAGGCATCTAGGTTGACTCCATTTCTTTGCTATTGTGAATCGTGCTGCAATAAACCTAGGAGTGCATGTGTCTTCTTGGTAGAGTGATTCCTTTTCCTTTGGGTATATACCCAGTAATGGCATTGCTGGGTCAAACGGTAGTTCTACTTTCAGTTCTTTCGGAAACCTCCAACGGCTTTCCACAGTAGCTGAACAAATACGCTCCCAGACGGTATATAAAGGTTGCCTTTTTCTCTGCAAATTTGCTAATATCTGTTAATTTTTTTACTTTTAATAATAGCCATTCTGACTGGTGAGGTGGTGTCTCATTGCGGTTTTGATCTGCGTTTCTGATGAATAGTGATGTTGAGCGTTTCTCATGTTTGCTGGCCGCATGGATGTCTTCTTTTGAGATGCGTCTGTTCACGTCCTTCTGTTCTGGTCACCCCCAGGACCTAAAAATGGCGCATATAGTCGAACTTTATGTGACCTGGGGATTTCCAAATCTGAAGTCTGTCCGGGAACTCATTTTGAAACGTGGACAAGCTGAGGTCAAGAATGAGATCATCCGTCTGACAGACAACACAGTGCTCAAGGAGCACCTGGGGAAGTCTGGTGTCATTTGCTTGGAAGACCTCATTCATGAAATTGCCTTCCCGGAGAAGCATTTCCGGAGATCTCATGGTTCTTTCGCCCTTTCCACCTCTCAGTGGCCCATCATGCCACCAAAAATAGAGTGGGCTTCCTCAGGGAGATGGGCACACCTGGTTATCGGGGTAAATGCATCAATCAGCTCATCCACCAGCTGAACTAGGCCCAGGTGCCAAACTGCAGGAAATTTTTATCAATGAAGTGGAAGCATATGTTTCTGTGTTTTGGGGAATTTTTATCAAGTATCTTCAGAGATTATTTCCTGCATTATCTTCAAAAACTGGAAAGGAAGGGTCAAAGAAAAGACAGTAGGTGGCCGGTGCGGTGGCTCATGCCTGTAATCCCAGCACTTTGAGAGGCCGATCACCTGAGGATCAGGAATTCAAGACCAGCCTGACCAACATGGCAAAATCCCGTCTCTACTAAAAATACAAAAATTAGCCAGGCATGGTGGCGCATGCCTGTAATCCCAGCTACTTGGGAGGCTGAAGCAGGAGAATCGCTTGAACCCAAGAGGCGGAGGTTGCAGTGAACCGAGATCACGCCAATGCACTGTAGCCTGGGCAATAAGAGCGAAACTCCATCTCAAAAGAAAAAAAAAAGAAAAAACAGCAGCTTACATTCATGGCAAGCACCTCTCATTGCAGCCCAGCTCCAAGGAAAAATTCTGGTGTTTTCTACATTGGCTGCCTGCTTCGTTGCATCTCCTGTCCTGGGGTTTACTGTTGGTAAATGCGTAACTCTAGCCTTTGTACAAGGCTCCCTAAGACTCCTGCAGCAGTCAACCAAGCCCAGGGACATAACTGAATTTGGAGATTCCTGAGGCCTTGTTGTGACATATAGGAGGAAAGGTACAAAAATAAATGTTCACTTGTCTCTGCAAAAAAAAAGAAAGAAAAAGCAGAACAAAGTTGGAAGTCTCACTGTTCTTGATCAAACCTTACTGAACGTTTCAGTAATCCAAACACTATGATGCTCCACAGACAGACACACACCCATGTGTAGAACAGAGAGCCCAGGTGGACGCCCTCACGTCCGATAAAATGATCTTCAAGACGGTGCCAGGATCACTCAGTGGAAAAGGAAGTATCAGAAAAAAAGCAGGGCTGGGAACCCCGGCTATTCACACGGAGAAGGATGAAGCTAGACAGTTACCTTACACCACATGCAAAAATGAAATCCAAATGGATCAAAGGCCTGAAAGAAAGTGCAAAAACTGAACAATTCCTAGAAGAAAGTATAGGGCAAATCTTCAAAACTTTGGATTTTGCGATGATTTCTTGCATATGCCACCACAAACTCAGCCAACGCCAACCAAAAAAGGACAAATTTAAACTTTTGTCCCTCTGGGCACCTTTAACAGAGTGAAAAGCCTACCCCACACACTGGTAGAAAGTACTTGCAAATAATATACCTGGCACGGCTTTCATATCCAGAACACATTTTTGTTTGGCTTCGTTTGTGACAGGGTCTCCCACTGTCGCCCAGGCTGGGGTGCAGTGCTGTGATCATAGCTTCCTGCCATCATGCCACCGCAGCCTTCCAAGTAGCTGGAACTGCAGGTGCACTCCACCATGCCCAGCTAACTATTTGTAATTTTTGCAGAGACAGGGTTTCACCATGTTGTTCAGGCTGGGCTCAAGCGATCCACCTGCGTCGGCTTCCCAAAATGCTGGGATTACAGGTGTTAGCCACTGTGCCCAGTCCAGAAAATACTTTTTAAAAAGCATTTGACAAGTTTCAGGATGAAAACAATCAACTAGGAACACAAGGGACCTTCTACAGAAGTAGAACAGGACCAAGATTTCCCAGCCACTTTCATGGGATGCTTTAACCACAGCGGCCTCTCTTCTTGAGCCTTCCTGGACTGTATCACTGGAGTCCAATATCTGTTCCATCCTTGGACCTTGGGGGGAAAGGGCTATCACTCCTGGAGGGAGGGGAAGCCGATAGCCCAGTGAGCTGAATGGAGCAGAGAATGGGGAAAGATAGCGGAGGGAGACCACTCAAATCAGAAGGCCACTGGACTGATGACCTCTGAAATCTGGAAGCCCCCAGGTACTTTCTCCAGGTTCCAGATCTTATGATGCTGTCTATACAATGGGGAAGATCCGACACCTACCAGAGTGTCATACCCTGAGACTCAGTCTGCTTGGATTCATTCATTCAGTAACCTTCATAAAGTTCCTGTCTTCTAAAAGTTTATACCTGCTCTTGACCCCCAGAGGGCACCCTGGAGACTCTTCTAGGCAGCCTGTTAAGCACCGTTACGGGTCAGCTTCCAGGGTAAGTGAAACTTGCAAAAGCCCCTGGGGTTGTTACCGGTGGTGGGTGTCCTAGTTACCGGCAGCAAAATTTGTACAGGTCTGCAGCAACCTGCTACCCCATGGCAGCTGAAGGCAAGGTCTCAAACACAAGTCTGTACCTAATTCACCACAGCGCTCCTTCTTACTCTTTTCTTACCAGACAGGGTCTGCCACGTCACCCAGGCTGGAGTGCAGTGGCTCTTCACAGGCACGATCATGGTCCACTGCAGCTGCCACCTCCCTGGCCCAAGCGATCGTCCTGCCTCAGCCTCCTGAGTAGCTGGGACCACAGGCACGTGCCAACTCCTTATTATTGTTTTTTTGTTTTTTGTTTTTTTGAGATAGACTCTTACTCTGTTGCCCAAGCTGGCGTGCACAGGTGCGATCTTGGCTCACTGCAACCTCCACCTCCCAGGTTCAAGCAATTCTCCTGCCTCAGCTTCCCGAGTAGCTGGCATTACAGGTGTGCACCACACCCAGCTAAATTTTTTTTTGTTTTTTGAGATGGAGTTTCACTCTTGTTACCCAGGCTGGCGTGCAATGGTGTCATCTCGGCCCACTGCAACCTCCGCCTCCCAGGTTCAAGTGATTCTCCTGCCTCAACCTCCTGAGTGGCTGGGATTATAGGCACCTGCCACCATGCCCAGCTAATTTTTGTATTTTTAGTAGAGATGGGGTTTCAGCATGTTGGCTAGGCTGGTCTCAAACTCCTGAACTCATGATCCACCTGCCTCAGCCTCCCAAAGAGCTCAGATTACAGGCATGAGCCACTGTGCCCAGCTAATTCCTTATTACTCTAAAGTGATTTTTTTCTTTCCTCCATTTCTAATTATCTCTCTTACCTGAAATGATATGTAAGAGCTTGGTTTTAATGTTGAGTGATTTTTGCAAGTGACTAAGTGGGGTGGGGTGAAGATTTGGCTGGGGTTTCAGCAGGAGTTAGTGATGGTGACTTTGATGGTCTTGCACTATCAACTTTTTAAAAAAGTGTTGTCAAAAGAAAATTGAACCCCGGTCTCTTCTCTTGAGGAAGGTATCTGTGATAAGCTCTATTCTTATCAGGAGTTTCAGAGACTTGGCATGTGTGTCAACGCCTTCATTTTATTTTAATTCTCAGTTTATAATTTACATGTAATCTTTATTTCTTCCATAATTTTTAGGCATAAATCTTTGAAGATGTATCTCCAGCATTTTGTACCAGTTATTTCATTATGGTTTTTTTTCTTTCAGAACTAAATCTATAATAAATTTGCTCACAGCCAATAATCATTTGAGGACAAAGCCTGTGTAATAACTGCTAGCCTTATTGTAATTGTTTTTCCACCAGAACTGGACTTTACAAATTGTATAGTCATTTAAAAATAATAATAAATGCAGTTACCATAAAACATTCAAAAGTTACAAAAACTTGGCCAGGCACAGTGATCCACCCACCTCAGCCTCCCAGAGTGCTATAATTCCAGCACTCTGGGAGGCTGAGGTGGGCGGATCACCTGAGGTCAGGTGTTCTAGACCAGCCTGGTCACACGGCAAAACCCCATCTCTACTAAAAATACAAAAATTAGCTGGGTGTGGGGCATGCACCTGTAATCCCAGCTACTTGGGAGGCTGAGGCTGGAGAATCGCTTGAACCTGGGAGGTGGAGGTTGCTGTGAGCTAAGATCACATGACTGCAATCCAGCCTGGATAGCAGAGTGAAACTCCATCTCAGGAAAAAAAAAAAAAGTTACAACAACTTAGAACCCCAGCTCTAAAGCATTCTGGGCTTAGTTAAAGATTTTTGCCAGGTAAAAAGCAACCACCTTCAGGACTGTTAATTCTACAGGTTCTCACTGTTACTTGGTGTTGCTCAGATCTTTTTCTGAAAATTAATATCTGTGGGTGGAACTGGGGAAACTAAATGTCCAGGTCATCTGAGAAAGATGAGGAGGCAAACAGCACAAACAGAGAGTAGACGGAAGAGCCACGGGCCCAGGACATTGCAGCTCCCCCAGCAACAA
The DNA here is from genome assembly GCF_009761245.1 of Sapajus apella. Lineage (NCBI taxonomy): Eukaryota > Metazoa > Chordata > Mammalia > Primates > Cebidae > Sapajus > Sapajus apella. The sequence goes on from NW_022436989.1 coordinate 1,850,732, forward strand.
GCTATTGGAGCTTCTGTCAATCATAAGGCACAGAGCCTGATGGTGGAGTGTCTGATTGGTGGCATCTCTGTGGCACCACGTCATGCAGCCCTTGGTCCATCACATGGCATAAGTATTGAGCCCATTTTCTCACCCAGGTCTCTCTCTTTCCAGCTGGATGCGATTCGTTCATTTATTCAACAAGAATCTATTCAGGCTGGGTGGAGGGGCTCGCACCCGCAATCCCAGCACTTTGGGAAGCTGAGGCTGGAGAATCCCTTGAGTCCCTGAGTTCAAGAACAGCCTGGGCAACATAGCAAGACCCCATCTCTAAAAATATATATATATTTTTAGTTAGCGGGAGGTGGTGGTATGCCTGTAGTCCCAGCTACTTGGGAGCCTGGGGCAGGAGGATTGCTTGAGTCCAGGAGTGTGAGGCTGCAGTAAGTTGTGAGCAGGCCTATTGAATAGCCACTACCCTCCAGCCTGGGTGACATAACAAGACCCTGTCTCTTAAAATAAAAAGAAAAATTTAGGCTGGGCGCGGTGGCTTATGCCTGCAATCCCAGCACTTTGGGAGGCTAAGGTGGGCGGATCACGAGGTCAAGAGATGGAGACCCTCCTGGCCAACATGGAGAAACCCCGTCTCTACTAAAATATAAAAAATTAGCTGGGCGTGGTGGTGCATGTCTGTAGTCCCAGCTACTCGGGAGGCTGAGGCAGGAGAATTGCTTGAAACCGGGAGGCAGAAGTTGCAGTGAGCGGAGATTGCGCCATTGCACTCCAGCCTGGCACCTGGTGACAGAACGAAACTCTGTCTCAAAAAATAAAAAAAAAAAAATTTTAAAAAAAGAAAAATTTATTGAGTGCCAGCTATGTGCCAGAAAATATACTAAGTGCAAATAAGGAGCTTGAAAGCATGGAAGTTATAGGCTAGTGGGAAGACAGAAAGTCAACAAGGAAACAGACAATTACCAAGAAAATAATTACCTATCTTGTTAAGTGCTATGAAGAAAGAGACGCAGAGGTGGGAAAGTGAACGGGGTACTGCAGAAAGAGCTGGTAGGGGCCAGGCCCAGCAGTTCACTCTTGTCACCCCAGCATTTTGGGAGGCCGAGGCAGGTGCGTCACTTGATCCCAGGAGAGTTCAGGACCAGGCTGGATAACATAGCAAAGCCTCGTCTCTACAAAGAGAAAAAAAAAAATAGCTGGGTGGGTTGGTCCTGGCAACTTGGGAGGCTGAAGTGGGAGGATCGCTTGAGCTCAGAAGGTCAAGACTACAGAGAGCCATGATCATGCCACTGCATTCCAGCCTGGGTGAGGGAGTGAGACCCTATTTCAGAAAAAGAAAGTCATTAGGCGGGCTGTCTCTGCATAATGAGGAAGATGAGGTCATAGGTGAGCAGGACCAGGCTCATTACACTTCAGGAGGAGAGTGTCTAGGCAGAGGGAAAACAGATTTAACGCTCAGCAGGCAGGAAAGGGTTTTCTAGTAAAAATTAGAGTGGGGCAGCTGAAGAACAGCAGCGAGGAGGGGAGCTGTACAGATGTGATTGGAAATTAGCCGGAGCCAGATCGTGAAGGCCTTTATATTGATCATGGGTTAGCGGAAAGAGAGAAATACTTCCAGTTATTTTGTTTTATTTTTATTTTTTTGAGACAGGGTCTTACGGTCGCCCAGGCTGGAGTGCAGTGGTGCGATGAGGGGCTCACTGCAGCTCGACCTCCTGGGCTCAAGCCATCCTCCCACCTCCGCCTCCCGAGTAGCTGGGACTGCAGCTGTGCGCTACCACACCTGGCTAATTTTTTTGTATTTTTTTGTGGAGATCGGGTTCTGCCATGTTGCCCAAACTGGTCTCGAAATTCTGAGCTCACGCGATCTGCCTGCCTCAGCCCCGCAAAGTGCTGGGATTACAGGTTTGAGGCACCATGCCCTGCCCTTACTGTACTTTTTAAATGTATTTTTAGAGACAGAGTCTTACTCTGTTGCCTAAGTTGGAGTGGAGCGGCACAACCCTAGTTCACTACAGCCTCAAATTCCTGAGCTCAAGTGATCCTCCCATCTCAGCCTCCCAAGTAGCTGGGACTAGAGACATGTGCTGCCATGCCCAGATAATTTTTTAATTTTTGTAGAGATTGGGGTGTGTCTCTCTATGTTGCCCAGGCTGGCCTTGAACTCCTGGCCTCAAATGATCCTCCACATTGGCCTCCCATAATGTTGGGATTACAGGCATAAGCCACTGTACCTGGCCACCGGTTATTTTAAGTAGGAGCTTCATATGATTAGATTTATCTTTTGAGGCTGTCACTCTGGCCGCTAAACAAAATCAATTAGCTGTATATGTCCAGGTGAATTTCGAGATTCCATTCTGTTCCATTGATCTCTGTATCTTATACAGATCTGTGTATCTTTTATGACTTTATCTAGATTTACAGTAAATAATAAAATCTTATAGTTTAAGTCCTCTAACATTTCTTTTTCAACTTCTGATTATTCTAAAACTTTGCATTTCCACATAAATGTTAGTATCAGACTATCTTTTGGAATTTTTTTTTTTTTTTGAGATGGAGTCTCACTCTGTCACCCAGATTGAAGTACAGTGGCACAATTTCAGCTCACTGTAACCTCCAGCTCCCAGTTCAAGTGATTCTCCTGCCTCAGGCTCCCAAATAGCTGGGATTACAGGTTGCCACCATCACACTCAGCTAATTTTTGGGTTTTTGTTTTGTTTTGTTTTGTTTTTAGTAGAGATAGGATTTCACCATGTTGGCCAAACTGGTCTCGAAATCCTGACCTCAAGTGATCCACCCTCCTCAGCCTCCCAAAATGCTGGGATTACAGGTGTGAGCCACTGTCCCTGACCCTGTCTGTTGGGATTTTAATTAGGATTCCACTGAATCTGTGAAGTAATTTGGGAGGAAATTGACATTTTTAACAATATTGAATCTTCCAGTCCATAAACAAATGATATCTCACTGATTATTTAGATCTTCTTTAATTTCTCTCAGCAATGTTCTATTGTAGAGGTCAGCTCAGATTTTGTTTAATTATTCAGTGGTGTACTGATGAACCTGCTCTTTGGGGTGAGGGTGGTTAGAAAGCCCTAATCTGTGCTATTTGTTAATTTCTGTAATGTATATACACCATGATAAATTTCAGGCTATCAATGTCACGTTATTAATGAGTTTAGAAGAGATGACAATAAATTTATGTGTGAGCCACTTCCAATACACATTGGATATATTCCTAAATATTTCATGGTTTTGGTGCTATTTTAAGTAACTTCGTATTCTAAGTGTTATGTTGTTGAGTTATTGGCTTTTACTGTCCTTTGTTTTCTGTTTTTGAGATAGGGTTTTGCTCTGTTGCCCAGGCTGGAGTACAGTGGCACAATCACAGCTCACTGCAGCCTCAACTTCCTGCAGCCTCAACCTCCTGGGCTGGTCCTCCGGCTTCAGCCTCCCGAGTAGCTGAAACTATGGGCATGTGCCAACACACACAGCTAATTTTTAATTTTTTTTAGAGATCATTTCTCACTATGTTGGCCAGGCTGGTACTATCTCCCTTTAAAGAGTATAAAAGTTTGTTTTGTTAGGCACTTAAGTTACTTTCAGAACAAGTTGATCTTTTTGAGTCTCTTTAAAACTTCGTTTTTAGCCCTTCTACTAAGGCATGACTCCTCTGAGATCTTTGCTCCTCACTGCAAGTCTTCACCAAGGGCTCTCCACTCTGCATGGTAGGAACTCACATTTACCAGCCCTGTGTCAGCTTTGGGAATTGTTTAGCTTATAGATTCCCATCAGTTAATTGCTCCTTGCCAGGCTTGGGGAGTTTCCCCTATACATGCCAGGTTAGTATTCATGCCAAGTCTCAAGAGGACTCAGTATGCAGATTTCTGGAGCTCTCTTTACATAGTTTCTTCCTCTTTATTGCTCTGCCTCACAAATTGCAAGTTGCCTTAGCCATCCCCACCGCCAATCTTTCTCTCCTCAACTCAGCAAGATCTCCTGGGCTCCGTTTGGATTCCCGCCCCCTACGCAACAACTCGAAAATTGCCTTCAGGCAAAGAGCTGGGGTGATTGCAGGGCTGGTCTTCGTTTTCCTCCTCTGCGAGCTCACACTTTATGCTCAACTGCAGTCCCAGTCTCTGAATACGGTTGTTCCACACATTTTGTCAGTTTTCTAGTTGTGTGTGCCAGCTGGCGAACATCTGTCTCAGTCACTCTTTCACTGTCAGAAGTTACTGGTTTGTTCTTAACACTAGTTTATTTTGAGTTAATGCATGCTTTAACTCAAAAACCCTTGCGTTAAATGAGTTGCTGTCTGTACTAAGTGTTATGATAGCAATAGAAATCATGTTACAGGAGAACCAGAGTGCATAATCTAAGTGACGGTAGAGAATTGCAAAGGCTTTTAGGAGAAGACCAAGTTGCGTCATTAAGTATCTCTAACTTTGCAAGGCCATACGGTTTGGCTCTCTGTCCCCACCCAAATCTCATGTCGAATTGTAATCCCCAGTGCTGGAGGAGGGGCCTAGTGGGAGGTGATTGACTCAGGGGTGGACTTCTCCCTTGCTGTTCTCGTGATGTAGCAGGATTGGCAGGGAACAAACCTCTTGAACATCCAACTGAGGAAGGAAGTGGCTTTTTATTCGGCTGGGAGTTGAGCTCTCTGAGAAGCAGCCTTTTTCCCTTTTTAAGGGCTTACAACTCTAAAGGGGAGCAGAGGTGAAGCTATGTTATTGCTCTTTGGCTGGGCAGCTGACCTCACAGGTTTTGGCTTTTATTAATTTGCTAATTCATATGCAGCACACATGGAAATAGGCAGGAGAGGAGGTTTACAGAGACAAGACAAAGGCAGTAAATCGTTAGTTGGCAGAGGTGTTTCCAGGAGGGGGCCTGGGTCATGTAAACGTGGAGCACGTGACCCACTGCCGGGCTCTAGCCGGGAGGGATAACATTCTTTGCAACACTTCAAGGTTTATACACAGCAGAGATCTGAGAACTGAAAAGGGAGTTATGTTCCCAGTCCTTGGGCCTCATTATGGCTGGTCAGGCACCAGCAAGTTGCTTGACCACGGATTCCAGGTCTTTGTTCTCTTATCGCTCTTTACCCTCCTCCTCACCTGGAGGGAAGAGGTGGAGGCCTGCGAGGAGGAAGATGGGGAGGGGGTCTCCCCTCTCAGCGATGGTAAGTTCTCACGAGATCTGGTTGTCTAAAAGTGTGTCGTACTTCCGCCTTTGCTCTCTCTCTCCCACCAGCCATGTGAATATGTGCGTGCTTCCGCTTTGCTTTGATTGTAGGTTTCCTGAGGCCTCCCCAGAAGCAGAAGCCTGTACAGCCCACAGAACCACAAGCTAGTTAAATCTCTTTTCTTTACAAATTACCCAGTCTCAGGTAGTTCTATAGCAATGTGAGAATGAGAGCTAATACAGAAAATTGGTACCAGAGAGGTGGGGCATTGCTATAAAGATACCTGGAAATGTGGAGGTGACTTTGGAACTGTGTAACAGGAAGAAGTTAGAGCAGTTTGGAAGGCTCACAAGAAGACAGGAAGATAAGGAAAAGTTTGGAACTTCCTAGAGACTTGTTGAATGATTGTAACCAGGATGCTGATAGTGATAAGGACAATGAAGTCTAGGCTGAGGAGGTCTCAGATGGAGATAAGGACCTTTTTGGAAACTGGAGGAAAGGTTACTCTTGCTTTGCTTTAGCAAAGAGACTGGCGGCATTGTGTGCCTGCTGTAGGGATCTGTTGAACTTTGAACTTGAGAGAGATGATTTAGAGTATCTGGCAGAAGGTATTCCTAAGTGGCAGTGCATTGAAGACGTGGCCTGGATGCTTCTAACAGTGCACACTCTATATTTGTGAGCAAGGAGATTATCTGAAACTAGAACTTACATTTAAAAGAGAAGCGAGTATTAAAGTTTGGAAAATTTGCAGCCGGGCCGTGAGTTAAAAAAGGAAAACCCATTTTCTGGGAGGAATTCAATCTAGCTGCAAAAATTTGTATAAGTAAAGAGGAACCATATGTTAATAACCAAGACAATGGGAAAAATACCCCCAAGGCATTTCAGAGACCTTTGTGGCAGCCCCTCTCATAACAGGCCTGGAGGCCTAGGAGGGAAAAATTGTATTGTGGGTCAGGCTCAGGGCTCTGCTCCCTGTGTCCTAGCTGCTCCAGCTCCAGCCATGGCTAAAAGGGCTCCAGATATGTTTCAGGCCACTGCTCCAGAGGGTGCAAGCCACAAGCCTTGGGGGTTTCCAGATGGTCTTAAACTTGCAGGTGCTCAGAGGGCAAGAGTTGAGGCTTGGGAGACTCTGCCTAGATGTCAGAGGATATATGGAAAAATTGGATGTACAGGCAGAATTCTGCTGCAGGGGTGGAGTCCTTGTGGAGAACCTCCACTAGGTCACTGTAGAGGAAAAATATGGGGTTGGAGCTCCCACACAGAGTCCCCACTGCGGCACTGCCAAGTGGAGCTGTGGGAAGAGGACCACTGTCCTCCAGACTCCAGAATGGTAGATCCATCAGCAGCTTGCACTGTGTGCCTGGTAAAGCTGCAGGCACAGAAGCAGAGCTGCCCAAGACCTTGAGAACATACCCCTTGCATCAGTGTAGCCTGGATGTGAGACATGGACTCAAAGGAGAGTATTTTGGAGCTTTGAGATTGAATGACTGACCTGCTGGATTTTGGACTTGCATGGGGGGCCTGTAACCCCTTTGTTTCGGCCGATTTCTCCATTTTGGAGCAGGAGCGTTTAACCAATGCCCGTACCCTTATTGTATCCGGGAAGTAACTAACTTGCTTTTGATTTTACAGACTCGTAGGCAGAAGGGTCCTTTCTGAGTTAATGCTAAAATGAGTTAAGACTTTGGCAGACTGTTAGGAAGGCATAATCGTGTTTTGAGATGTAAGGACATGATATTTGGGATGGGCCAGGAGTGTAATCCTCAATGTTAGAGGAGGGGCCTGGTGGGAAGGTAATTGGATCATGGGGGCAGACTTCTCCCTTGTTGTTCTTATGATAACGAGTGAGTTCTCATGATGTTTGGTTGTTTAAAGTATATAGCATGGTACTCAGAGACAAGAAGAATAAATGAAGTATCCAGCACCTCCGCTCTTGCTCGCTCTCCTGCCAGCCATGTGAATGTGTGCTTGCTTACCTGTTGCCTTCTGCTGTGGTTGTAGGTTTCCTGAGGCCTTCCCAGAAGCAGAAGCCTGTATAGCCCACAGAACCGTGAGCTGATTAAACCTCTTTTCTTTATTATTACCCAGTCTCAGGTGGTTCTTTTTTTTTTTTTTTTTTTTTTTGAGATGGAGTCTCACTCTGTCACCCAGGCTAGAGTGCAGTGGTATGATCTCAGCTCATACCCCTGCAACTTCTGCCTCCTGGTTTCAAGCAGTTCTCCTGTCTCAGCCTCCCAAGTAGCTGGAATTACAGGCATGCACCACCACACTGGCTAATTTTTGTATTTTTAGTAGAGGTGGGTTTCACCATATTGATGAGGCTGGTCTTGAACTCCTGACCTCAGGTGATCCACCCACCTCAGCCTCCCAAAGTGCTGGGATTACAGTCATGAGCCACTGCACCCAGCCAGGTTGTTCTTTATAGCAATGTAAGAACGTTAATGCACAAGGCCAAGTCAAAACTCCATCATACCCTGAAACCTGTTCCTGCAAGTCTTCCCCCATATCAGCTAATGGCAACTTCATCCTTAGAGTTTCTCAGGCCCAAAACTGTGACATCATCCTTGTCGTCTCTTTTTCTCTTTTATCCCCCATCCAATCCATTAGGAGACCCCGTCTGACCTTTAAGCTCCATCCGGAATTCCACTATGTCTCACCGCCTCCGTGGCCACCACCCTCGTGGGGCCACCAGCATTTCTAGCTTGGGTTTTTCCAGCATCTCCTAACAGGTCTGCCTGCTTCCACCCTTGTCTCTATAATCTATTCTCAACCCAGTGGCTTTTTAATATATATAATCCTTTTAATATGTAGCTTTTAATATGATTCATTTAATGCATAACTCCTCTGTTCAAACCTTCCAATAACTCCTCATCTCACTATCTCACTTAGAGTAAAGCCTTGCAGGGGCCCACAGGGCCTCCCCCTAATTTTCTCATTTTGACTTTTTCTTCCCTTAAAGACAGGGTCTTGCTCTTTGCCCAGGCTAGAGTGCAGCGATGTGATTATAGCTTGCTGTAGCCTTGAGCTCTCAGTGTCAAGTGATCTCCCATCTTAGCCTCTTGAGTAGCTAGGACTATAAGAGTGTGCCACCATACCCGGCTGAACAGAGAAAAGAATTATAGAGACAAGTTCTTGCCATGTGGCCCAGGATGGTCTGGAACTCCTTGTCACAAGTAATCCTCCTGCCTCAGCCTCCCAAAGTGCTAGGATTACAGATGTGACTCACTGTGTGTCACTTTGAATTTTTTTTGGTGGGGGGATGGAGTCTTACTCTGTCACCCAGGCTGAAGTGCAATGGCACAATCTTGGCCTACTATAACCTCCACCTTCCAGGTTCAAGCAATTCTCCTCCCTCCACCTCCCAAGTAGCTGGGATTACAGGCACCTGCCACCACATGCAGCTAATTTTTGTATTTTTATTAGAGATGGTGTTTCACCGTGTTAGCCTGGCTGGTCCTTGAACTCCTGACCTGAAGTGATCCACCTGCCTCAGTCTCCCAAACTGCTGGGATTACAGATGTGAGCCACTGCGCCCAGCCAGGGATTAAGTTTCGGCATGAGTTTCTGAAGGAACAAACATTGAAACCATAGCAATATTTGTCTCCAGTCCTTGGCACAGAGTTCCCAAAACCTTGTAATTTCCTGAGCAATAGGGGCATTAGCAGAACCTTTTGTTCTGATATTTGGTCTTTGATCTTGGTTCCTGACACAGAGATCCTAATCACTAGGAATTTCCTGGGTAATGGGAGCATCTTGTTTTTCTAATGAGGCACCTGTTGGTGGGCGCCTGGACAGGGCAGGTTGCCGGAAAGACCAACAGCCCCACTCCGCATCCTCCATGAAGGGGAGAGGGGCTGGAACGAGAGTTAATAATTGGTCACACCTATGTGATGAAGGTGCCATAAAAGTCCCTGAGCTGTGCGGTTTGGAGGGCTGCCAGGCCGCTGCACACGTGGAAGCTCCATGCCCCTTCCCTCATACCTTGCCCGGTGCACCGTTCCCATCTGGACGTTCATCTGTATCCTTTGTGATATCTTTTCTAATAAATGGGTAAATGTGAGTACAGTGGTTTTCTGAGTTCTGTGAGCCACCCTAGCAAACTATTACATCCCGGGAGGGCAAATTATAGCCTGTCAGTCAGGAACACGGGTCACAGCCTGGGGCTTGTGACTGGCATCTGAAGTAGGGGCAGTCTTGTGGGACTAAGTCCTTAAGCGGTGGGATCTGACTCTAACTCCAGGTAGATAGAGTCAGAATTAAGTCAAATTGTAGATCGCCCAGCTGGTGTTGGAGAATGGGCCAGTGTGGGGAAATCTCCACACACATTTTAGCAAACGGAGAGAAAGTATTCTATGACAAGCATGACCGTCGAAGAGAAAGCAGCTGGTTTTCCCTACTGTACTCCACTCCAGTGAAATAGCAATGACCTCCCAGCATTCTTCCCTGCTTAATTCTTCTCCATGGCACTTCTCTCCTTCCAATCTAGTGTATAATTGACTTGTTTACGGGGTTCAGTGTTCCTCCCCTCCCACCACCATCACCGCCACCAGAAGAGAAGCTCTACAAGTCAGGAAGTTTGTCTGTTTTATTTATTTGTTTGTTTATTTATTTATCTTTTGAGATGGAGTCTCACTCTGTCACTTGAGCTGGAGTGCAGTAGTGCTATCTCGGCTCACTGCAACTTTCGCTTCCTGCATTAAAGCAATTCTCCTGTCTTAGCCTCCTGAGTCACTGGGATTATAGGCGTATGCCACTATGCCCAGCTAATTTTTTTGTGTTTTTAGTAGAGATGGAGTTTCATCATGTTGGCCAGGTTGGTCTCGAACTCCTGACCTCATGATTCACTCACCTCAGCCTCCCAAAGTGCTGGGATTACAGGCGTGAGCCACCTTGCCCAGCCTTTATTTTCATTTTTATTATTTTTTGTAAAAACAGAGTGAAACTGTTACCTAGGTTGGTCTCCAGTTTCTAGCCTCTAGCAATCCTCCTCCCTCAGCCTCCCAAAATACTAGGATTACAGGCATGAGCCACTGTACCTGGCCAGTTTTGACTGTTTTATTCACTGATGCCCAGAACCTAGAATAGTGGCCGGCACACAGGAACGTTTAGTAAACATACCATGAAAAAGTGAATGCGGAAGCCGTGGCAGGGGTGAGATGTTTAGGGAAGGACAGCCATTTCCGGTGAGGGAATAGCGTGGAGAGCACTAAAGGCAGAAAGAGTGTGACATGAACAGGAAATGGACATCGGATGAATACAGCTGGAATGAAGGGCAGGGAGAAAGGTGGCCAAGACACAGGGCTGGGCTGCCTGCTCAGGTGTTTGAACTTCAGCCTAAAGGCAATGAGGAATCATGGAAAGGTTGTGAGCTGGTAGAAGGGGGTCATAGAGGTAGTGAAATCGATGTTAGTAATTTAGAAAGATCACTCTTGCAGAAAACATCAGTTTAGCGGTGAAGAGCTAGCCACAAGAAAGCCATTTGCTTCTCATTTGAGTAATTTTAGCAGCTCTGGTGATCAATGATGAGGACCTGGATTTGGTCGGTGGCCAGAGCCATCGAGAGGAGAGGGGATTTGAGAGGTACTTAAGCAATAAAATCTTTACGGCTTGGTAAACAGACTGCTTGTGAGGTGTGCTAGGGTGATAACCAGGCTTCTTGCCTGGGTGGCGTGAGGGATGCGATGCCGTTCACTGAACTCAGGCGTAAGGCAGCGGTGCTGCCCTACTAGCCATATTCCTGTTGCTGGGTCGTGAGGGCCCAGTGGTGATGGGGCACAGAGCCCAAGCCATTCATCACCATTCACCACGTGTGCCAGCCCAGCTGGTGACAGGAAGTCTGACCTGAGCACCATTAGTCAGTCGTCTGTCCTTCATCAGGAAAGAGCGAGCCTATAATAGAAACACTGCTGTTATTTGCCAGCCAGGGCTTTGTGGCTTCTTGCCCCACCTTGACTGCCCTATGAAGCAACCAGAGAAGGAAATTACACATGGATTTCCTTAAAGAGAAGTTTAGATTTGTCTAAGGTTATAAAGATACAGGCGGCAGGGGTCGTCGTCACCACCATCTGCCATGACAACTAATACGTCTCCAAAGCACGGTGCCCTTGAGGGGCTACTCTACGCCTCTGCCTTCCTGAGATCTTTTCCCGTAATAGAATGATGAGGGGAGTGATGAGGAGGACCCTTGGCTAACCAGCCTGGTGAACACTGAGGTCAATGATCACAGTAGTCAGATCGCCCTTCCTACTAAGTTCAAGCTATCTGAAGTCCCTTCCAGGACGGGAATGAGGCAGGCTGCAGGATGTGGCGCCCAAGAGCAGCACCCGAGAAAAGAGTCTACAGCATCTCTTGCTTATCTGGGGGAACAGGCCAATGGGTGACAATAGGGTCTGAAGCAAAGACTGTAAGCAGAGGTAGCAAGAGGGAGCAGGTGCATTCAGCAGAGGGGAAGGGAAGCATCCTGGAAAGGTTCCCTGAGTGTCGTGGGGAGGAGAAGCAGAGCCTTCCTGTAAGCATGAAGAGAGCTGCTAAGGCTTAAACTCACAGCTTATGTGACAACGGCCCTGCAGTTTATGGAATGGGGGCAGCAGGGAACAGCGATAATGGGGGTGAGGATTTACGTACATGCACTGTGGGAGGTGGAATATTTGCGTTCATTCATTTTAAAGCCTTTAATGGGTATCTACGTGCACACGGAATAATAGGTAGCCATATAAGATTGTCACGTGAACAAATAAACAGCTCATTAGAGGCTGGTGCAGCTGGAGGTGGCTTTTCTCGCATGTATAATGTCAAATGAAGTGCTACGCCTAATTGGAGGAGTAACATGTATATAATTTTTTAAACACTGACGCTAAAGATGAGACATTTGAGGTAAGTACGCATTATTTGATGTTAAGACTTATACCCCATGATTTTGAAATAGCTAAGTTTCTTGGTCATCAACTGACCCTACTGTAAATTTCAATGAGTGAATCAAGTCAGGAGGCCCACCTTCATAATAAATATCTTTTAAATGATAATTGAGATAAAACATTTTTGGGCTCAAAAGACCTTCATAGATTCTTTACTTTTGCAGCTATTTGTACCCTGCCTTGTGATGCTTTTGTTTTTTGTTTGTTTGAGACAGGGTCTCACTCTTGTCACCCGGGCTGGAGTGCAGTGGCATGATCTCAACCAGCCTGGGCTCAGGTGACCCTCCCAGCTCAGCCTCCCAAGTAGCTGGGACTGCAGGTGAGCACCACCATCCTCAGCTAATTTTTATATTTTTGTAAAGACAGGTTTTGCCACGTTGCCCAGGCTGGTCTCGAACTCCTGGGCTCAAGGGAGGCCTCCCAAAGTGCTGGGATTACAGGTGGAGGCCAACATGCCTGGCCTGTACCATTCTTTGAAGGATAGATAGCTGTCCTGAACTATTAAGAAATTATCTGAATTTGTATGAAGAAATGAAGAAAAGAGCCTGTCCTGCATGGCCAAGTAGGTCTTGTGTAACCTCACCACTCTGAATAGAGACAAATGGTTCTCTGGGGTGGACACAGAGAGAGAACATGTGGTAGTATTCCACACTACTACACAATACCAACTTGTCTTTACTTTACATGTATGGCACACAGCATTGGAGAAATTAGCAAGCCACCTCCTAAAAAACCCACTATATATAATACACATTTTTCCCAAAACTGCAATTGTATCAGTCTGCTTGAGTACAGCAAAATGCATCTAGGTTACGGGGAAGTCTTAGGGTGGCAGTGTTGTTCACGCTGTAACATATTAGGGTTCCATATTAAACTAGGGTTCCCTTTTTGCTGATATGTTTACGATTTCTTTGAACAGAAAAGAGGAAGTATTGCAATATGAGAAAGTGTCCGTAGATAATGATATGGCAAAATGTGTGAAATCTGACAGGAAAAGCAAGCAATTATAAGTAAATTCTTCATGCAGCTTCTCAATTGGGGTTTTCAATGAGATTATTTCCAAGAATACACTGTGAAATGTATAATCTAACATACTTAGAGGAATTGAGTTTCAATGAAATTGACTACTGCATGAAGACAGCAACCTATCAAAATATCTAACTATAGTTATGAAAACTCATACATTGCTATGAAGCTAATGGATCAAAAACACTGGAGAGTTTTTGCTCCTGAGGACAAGCGTCCACTTTCACCACTTATCTTCAGAACTGTCACTGAGAGGGAGATCTAAGAACATCTAGCTGCTGACTTCTTGTCTTATCGGCGCAGAACGTGGCACATCGTAAGAATAAGTTACAAGCTCAATAGTCTAGGTTCTAATAATATGCCCATTTGGGGCTTCTCTAGAATAAGCAGATAACATGTTTTCAACATTTAAATGCTTCTTTCAGTAGAGAGAATATATATACGTAGGAGACAGGGTCTCCCTCCGTCATCCAGGCTTGAGCGGAGTGCAGTGGTGAGACCGTAGCTCTGCAGTTTCAAACCCCTGGGCTCATGCAACCCCCCTGCCTCGCTCTCCGAAGTAGCTGGGACTACATGTACACGCCCGACTATTTTTTAATTTTTTGGTAAAGACAGGATCTTGCTATGTTTCCCAGGCTTGTCTCAAACTCCCGGCTTGAAGCAATCCCACTTTGGCCTCCCAAAGCGCTGGGATTACAGGCATGAGCCAATGCACCTGGCCAAGATACAGTATCTGATTCGCTGACATCTGAGGAGATTAATGATAGTTTCCAATACATTTCCTCTTCCCCATGAGTGACACTCGATTTCGTAAATCAATAGCAAACATATCTTCCTCCTTAGAGGATTTCACTGTCCCAATGTGTTACAAATTACCCCAAAATGGGGTGGCTTAAAATACAATAATCATGCATTATGTCATGTGTATCTCTTACTGTTTCCATGGTTGCAAATTCAGACCAGGTGTAGAATGGACAGCTGATTTCTGACCTACTTTGGCAGGGGTATCAGCTGGAAGACTCAAAGGCTGGGCCCTGGCGTCGGAGGGATCATTCACTCACGATCGTGACAGCTGATGCCTGCTCATGGCTGGGGACTAGGTGAGGATGTCAGCCAGAATTATCCTCACTAAACCTCTCTGTGGCCTGGGTCTCCTTACTAAGTGATGGCTGAGTTCTAAAGGTAAGCATCCCAAGAGAGAGAAAAAAATAAATGGAGTTTGCTTTGTTTTCATGACCTAGCCTTCAAAGTCACATATTTTGTGACTTTTTGCCAAATTTTAATGCTTGGGACAATCACAAGACAAGTCCCTGCCTAGATTCAAAGAAAGGAAACATAGATCCCACCTCTCTGTGGAAGAAGCGTCAGACTCATAGGGAAAGCATATAGGATGCATGTAGAGCGAAACACGCAGGTGCAACCATACTTGGAAAATACAAGGCTGGGCGTGGTGGCTCCTGTCTGTAGCACCAGGAGTTCGGGACCAGCCTGGACAACATGGCAAAACCTGTGTCTACTAAAAATACAAAAAATGACCCAGGCATGGTGGTGTGCACCTGTAATTCCAGTTTCTCAGGAGGCTGATGTGAGAGAATCAGCTGAGCCCAGGAGGTGGAGACTACAGTGAGCTGAGATCATGTCACTGCACTCCAGCCTGGGCGACCTGAGTGAGACTCTGTCTCAACACCCCCCCAAAAAAAAACAAAAAAGAAATCTGCCACAACGTGTTTCTAGAAAGGTATTGGAGATTCATCTCATAGTTGCTATGTAATTTGAATTTTAATAATATATTTTATTATAAATATCTACTCACATGGAAAATTTAGAAAAAGATGAAAAGAATAGTCCAATATAGTCCTACCACCAAAATTAACCAAAATTAGAGAAGATTCAAGCTTTCATACAGTCATATGTACTATTTTCTGCTGTGGTTTCTTCTGCTGCCTGTGTTCCCCAATTTTTTTTTTTTCGAGACGGAGTTTCACTCTTGTTACCCAGGCTGGAGTGCAATGGCGCGATCTCGGCTCACCGCAACCTCCGCCTCCTGGGTTCAGGCAATTCTCCTGCCTCAACCTCCTGAGTAGCTGGGAGGTTACTACGCCCAGCTAATTTTTGTATTTTTAGTAGAAACGGGGTTTCATCATGTTGACCAGGATGGTCTCGATCTCTTGACCTCATGATCCACCCGCCTCGGCCTCCCAAAGTGCTGGGTTACAGGCTTGAGCCACCGCAGCCGGCTGTTCCCCAATTTGTAATGAAAAACTTGAAAGAGTAGTACAAAGAATACCATTTATTCTCCATATAGATTCAGTTAATATTAACATTTTATTAATTCAATATTTGCTTTATCTCTTTTTTCTTACTGAACCAATAGAAAGTTCATTTCACATATCATGATGCTGCCTGTGAATATTGCAATTTCAACATGCATCTCCTAAGAATAAGGACATTATCCAGAATAATCACAGCAATATTATCATCTTAAAAAATAGGCCCAGCATAGTGGCTCATGCCTGTAATCCCAGCACTTTAGGAGGCCAAGGTGGGAGGATCACTTGAGTCTGGAGTTCAATACTAGCTTGGGCAATATAGCAAGACCACATCTATACAAAAATAAGAACTAAAAATAACAATAATAGTTTCATGATGTCTAATAATATAGAATGGGCAATTATCTCATGACCTTTTTTTTTTCCTTTTTTTTTTTTTTTTTTTGGAGACAGAGTCTCACTCTATCCCCCAGGCTGGAGTGCAGTGGTGTGATATCAGGCCACTGCAACCTCTGTCTCCTGGGTTCAAGTGATTCTCCTGCCTCAGCCTCCTGAGTAGCTGGGATTACAGGTGTGCACCAAAATGCCCGGCTAATTTTTGTATTTTTAGTAGAGGCCGGAGTTTCATCATTTTTGCCAGGCCGGTCTCGAACTCCTGACCTCAAGTGATCCGCCTGCCTTGGCCTCCCAAAGTACTGGGATTACAGGCATGAACCACCGCACCCAGCCCCCATGACTATCTTTTATGGATTTTTTAAAAATAATGATCCAGTCAAAGTGAGTATCTGGCATGTGGCATCTCTGGTTAATTTCCTGATCTGGCCTCAGTACCTACATCTGTCAAATAAGGGGTTAGTGATGAGGTCCTCATCTACCCATGGAGTTCTTGTGAGCATCATGCTCACTTTCTTCAGCTGAGACTTACGGAACACCTTCTGTGTGCTGGACACTGGAAGACAGTAGTACTCTTAGGAGCTTACATTCTAGAGAGACAGTAGAAAGGAATGGACTTGGAAAGGTTAACATTGCTAGGTAAATACAGGGGGTTATCCTTTTAGGCTAAAGGATTAAAGCAAATGTTGGGGAAAAAAACTCTTGTATGCAAGAAAATTGATTTAGATTAAAATTAAATTAGTTCTGTTCCTTTGGGAGGCCAAGGCAGGTGGATCACGAGGTCAGGAGATTGAGACCATCCTGGCTAACATGGTAACACCCTGTCTCTACTAAAAATACAAAAAAAATTAGCTGGGTGTGGTGGCATGTGCCTATAGTCCCAGCTACTCAGGAGGCTGAGAGAGGAGAATCACTTGAACCCAGGAGGCAGAGGTTGCAGTGAGCTGTGATCGCACCACTGCACTCCAGCCTGGGCGACAGAGTGAGACTCCATCTCAAAAAAAAAAAAAAAAAAAATTAGTTCTGTTGTGTTCTGTGTAGGTGTTTGTTTACAAGCTCAATGAGATCAGCAATACTGAATAGAATGATGATTTTAGAGTTTAGATTATATCAAGACACTGTAGGAGAGCTTCTTCTCTTAATTAAATAAAATTAGGTATATACATTTTGTCACATAATACAGCTAAGCACCACATAATGGCATTTCAGTCAATGACGGACCTCATATATGACAGTAATCCTCTAAGATTATAATGGAGTTGGCCGGGCGCAGTGGCTCATGCCTGTAATCCTAGCACTTTGGGAGGCCGAGGTGGGTGGATCACCTGAGGTCAGGAGTTCAAGATCAGCTTGGCCATCATGGTGAAACCCCATCTTATTCATTAAAAAAAAAAAAAAGATTATAATGGAGTTGAAAAATTTCTATCACAAATACTTACCATTGTGTTACTATTTCATTACCCTATTCAGTACAGAAACATACTGTACAGTTTGTAGCCTAGGAACAATAGGCTTGTGTTGGTCTATTTTCATACTGCTATGCAGAAATACCCAAGACTGGGCAATTTATAAAGAAAAAGAGGTTTAATGGACTCAAAGTTTCACATGGCTGGGGAGGCCTCACAATCATGGCGGAAAGTAAAGGAGGAGCAAAGGCACGTTTTACATGGCAGCAGGCAAGAGAGAGCATGTGCAGACTTATTCACTACCATGAGAACAGCATGGGAAAAACTCACCCCTATGATTCAACTACCTCCCACCAGGTCCCTCCCATGACACATGGGGATTATGGGAGCTACAATTCAAGATGAGATTTGGGTGGGGACACAGCCAAACTCTCTCAAGGCTCTACCCTATAGCCTAGGTGCACATAGTAGGCTATACTATATAGATCTGTGTAAGTACACTCTATGATGATCTCACAATGACAAAATCATCTAACCACATACTTCTCAGTCAGAATGTATCCTGAGATGACTGTATTTAATTCTAATTTTCTCAGTTATTGTTTTCCCAAAAACTTAGTGAGCAAGAAAATGTCATAAGAATACAGAGATTGTGAGTCAAAGTTTCAAGCTGGAAGTGGCCTGAGAGATCATCTAATCCAGATTCCATGTTTTTACAGATGATCTGATCAGTGATCATTTTACAGGAATTTGCATGACACTTAAGGCTCTAGACACACATGGTTTCCATATATAGAAGCCCAATTTCAAATCCTGCACATTAGATAAGACAATCAGAATCTTGTGTTATTTTGATCTTTATTCTTCATCTTCCAGTTACATGGATTTTCTTGACTGTCTTGTGAGAGCCGAAGTAATAGTATCACCTTTGTGGAACGTGCCTGCCAGTCTGTGGATCAGTCTTAGGCCACTGGGAGGTTGGTGGATCTTCTCCAGCAGTATGGGCTGAACACAAGCAAAGCTCAGTCTAAGATCAGTTTGGACCCTTTCCCCTGGAACAGCTGGCAGGCATTGCTTGTTCCTGTCCTTGGCTTTCAACTGCTGGGCAATGTGGTTGGGGAGTATGTGCCAGTGCTTGGGGCTTTATTCTTCTGGTTTAACAGTGCTTATTGTTGTTGGCTTTCAGGACAAGCTCCTTCTGTAGCTTTAGGGTTGGCCTGATTGGCAAGACAGTCTGTCCAGTCGAGGATGAACTGAAGTCATTTGTTCATGCATGTGCCAGTGTCCTTGTGCTCAGAAACAGTTGTTTTAAGGATGGCAAAATAGAATACTTCAGGATTTATGATAATGCTGAGTGGCCATCCTCCAGGGCACCTGTGAGTCTTAGCAGAGTCCCAAGCTCTACACTAACCCTGAGTGTTTTAGGTTTCTTTGTTTTTCGTTTTGTTTTTGTTTTTGTTTTTTGTTTGTTTGTTTGTTTTGAGACAGAGTCTCACTCTGTCACCCAGGCTGGAATGCAGTGGTGTGATCTCAGCTCACTGCAAACTTCGCCTCCTGGGGTCAAGCGATTCTCTTGCCTCAGCCTGCTGAGTAGCTGGGATTACAGGTGCCTGCCACCACGTCCAGCTAATTTTTGTATTTTTAGTAGAGATGGAGTTTCACCATGTTGGTCAGGCTGGTCTCAAACTCCTCACCTCAGGTGAACCATCCGCCTTGACCTCCAAAAGTGCTGGGATACAGGCATGAGCCACTATGTCTGGCCCATTTCTTTGTTTTTATTCCTGGGGTTATTCTGTAGGCTTTCTGAAAATAAACCATCAGCATCTAGGTCCAAATTTACAATTTTTAATGGCATTCCAAAATTCATCAATGAATAAAACAATAGCTAGGAATGTCAGCTTAATTATTTAAATACACTGAAATCTGCCAGTAATCCCTTAAGCCTCCCTCCAAAGGAGACCTGAAGTTGAGCATATGACAAGAAAATTTCTAGTACAGTAGAGCAAACTTAGTATCATGCCAAAATTCTACGAATGTGTTACGATCTGGCCATTGGGAACCTCAGAGAATGGTGGTGTGGACATGCCTTTCTAAACTGTGGCTCAAGTGGGGTCAAATCCTTTTCCTAGGTGTTCTTCCGTATGGCTGAGACAGGCAATAATTCCTTTTTAAAAAGAAAAATTATAGGCCAGGCACGGTGGTTCACACCTATAATCCCAGCACTTTGGCAGGCCGAGACAGACAGATCATGAGGTCAGGAGATCGAGACCATCCTGGCCAACATGGTGAACCCCCATCTCTACTAAAAATACAAAAATTACCTGCGTGTGGTGGGGCACATCTGTAGTCCCAGCTACTCGGGAGGGTAAGGCAGGAGAATCGCTTGAACTCGGGAGGTGAAGACTGCAGTGAGCTGAGATCGTGCCACTGTACTCCAGCCTGGCAACAGAGCCAGACTCTATCTTGAAAAAAAAAAAAAAAAAGATAGAGATAAAGCCTCACTATATTGCCCAGGCTGGTCTTGAACTCTTGAACTCCTGGGCTCAAGTGATCCTCCTGCCTCAGCCTCCCAAAGTGCTGGAATTACAGATGTGGGCCACTGCACCTGGCCAACATGCAACAGTTTCTAAAAAGAAGTTGCTGAATACTGTTGAGAAATAAACGATGAATTAAACATGGAGAATAAAGGAATCATAACAGCAGCATGCTGGCATGCACCAGTATCCCAGCTCAGGAGGCTGAGTGCGGAGGATCACTTGAGCCCAGGAGTTCAAGCTTGCAGTAAGCTATGATTGCATCACTGTACTCCAGTCTGGGCAACAGAGTGAGATCCTGCCTCAAAAAAAAAAAAAAAAAAGAAGAAGAAGAAGCATAACATTATTTATTCTAATCATTCATTCAACAAATACTTATTGAATACCTAACATGTGCTGGAGATATGAACTGTGAACAAAACTTTATAGAAAGCTTATAGTTTTTAATATCCTTTGTCTGATTAAGGAGGAAAACAACTTGCAAAATATAAGGAGACACAAGATAAATAAAAATGTTTAAATCACCTGTGCAAAATACAAAGGACACAAAAGAAAATTTGAAAATTATCATCGGTGGTGTCTGTTTTCACAGACCTTCCTCTCTGGTGGTAGAAGTGGTACTTGGGGGCTGGGCATGGTGTCTCATGCCTGTAATCCCAGCACTTTGGGAGGCCGAGGCAGGCAGATCACGTGAGCCTAGGAGCTTGAGACCAGCCTGGGCAACAAGGCAATATCCTGTCTCTACTGAAAATACAAAACACACAGGCAGATGTGACAACATACGACTATAGTCCCAGCTACTCAAGAAGCTGAGGTGGGAGAATCACCTGCGCCTGGGAGGTCAAAGCTGCACTGAGCCAAGACTGCGCCACTGCCCTGCAGCCTGGGCGACACAGCAAGACCCTGACAGAAAATAGAGTGGTACTCGGGAAGCCAGACAGTAAACAAGTAAAGACCGACTGGCACTGTGAAGAAAAAGCGGGGTGAGAGGATAAATGGGGGGAAGGTGCGCTTTAGGTAGACTGGTCCCGGAGGCCTCTTGGACAAAGAGTAGGGGGCTCATTCTATTCCTCTCTAGTCCCAAAGGGCTGGCCCAACCTTGCCAGTGCCTGGCTTACCAGGTCTCAGCAGCTCCCACAGAAAGGATCCTCCACCAGAAACCGGGTTTCCTGACCACGTGGATCCTTGCAGCTAAGGACCAGGGCCTCGCGGCTGACCTGTTCCAGTGTCTGGTCTAGGAGCTTGTAATAGTCTCCGAAGGCTGCTGTAGCAAAACACCACAAACTGTGTCCCTTCAAACATCAGAAATGGGTTCTCTCAGCTCTGGAGCTCAAAGTCTGAAATTGAGGTGTCAGCAGGGCCTGGCTTCTTCCAAGGCCTCTTGGGGAAAGGACTTCCTCACCTTGTCCAGCTTCTGGGCCCCAGACATTCCTTGGCTTGTGGCGGCATCACTCCAACCTCCACCGCCTTTGAGACAGCCAAAGTGTGTCTGTGTCTCTGTTTTCCCTTCTTCTTTTTTGTTTGTTTGTTTTAGAGACGGAGTCTCGCTCTGTCACCCAGGCTGGAGTGCAGTGGCACAATCTCAGCTTACTGAAACTTCTGCCTCCTGGGTTCAAGCAATTCTCCTGCCTCAGCCTCCTGAGTAGCTGGGATTACAGGTGCCCACCACCATGCCTGGCTACTTTTTGTATTTTTAGTAGGGACGGGGTTTCACCATCTTGGCCAGGCTGGTCTTGAACTCCTGACCTCGTGATCTACCCACCTCCCAGAGTTCGGGGATTACAGATGTGAGCCATTGCTACCGGCCTGTTTTCCCTTCTTACTAGATTGGGACCCACCCGGTTCCAGCATGATGACTTAACTAATTGCACTTGCAATGATTCTATTTTCCAAAAAGGTCCCATTCTGAAATACTGGGGGTTAGGACTTCAACATATCTCTCTGGGGAACACAGTTCAGCCCATAACAGAGCCCAACAGTCTAAGCCCAAGGGCCAGGGTGAGTTCTATAATGATGACACAGCACACACTGAGGGCATCTCAGTCCCTCCATTTGAGACCAACTATATGACATCAGTTAAACTGAGTAAAAAGCACAACATTCCAGCACTATGAATTGCACGCATTCTGTAACAAAAGGGACATAAAGTCACACCTTTGGTTTACTACTAACTATATATTGTTTGGTAGTAAATAAGTGGACATGACTTCGGAGAAACAAGGTATACCTGTTTAATATTTTTCCATTTGGAGTGATCATAAGAATAGCTAATACTTCTTGAGTACTTGCTAGGTGCCAAGTACTGTTTTAAGTGTTTTACATGTTTATTCATTTAATTTTTGCAATAATCCTAGGAGGATAAAACTACTGTCTTTTTGTATTTTACAAATGAAGAACCTGAGACATAGAGTGGTCAAGTACCCTGTCCAAAGCTGCACAACTAGGAAGAGGCAGAGCCAGGGGAGCAATGAAATGTTAATAGCTTTACAGATCCCTGGAATTACTATCTGTTTCCATATTGGGTGGATTATTTTTAAAGGATTCCATATAATCAACAAGAATGGCAAATCTGAATCTTTTTGGTAATTTTTTTTGGGGGAGAAGACTGAGTCTCACTCTGTCACCAGGCTGGAGTGCGGCGGCATGATCTTGGCTCACTGCGACCTCTCCCTCCTGGGTTCAAGCGATTCTCCTGCCTCAGCCTCTTGAGTAGCTGGGATTACAGACGCATGCCACCACACTCAGCTAATTCTTGTATTTTTAGTAGAGACGCAGTTTCACCATGTTGGTCAAGCTGGTCTTGAACTTCTGACCTCATGATCCGCTTGCCTCGGCCTCCCAAAGTGCTGAAATTACAGGCGTGAGCCACTGTGCCTGGCCTCAGTAATAATTTTTAAAACATCTGAGAGCCCATCCTAGTTGTATATCCAAGCACAGTCCCTGGTCACAAGCACACACCAACTTTGTCTTTCTCCCAAAAACTCACAAATTATGAAATTAAGCAAAAGCAGGAGGGAACCACATAAAAGTGGGGAAACATATTCTTTTTTTAATCCATAGACTCTTGTGAATTACATCAGGAGCTCATTAACTCATTTGGCTTTCAGTAACTGAAGCCTAACGTATGACTTTAGTACAATAAGATTTTATTTCATAAAATGGGGCACACAGCCGCTTTCAAAATAAAGACACAAATGTCATCTCTTCTGTGGCATAAGACAATCAAAATGTTACTTAAGCAGGAAATCTGAAGCTGAATTAATTCCTTATACACTTTTATACATTTATATTTAAAGGCATATACAAAATTGTTAGTATGTAATTGATAATTATACTATGTAATAGAGAAGTAGTCTTTTTCATTTGTCTGCAAAATAAAAAAATAATATCTCAAAAGTCACATTGACCCAACCTCAATAGCAAGAAGGTATGGGAAAGTAAGGGACCTTTGATGAGGTCTGAAAGATCAGTCGCTTTTGGGAAGCTGTAAGAATAAGAACATACAGCTTAGGAAGGAAAATCCATGGTTCGAGAAACAAGAGTTTTTCTGTTTTTTTTTGTTTGTTTGTTTGTTTTGTTTTTTGAGATGGGGTCTTGCTCTGTTGCCCAGGCTGGAGGGCAGTAGTGTGATCTTGGCTCACTGCAACCTCTGCCTCCCTGGTTCAAGTGATTCTCCTGCCTCAGCCCCTTGAGTAGCTGGGACCACAGCATGCCCTGCCATGCCCGACTAATTTTTGTATTTTTGGTAGAGATGGGCTTTTGCCATGTTGGCCAGGCTGGTCTCGAACTCCTGATCTCAGACGATCTGCCCGCCTCATCCTCCCAAAGTGCTGGGGTTACAGGTGTGAGCCACCGCACCCGGCCGAAGAGATAAAGCTCTTTAGGAGATATTAGTCTCACTAGATTGAACATAAATGCATTGAGCCAGAGCTAAAACTTCTACCTGTCTCTTACAGAATTAATTTAAAAATAAAATACCATCATATGGGTATATCTATTTTCATTTTTACCAGCAGGGTCCTTCCATGTCTTTACTCCTATCTTTAATTCTTTTCTGGAGTTCTGGATTTGCTGTTACCATCGGAAAAGTTTTGCGTGTGGTAGCTGTTTCCCTAAACATCATGCAAATATTTTTGAAAGCATCCTCAATCCCACCGAAGTGCAAAAAAGGAAGCTGGTATTCATCGAACACTTCCTGAATATCTGGCAGTATTCTGGGTATTTTACATGGGGTATGCAATTTTGTTCTCAGAACAACTCTCTGAGGCAGGCTCTATTATCATTCCGATTTACAGATAAGGAAATGATACTTAGAGAGAGAGGCAAGTCTTTCGGAGTGCTGTGGTGAAGGGCAGGGTATAAAGCCCTCAGCCTCCCACCTCTCTTGTCTTCTATGAGCCTGTTGCTGGTTTTAAACTTGCCTGAAAAGTTTGCTCTTAGTGCTAAATTGTGCAACCTAGACACACAAAAACAACTGTTTATTGCACACGCATCGTGCCAGGCACTTCTCATGCATCACCATTCATTTAAGCTCTATGGTAGCAGCCCTAGGAAGGTAAAATGTTTTCCAATTTTATTGCTAAGGAGCCTGGGACAGAATGTAAATCAAGGCACTGTTTCCTTCATTGAGGAAGTCTGAGTTTGGCAAAAAAGAGTCAGCCAAATTAAGTAGCGTGTTGAGTGACATGGGTGGTTTTGTTTTCTGGTACAAGCTCCTTATCTCCTTGCAGACCTGTTCAGACAGTTGGGAACCGTACTTGGAGTGGCACTGGCTTAGAAAAGGTCCACCACGTCACGCATCGCCTCACAGGTAATGCGTGGTGCAGAAAGAATTCCAGCCAAACTGAGCTGTTTCCCAAAACCGCATTATCTTCCCAGTTTCGAGGAATGAAATCATTCCTCACGGCCTCAGCTACAGCTCTGCAGAATTTTCCCCTGCCACAAGGCTTTTCTTGCCCCTTTCTTGCAATAATTTTGCATTGTATATGTTATATTAGAAAAGCAATAGCTATTTGTTTAAGTGTTCCATTAGATGTATAGAAGGCTGTGATACTGGTACATGGTAATTCGTGGACGTGCAAGCCAGAAATTAAGCTGGGCGCGGTGGCTCCCGCCTATAATCCCAGCACTCTGGGAGGCCAAGGCGGCGGATCACCTGAGGTCAGGAGTTCTAGACAAGCCTGACCAACATGAAGAAACCTCGTCTCTATTAAAAATATAAAAATTAGCCGGGTATGGTGGCACATGCCTGTAATCCCAGATACTTGGGAGGCTAAGGCAGGGGAATTGCTTGAACCCAGGAGGCACAGGTTGTGCTGAGCCAAGATCGTGCCATTGCACTCCAGCTGGGCAACAAGAGTGAAACTCCACCTCAAAAAATCAAAAACAAAGTAAGGGATAAGATTGTCTGAAAATAAAACAAATGATGTCTGTATACATTATGGATAGACTTACCCATCAGTGGGGTTAAATCAAGAGATTGTGTGAATAAACGTGTGGTTGGATTCCCAGAAACGCCCAATATAGCACTCACAGCGTCCTGGAAACGATGCCAGGGAGAAAAGCCTGATTACAGCTTCATCAGCAAAACCCGATCTGTTGTATTGTGCCCTGTGTGGATTGACCTTGGGCTTAGAATGGCAGTAGCAAAGCTTGTGTGGGGAAGGAAGTCGGAGACCCAGAGTTGGCTGTGTTTATCTAGAACAGACTGTTCTCTGTCGAGAGGCAATTGTGAGTCAGCAGGCTTCCCAAACCTGGGAGAAATATCCCTCAAAACAAAACGCCACGCCATGCGCAGTGGTGCATGCCAATAGTCCTCCCTTCTCAGAGGCTGAGGCAGGGGACTGGTTGAGCCCAGGAGTGTGGGGCTGTAGGGAACCATGACAGTGCCTGTCAACAGCCGCTGTACTGTGATCCTCCTGTGTTTTGTTTCCTGTCTAATTATCCATGCTGATGTTTTAAAGTGGGCATGATCATAGATTGTATTGTGTTTGCAGTTGTCATAAGGGTAATTTCTTTTCTTCTAAAGAAGAAGAGAGACAGGAACTGAAGAACCCCTGGTGGTTGTCTGTCTAGGTTTACCAAAAACTAAACATGATTTTGAGCAAAAATCTTCCCATTGAAACGAGATGGATTAGGTAAACTGCCACTTTTTTTTTTTTTTTTTTCGTGATGGAGTTTCACTCATGTTACCTTGGCTGGAGTGCAATGGCGCGATCTCGGCTCACCGCAACCTCCGCCTCCTGGGTTCAGGCAATTCTCCTGCCTCAGCCTCCTGAGTAGCTGGGATTACAGGCACGCGCCACCATGCCCAGCTAATTTTTTGTATTTTTAGTAGAGACGGGGTTTCACCATGTTGACCAGGATGGTCTCGATCTCTTGACCTCGTGATCCACCCGCCTCGGCCTCCCAAAGTGCTGGGATTACAGGCTTGAGCCACCGCGCCCGGCCCCTGTAATTTTTTTTTTTTAAGACAGAGTTTTGCTCTTGTCGCCCAGGCTGGAGTGCAATAGCGTGATCTCAGCTCACCACAAACTCCGCCTCCCAGGTTCTAGCAGTTCTCCTGCCTCGGCCTCCCGAGTAGCTGGCATTACAGGCATCTGCCACCATGCCCGGTTAATTTTGTATTTTTGATAGAGATGGGGTTTCTCCATGTTGGTCAGGCTGGTCTTGAACTCCTGGCCTCAGGTGATCCACCCGCCTTGACCTCCCAAAGTTCTGGTATTACAGGCATGAACCACCACACCTGCTGGAATAGGGAATTCTTACGGGCCTTTCTGACTCTGATAATCTATAATTTATATATGAAATTATACATTAGGTTGACTAACATTTAAAATCAATGACCAGCAACTCAAAAGAAAAATCATAATACAGTGATAGAATATAGCCTGACATTTATGTAGAATAATTAATCTAAAACAATGGAGAAATTTCTCCCATACTATTATACTTTGTTGTACATCAGATAACTTATTGAAGCTATATAACTAAGAACAATATTTGCTATTGCACATACTTAGTAGCAGTTCAGTTTACTATGTATTTTCACACATAATCCTTACAATAGATAAAGAAGCTGACGCTTGGATAGTTTAAGGTCTTTATCTATGGATGCACAAATTGCATAGGATAGCGTCAGAGATCAAAATTCAAATTTACATTTTTTGCCCTAATTCAGGACATTTTATACTTCACTACACTGCTTCCTGGCCTGGTTTGGTGGCTCACATCTGTAATCCTTGTGTTTTGGGAGGCCGAGGTGGAAGGATCACTTGAGGCCAGGAATACGAGACCAGCCTGGGCAACATCGTGAATCTTTGCCTCTAAAAAAAGTGTTTAGGCTGGGCGCACTGGCTCATGCCGGTAATCTCAGCACTTTGGGAGGCTGAGGCAGGCGGATCACCTGCGGTTGGGAGAAGGACTCTGTCTCCAAAAAAAAAATTAGCCAGGTGTGTTGGCACGTACCTGTAGTCCTAGCTACTCAGGAGGCTGAGGTGCAAGGATTACTTGAGACTGGGAGTCTGAGGTGACAGTGAGCTACGTCAGAGCCAGCCTGGACAACAGAGCAAGACCCTAAATCTAAAAAGAAAAATAAAGCACTGCTTCTCAAAGTGTTTAATATTTTCAAGGAAAGTATCAAGAGAATACTGCTTTTAAATAATGTGCTGGATGGGTGTGGTAGTTCATGCCTGTAATCCCAGCACTTTGGGAGGTCAAGGCAGGAGGATCACCTGAGGTCAGAAGTTTGAGACCAGCCTGGTCAACGTGGTAGAACCCTGTCTCTACTAAAAATTGAAAAATTTGTCAGGTATGCTGGTGGGTGCCTGTAATCCTAGCTACTGGTGAGGCTGAAGCATGAGAATCACTGTTTTTAAAAAATAAATAAGATTTATAAAAAGAAAAAATAATAATGTTTTCATTTAATTTATGTTGTTTTGATTGCTTTGCTAAGGGACACAGCCACCGGGCTTCTTAAGCCGTGCCTTAAATAATGCCCACCCCAAATATTCAATAAATATTTGATGGGTGAACAAGTGAACAAATAAATAAATCATAAGAAACTGAAACTAAGTAAAAACAAAATACTACCTTAGAATCATGATTTAGGTCGGGCGTGGTGGCTCACGCCTATAATCTCAGCACTTTGGGAGGCTGAGGTTGGTGGATCACTTGAGGTCAGGAGTTCAAAACCAGCCTGGCCAACATGGCGAAACCCCATCTCTACTAAAAATACAAAAATTAACCAGCGTGGTGGCACGTGCCTGTAATTCCATCTACTCGGGAGGCTGAGGCAGGAGAATCGCTTGAACGGGAGGCGGAGGGGCAGTGAACTAGGATTGTGCCACTGCACTCCAGCCTGGGAGACAGAGTGAGACCCTGTGTCAAAAAAAAAAAAGAATCATGATTTAGAGTTTTAACCATGTAATTGTAGTTTCATTAAAGTTCTTTATTGTTTTATACACTAATTATGTGGTCTGCTAACACATAATTCATTTCTTTTTTTTTTATTTTTTTTTTTTTTTGAGACGGAGTTTCGCTCTTGTTACCCAGGCTGGAGTGCAATGGCGCGATCTCGGCTCACCGCAACCTCCGCCTCCCTGGTTCAGGCAATTCTCCTGCCTCAGCCTCCTGAGTAGCTGGGATTACAGGCACGCGCCACCATGCCCAGCTAATTTTTTGTAGTTTTAGTAGAGACGGGGTTTCACCATGTTGACCAGGATGGTCTCGATCTCTTGACCTCGTGATCCACCCGCCTTGGCCTCCCACAGTGCTGGGATTACAGGCTTGAGCCACCGCGCCCGGCCACATAATTCATTTCTAAATCCTAAAGCTCTTTGACTTATTTTCAGAAGAGTGCTCTAGGGTATACCCAATTTTATCTGATACATTTCATTGCTGGCTCTCCATGTATGGTATCCTAGTTAACATTTTGTTTTAATTTTGGTCTGTGTACCATGACTCATGCCTGTGATTTCATTGCTTTGGGAGGCCAAGGCAGGAGGATTACTTGAGGCTGGGAGTTCAAAACCAGCTTGAGCAACATAATGAAACCCCATCACTACAAAAAATGAAAATACATACAAATTAAAAATAATTTTTTTCAGAAAGAGTATATAGTGAGAAGTTGATACTACATCACCTACATTTTTGTCTAATCAAATCCAACAAATCTGCCCAAAGTTTATTAAAGAACTATCTAAAGGACTCAAGAAGAAGTAAATATCAGAAAAGGCAAAATCAAAACAAAACAAATTGTATTGTTCTACCCCAGAACAGTACAGTTTAAACCAAGTAGAGATTTTGTCTGACTAGCAATTTAAAATGCATTGAAAACATAAAACACCATGCAAACACCGTAATTAAAATAAGACATGTAAGCTCAATAGGATTAAAATAAATTCATCAGGCTGGTTGTGGTGGCTCACACCTGTAATCCCAGCACTTTGGGAGGCTGAGGTAGGTGGATCACCTGAAGTCAGTAGTTCAAGAACAGCCTGGCCAACCTGAACAATTTTTAGTAGAAACCCTGTCTGTACTAAAAATGTAAAAATTAGCCAGGTGCAGTAGTCCCAGCTACTCGGGAGGCTGAGGCGGGAGAATCGCTTGAACCTGGGAGGCAGAGGTTGCGGTGAGCCGAGCTAGCGCCACTGTACTCCAGCCAGGGCTACAGAGTGAGACTCTGTCTCAAAAAAAGCAAAGAAAAGAAAAATAAAAGAAAATAAATTCACCAAACAAAATAAGGCAGGAAATCTAGTAAACATGGCACAAAGCATTTGCTAAAATGGGTGATTATTCACTCAACAGAACGTCAGACTTGACTGTCCTCGTTTCCACCACTTTCTACTACAGAATCAACTTTTCTCCCCTGGGTTTCCTCAGAGGCAGGGAGCTTCAGGCAAGTGACAGATTTGCAACTCATGAGCAATACCTGCAATCGCACTGACTGAAAGAAGCTTATAACTGTCTTGTGCCCTCTGGAATCTACCATAACAGTGCGAGCAGGCAAGCATGAGTCTTGAGGTCAAGGCTGAAAATCAATAAAACACGCAATGATACCCGAGTACACAGCTTATAGTCAGCAGTCGTAGTACAGTCATATGCTATGCAACTCAATTCTGGTCAACGACGGACTGCAGATGTGACTATGGTCCTCGAAGATCGTAACGGAGAGGAAAAATTCCTGTTGCCTAATGACATAGCCATCATTAACAGCATAGTATAATTTCTTTCTTTCTCTCTCTTTCTTTCTTTTTGAGATGGAGTTTCACTAGTGTCGCCCAGTGCAATGGTGAGCTCTCAGCTCATTGCAATCTCCACCTCCTGCGTTCAAGCGATTCTCCTGCCTCAGCCTCCCGAGTAGCTGGGACTACTGGCATGAGCCACCACGCCTGGCTAATTTTGCATTTTTAGTAGAGACGGGGTTTCTTCATGTTGGTCAGGCTGGTCTTGAACTCCCAACCTCAGGTGATTTGCCTGCCTTGGCCTCCCAAAGTGCTGGCATTACAGGAGTGAGCCACCACGCCGAGCCTACTTTATTTCTTTATAAATGCAGTGCACCTAAGTCCACAGTGTTAAGTCTACAGTAGTGTACAGTCATGTTCTAGGCCTTCACATTCACTCACCACTCACTCACTGACTCACTCAGAGCAACCTCCTGTCCTGCAAGCTCCATCCGTGGTCAGCGGCCTATACAGGTTTTTCTTACAGTATTTTTGCTGTGTCTTTTCTATGTTTACATGCACAAACACTTACCATTGTGGTACAGTTGCCTACAGTATTTGGTAGTCATACGCTGCACAGGTTTGTAGCCTTAGAGCGATAGGCTATACCGTAGTCTAGGAGTGTAGTAGGCTGCAGCATTCAGGTTTGTGTAGGTACACTCTGATGTTTGTACAACAATGACACTGTCATTTCTCAGAATGTTTCCCCATCGTTAAGTGACACGTAACTGTATTTCAAGAGCTGTTATGAAGGGTTTTCTTTGGGTTTAAGTAACAGAGAAATCAGAAGCTGGGTAGTTTTAGCTAAAATACACAGATCTTTTTTCTTTTTTCGTAAAATACACAGATTTTTTAAAGTAACTTTTGAAGAAAATAATGTGAAAGAAAGGGAGATGTAGAAAGAAGAAACATTTTAAAGACTGGATTAATTCTGGCGCCTGTTTATGGCAAATATTACCCGTGTTTGGAGAAAGAAATAGAATTTGTGGATTTTGGAGAGTGCCATTCATGCAAACAAGTTTTCAAGTGCATAAAGACTACAATAACAGAAAAATATTTTACAATTTAAATAAAATGTTTGTTATTACCTTTCTTCTTTTTTTTTTTTTTGAGACAGAGTCTCACTGTGTCGCCCAGGCTGGAGTGCAATGGCGTGACCTCGGCTGACTGTAACCTCTGCTTCCCAGGTTCAAGCGACTCTCCTGTCTCAGCCTCCCAAGTAGCTGGGATTAGAGGCGCACCTCGACACACCCTGCTAATTTTTTGTACTTTTAGTAGAGATGGGGTTTCACCTTGTTCCCCAGCCTGGTCTCAAACTCCTGAGCTCAGGCAGTCCACCCGCCTTGGCCTCCCAGAGTGCTAGGATTACAGGTGTGAGCTACTGTGCCCTGCCTACTTTTCTTTTCTTTTTTTTTTTTTTTTTTGAGACAGAGTTTCACTCATGTTACCCAGGCTGGAGTGCAATGGCGCGATCTCGGCTCACCGCAACCTCCACCTCCTGGGTTCAGGCAATTCTCCTGCCTCAACCTCCTGAGTAGCTCGGATTACAGGCACGCACCACCATGCCCAGCTAATTTTTTGTATTTTTAGTAGAGACGGGGTTTCACCGTGTTGACCAGGATGGTCTCGATCTCTTGACCTCGTGATCCACCCGCCTCGGCCTCCCAAAGTGCGGGGATTACAGGCGTGAGCCACCACGCCCGGCCTCTTTTCTTCTTTAATAACTGTAGGTTTGATTTAATGTTGAAGGGTGGGCCGGGTGTGACGGCTCACGCCTGTAATCCCAGCACTCGGGGAGGCTGAGGCATGTGGATCACCTGGGATTAGGAGTTCGAGACCAGCCTGACCAACATGGTGAAATCCTGTCTCTACTAAAAATACACACACACAAAAAAAATTAGCTGGGCATGGTAGTTCATGCCTGTAATCCCACCTACTTGGGAGGCTGAAGCAGGAGAATTGCTTGAACCTGGGAGGAGGTTGCAGTGAGCCATGACTGCACTCCAGCCTGGCGACAGAGCCAGACTCTGTCTCAAAAAAATTTTTTTAAATAAAAAATTTTTTAAATTAAAAATAAAAAATGTTGAAGAGTGGCACAGGATGCCACCCCAAAATATGCCACTTTGGCATAAGGATTATTTTGAACTAAAGACTGTTGAGAAACAGATGATACAAAAGAAACATACTGTCTTCCTTGTCCCAGGAGAGGAGAAACATTCTAGTTATCAGAGATGTGGAGTCAAGGCTGAGGAAAATCTGAAAAAAAGTGAATTGTTAAATTAACTTTTATCTTCCTTCAGCCTCCCGACACATTTCCACAACCACCACTCTTAGTTCAACCTACACTATATAAGCATTCAGGTTTCGTCACGTCTTTGGGTCTTCATTTTCCTATGGTGGCTCCTGTGTAATGAAAAATTTGTATACTCTTCTTTTTTAGACACAGAGTCTCGCTCTGTTGCCCAGGCTGGGGTGCAGTGGTGTGATCACAGCTCACTGCAGCCTCGCACTCCCCGGCTCGGGCTGAGGCAATCCTCCCACCTCAGCCGCCCGAAGAGTTAGATTGTAGGTGTGAGCCATCTTGCTCAGCCCTTTTCTCCTGTTAATCTCACTTGTGTCCATTTAATTCTCAAACCCAGTCAGAGAGCTGAAGAGAGAAAAAGGTCAAGTTTTGCCTCCCCTACAATGTTTTTTGTTGTTGTTGTTTGCTTGTTTTGAGACAGGGTCTCTTGTTCTGTCGCCCAGGCTGGAGCACAGTAGCATGGCCACTGCTCCTGCAAACTTGACCTTCCAGGCACAAGTGATCCTTCCACCTCAGCCTCCCAAGTGGCTGGGACTACAGGCACGTGCCACCATGCTCAGCTACCTTTTGTATTTTTTGTAGAGATGGGGTTTTGCCATGTTGCCCAGGTTGGTCTTGAACTCCTGGACTCAGGCATCTGCCTGCCTCACCCTCCCAAAGTGCTGGGATTACAGCTGTGAGCCACTGCACCCAGCCTATTTTTTAAACAAAACAAAAAATCCATCCCAAAATATTTGTAGCAAATCAATTGACAATTAATTTCCCCACCTATAAAATAAGGTGTTTGGCCTAGAATATCTCGAAGGTTCCTTTTAATCTAATATTGCATATTTTGCTTTGGTGGGTTTTTTTTTTTTTGCATATTTTACTTTGAATGATGAAATGAATTCTTATTTACTCAGTCACTAAACAATTATTTTGCTATGTATTTATGCTCTGGCCATTATGCCATCACTGGAAATACAGTAGGAAACAGGAAAAATACGATTCTTCATTCACCTAGTTTACTGTCAATTGGCGAAATCAAGGGTGGGCACTGCTTGCTACAACCAGTCATGTCTACAGAATGATGACCTGTGTGCCTGTGAGGAAGAATGTGCCTACCTGAGACAGATAAGCTCCTTCTTTGTTGTTGTTAAAGTAATAAGGCTTTTCCTGTTACTTTGCAAAACAAATGGAGATCTAATTCAGAATGCCTCAGTGGGGTTCTGAATTCCCTGAAATCAGATGGCTGCTAGTCACTCCCAGGATGCTGGAATGGTGTTAAAATATTGCCTCTTGGGCAGGTGTGGTGGCTGATGGTGTAATACCAGCACTTTGGGAGGCCAAGGTGGGTGGATCACTTGAGGTCAGGAGTTCAAGACGAGCCTGGGCAATATGGTGAAACCCCGTCTCTACTAGAAATACAAAAATTAGCAGGAGTGGTGGTGTGGGCCTGTAATCCCAGGGGGAGGCTAAGGTAGGAGAATCTCTTGAACCCAGGAGGCGGAGGCTGCTGTGAGCTGAGATTGTGCCACTGCACTCCAGCCTGGGTGATAGAGTGAGACTCCATCTCAAAAATCAATCAATCAATAAATTTTTTAAAAATGCCTCTTGAATCAAACATTCCAGATGGGATGCATGAGGATTCGTACTAGTTATTATTCATTTCTAGGCCTGTTACCAACATAACTTAGGACTGTATAGGTGAAAAGGAATGAGGTCCTAAGGAAGTACATACTTCCCTTTCATCTTCACAAAAATTCTGCAAAGAGAATGACATTATCTTTTCTTCTTAGATGAGAAAATAGGTTCAGAGAGTGAAGGAATTTGATTAAAGTCATGTTGCTAGAAAGTAGTGAAATGCATTAAAACCCAAGTTTATCTGGCTCCAAATGATTTCATTCTTTTCACTGCACCATACTTCTACCAGTAAGAGAAAGCTTTGAAGCTGTGTTTACTGAAGTCTGTCCTGTGGAACACTAATAAGGCAAGATGTCACACACGTGTAAACAGATGCCATGGCAAGTGACTCTGGGAAATGCCAAGCATATTAAAGTCAGTGAACTCTTACATAAAATAAATTTGTATTTTTATTTAATCAGCTTTTCCCCCAAACTTATTTGATTACTAAATCTAGATTTTTCTTCAGTTAGCACGTATTAACATCTCTTGAAACCAATGCCAAATTAAAATTATCTGGCATTTGCTTAAATGACTGAAAGAAAGAGGAAAAAGGGTTGAATGAGAGCTTTAAATTGGAAATTCAGTTTGCAAAGCAACTAAAATAAAAAACTAGCAGGTATGGGGGAAGCATTTAAAAAAGATACAGTCTGTGCTCTCAGTGGAGCTGGGAGATGGAGATAGTGGGTGGATGGAGAGTGTCAGAGGCAAAAAGGGAAACAGACACGAAATAGTTCAGACGGCATATTTTCACACAGGTTTTCGCTGATTCATGTGCGCTGAAGGGAAGATTGGGAAGAGAAAAGAGGCTTGAGCTGGCCCCGTGGGGTGTTAAGATTTACTCAGGGAGAGAAGAGGCTGAGAGACACTGAAAGAGAAAACATGTTTGCAGAGTTCAAACAAACAAACAAAAAACAATTCTCAGGAACTATATAGGGAAATTAATAGGACAGGTAGTTGGTCTAGATTATAGACAATTACACAGGCCAGGCCAGGGGCTCATGCTTGTAATTCCAGCACTTTGGGAGGCTGAGGCCAGCAGGTCACTTGAGCCCAGGAGTTTGAGACCAGCCTGGGTAACATGATGAAACCCTGTCTCTAAAAAAAGAAAAAATGCAAAAATTAGCTAGGTGTTGTCGTATGCAACTATAGTCCCAGCTACTTGGGAGGCTGAGGTAGGAGGATCGCTTGAGCTCGGGAGTTGAAGGCTGCAGTGAGCTGAGATTACACCACTGAACTCCAGCCTGGGCAACAGAGCGAGAGAGCCTGTCTCAAAATAAATAAATAAATAATAAAAATAAGTCATACAGAAACTATTCTGTTGATAATGATGAAAAGAAGGATTAAAATCTGAAAGACCATGTAGACAATTAATCCGGATAACATGTACAATTGAGATACACTTTTGAATTTCACAACTGGAAGGGCTCTTAGAGCAAAGTTAATAAATGTCTGTCTAATCAATCAATCCCTTGCTCCACACAGCTGATAACTGAAGCCCACAGGGGCCACTTGATTTTCCTAATGTCACACAGCTCACTAACAGCACATCTGAGTTGATAATTCATGTCTTCTGACCTCCAAGAGGTACAGTCCTCGGGAACTGAGCATAAAATAGTGCCAAAGGAAGTGCAGAATGTGGAGCAAGGTAAGGACATAAATCAGCATATCGACAGAGGATGGTTTCTGTTTGAAGAGGTCTCTTTAAAATAATTAAGACAATGAACCCTAAACCTCCCACTGCAAAAGCAGTACTCTTTTAACTGTTTCTATCACAACTTGGTCCAATATTCTGTGCAAACAAACATGATATGTATGCGGGTTGCTGTTACGAAAGAAAAATTATAGAAAAAAGAAAATTATGTTTCCAAAAGGCAGCATTATCTCCGAAAGCATATGCACGAGGCATGATATCCATGGCTGCAGTCCCAGCTGCTCGGGAAGCTGAGGTGTGAGGATAGCTTGAGCCTAGAAGTTGGAGGCAGCAGTGGCACTGATGAGGCCACAGTGCCTGCGAAAAGCCATGCAGCCCAGTGTGAACAACACAGCAAGACACGGTCTCTACAAAAATAAACATAGGCTGGGCATGGTGGCTCATGTCTGCAATCCCAGCACTTTGGGAGGTTGAGGCGGGAGGATTCCTTGAGCCCAGGAGTAGAGACCAGCCTGGGTAACACAATAAGACCATCTCTTAAAAAAAAAAAAAAAAAATTAATGGGGCGTAGCAAGGCATGGTGGTGCATGCCGATAGTGCCAGCTACTTGGGAGGCTTAGGTGGGAGGATCATTTGAGCCCACGAGTTTGAGACTTCTGTGAGCCTTGATCACACCACTGCACTCAGCCTGGGTGACAGAGCAAGACCACTGTCTCAAAAATAAAATAAAATAAAAATAAATTAATTCAAAAGCACATAGGAAAGGTAACAGAAAAACAGAAACTTTCCTGATAGAAAAGCATCTTGTTAGAATCCCCACTCTACCTCCTGCTATAATCCTTTTATTTACTACTTAGTATTAAGGACACCTTCCATAACTGTTTGAAACATGTTTGGTGCTGGGATTCGCTTCAAAAAAGATACCAACAAGAAATAAGAAATTCCACAATGAAAACCTGGGGTGACCAAAAAGGTAACACTGATTTGGAGTAAAAAAAATTGTTTTTTTTTGTTTTTTTTTTTTGAGACGGAGTCTCGCTTTGTCACCAGGCTGGAGTGCAGTGGAGCGATCTCGGCTCACTGCAACCTCCGCCTCCCGGGTTTAAGCGATTCTCCTGCCTCAGCCTCCCGAGTAGCTGGGATTATAAGTGCCTGCCACCACGCCCAGCTAATTTTTACATTTTTAGTAGAGACAGGGTTTCACCATGTTGGCCAGGATGGTCTCGAACTCTTGACCTCCAGGTGGTCTCGAACTGATTCGCCCACCTCAGCCTCCCAAAGTGCTGGGATTACAGGCGTGAGTCACCGCGCTCGACCTAAAATTTGGACTCAACGAAAGACCAGGCTAGGCTGCGCGAGCATTTTTGGCCACGAAAGCACAGGAGGGTGTCAGAAAAAACATAGGACGGTGGAAAAAGCGTTTCCCCAGAAGTCTAGGAGTCCGCCTTTGGCATGAAAACTGAGAGCACAGAACAGGAAATACAGAAGGCAAGCTGCCAATTATGGGAGAAAGATTGTCACTCGGCCCCCAGCAGGCAGGGCCACAAGAAAACGTGACAAGTGAGTCCACCTGCAATCGCAGCAGGCGGCTGGTTACAGCCCGGCGCGACCTCCGGCAAAGACTACCACTCCCGACTGCGCACCGGGCGCGCCTCCGGGGCCGCCAGAGCGACTTCACGCGCAAGGCACTGTGGGACTCGTAGTCTTTGTGCCCACCAGCTCCTCGGAGGCGGAGAGACCCGATTTTTGGTAAATGATCCGCCCTTCCCGACCCTGCTTCCCTATCCTTCCTTTCCCTCCCACCTCCTTCTTTCACCGAGAGTTTGAAAATTCCCGCGGAGCCGGCGCCGGAGCGCGGAACCATCGCGATAACTCTGGTCCCTGCAGCCGCGATCTCCTCTGCTTCTCCCCTCCCTCTCCGCCCTCTTCCTCCGCTCCCTCCCCTCCGGGGCGTGTGGGACTCGGTCCGTCGGCCCAGGGCAAAGCGCAGCGCGGGTCGGCGCCGTCCGGGGCGAGCGAGCGGAGTTGCCGGAGGAAGGACCCAGAGCTGCGGCGGGGCAGCGACCGCGTGGTGGCGGCTGAGCGGTCGGCAGGCCTGCAGCTGGCGGAGGCGGTCTCGGGGGCGTGTGGCTCTGAGGGGCCGGGAGGGCGCGGGCGGGGCCGGCGCGCGGAGCAGCGGCCTCAGCCGGGCGGCGGTGTGGGAGCCCGGCCCGTGGCGGCCGACTCTCCCGGGAGATGCTGTGACGACGCGCGCGGGAGGAGCTCGCGCCCGGCCTGGCGACCCGGCGACTCGGCCCGCGGCGGCGCGGTCACCGCCCTTCCCAGGTAGGGGGAGGGGAGGAGGTCGGGCCCGCGCGGCGGGGGGCGGGGGGCGAGTGGCGCGGCCTGGGCCCGCGGCGGCGGCGGCGGCGGCGGCGGCGGCGGCGGCGGGGCTTCTGCTCGGCGGGCGCGGGGCCTAGGCCGGGCGTGCGCGGGGCCAACGGCTGGAGTCCGGGGCGCGGGCGCGGGCGGCGGCGGCGGGTACGCAGGCTTGCGCGCGCCGGGCTTGGTTATATAAGCCGCGGACCCGAGGCGCGGCGGCACATGGCGGCGGAGCGGCGCGGCCGAGGTCGCCTCCGGCGCCGGCAGCCGGGTCCTTTCCCGACGCGGGCCGGCCGGGGCCGCGACCCTGCTCCGTGGCTCTCCCACGCGGTGGACTGGTCGGCGGGCCTCACCCCGAGGGAGGCGGGCGCGCCGCGCCTGTGCGCGGTTGCTGTGTGTTCCGCATGCGCCTGGGCCTGGCCGCAGTGAGTAGTGCGGGCGGGGAAGGAGTTGTGCTCGGGGCTCAAACCCGAGGCTCAGGTCGGCCGATTGGTCACATACAGGAGATTTAAAATGAAAGGACACATGTTGGGGTTCTTATTAATTTGCCTGCCTTGTCCGCACATGGGAAGCTGAGGACGATTGCTTTTCACCACTGGTCGACTGTTTTGGTTTGGGTTTTTTGAGAGACGGTACATTTTGTTCCTGAAGCTTACGAGGTTCACACTATCTGTGTGCATAGTGTTATGAGATGAGCGTTGTTTTTATTTTCAAATCGTCAGTTGTAGAAATTTTTGGAAGAACTGGGTTCTTCATAGAACAAAACATAGAGCTTTTGGAAATCTTAAACGTCATTTTATTCTCAGAATAAAGAGCCTGTAGATTTTAAGAGCTATCTTGAGGGCCCGGCATGGTGGCTCACGCCTGTAATCCCAGCACTTTGGAAGGCCGAGGCTTGTGGATCACGAGGTCAGGAGTTCGAGACCAGCCTGGCCAAGATGGTGAAACCCCGTCTCTACTAAAAATATAAAAATTAGCCAGGCACGGTGGCAGGCGCCTGTAATCCCAGCTATTCTGGAGGCTGAGGCAGGAGAATCGCTTGAACCCAGAAAGCAGAGGTTGCAGTGAGCCGAGATCGCGCCACTGCACTCCAGCCTGGGCGACAGAGCAAAACTCCGTCTCAAAACACACACACACAACTTTGGTTCGCTGCGGTGGCTCATGCTTGTAATCCAGCACTTTGGGAGGCTGAGGTGGGAGGATCGATTGAGCCCAGGAGTTGGAGACCAGCCTGAGCAACATGGCGAGACGCCCATTTTTTTTTTTTTTTTTTTTAAAGAAATGTATTTGGTGAGCTTTCACTGATAAGAGTCTCTGAGAAGGAAGAAATTAGAGTAGTTTACTTATTTTGGATGATTTGGCCAGGGATGACAAGCCCAGTTAAAGTTACTACATTAAGGGATGCCTTAAGTGTGCAAAGCGCTATGGGAAGTCTACATTGTTTCTGTACTGTGATTCCTGATCTTTCAGTAACGTAATGCCAAACTGTTAAAAGTTAGCAAACAATAATTATCTTAAAAAAAAATTCGAAACAATATGTCCGTTGGTGGCACCTCTAGTCGCGGCTACTTGGAAGGTGGAAGCGGGAGGAACCTTTGAGTCCCAGCCTCAACTTGGGAGTTCGATGGTTCGGTTCGACGGTTACAGTGAGCTAGGATCGTGGCACTGAACTCCGGCCTGGGTGACATAGGGAGACTGAGATTTTTGCTTAAAAAAAAAAAAAAAATTAAAAGATAGTTATACGGCTGGGTGCGGTGGCTCACACCTGTAATCCCAGCACTTTGGGAGGCCGATGCGGGTGGATCACGAGGTCAAGAGATCGAGACCATCCTGGCCAACATGGTGAAACCCCGTCTCTGCGAAAAAGTGCAAAAAATTAGCCCGGCGTGGTGGTGCATGCCTGTAGTCTCAGCTACTCGGGAGGCTGAGGCAGGAGAATTGCTTGAAACCGGATAACGGAAGTTGCAGTGAGCCGGTATTGCGCCCCTGCACTCCAGCCTGGTGATAGAGCGACACTATGTCTCAAAAAAAAAAAAAAAAAAGATTGTTATACAGCAGTTTTGAGACATTTTTTTTCTTTTAATGCTTATCCTTTTTCATAGGTACAGACACATCTTTTTTTTTTTGAGACGGAGTTTCGCCTTGTCGCCCAGGCTGGAGTGCAATGGCGCGATCTCGGCTGTCTGCAACCTCCGCCTCCCGAGTTCAGGCCATTCTCCCGGCCCAGCCTCCCGAGTAGCTGGGATTACAGGCGCCCGCCACCACGCCCAGCTAATTTTTGTATTTTTAGTAGACACAGGGTTTCGCCATGTTGACCAGACTGCTCGCGAACTCCTGACCCCCTGATCCGCCCACCTCTGCCTCCCAGAATGCTAGGATTGATTACAGGCGTGAGCCATTGCACCCGGCCGAGTACAGACACATCTTAAGGGGAAGTAAACATCGTTATCTTTCACCCCTACCTTTAAAATTTTCAGGGACTCTTTATTCTTTCTTCCAAGAATTAAGTCTAACTTCCCTAGGTTAGTTCAGAGGGCTCTACGATAAGTATATGCTCCTATCTATCTTCATATGTTCAAAAATTTTATGCTTCTGCCATTCTAGAATCATCACCAATCGTGGGCCCATTATGGGGAAGAGGTGTTTCACTCTGATGCTTCTTTGCTCACGTCCTTCGTCCTGGAGTGCCATCTTTCCTTTTTTAATTTTTCAAATTTCAGGTCCTCCTCCTAAATCCCACGTTTCACTCTACCCTTTTATTTCCCTTTATCCCCCTTTTTTACTGGGCTCTCATAGCACATGTACCTCTATTGTAGCATTTATTCTTTGTGTCTGATAGTCCAAGGATTGCTTGTGTATCTGCTTTTCTACGTTGTCAGCTGCTTAAGGTCAGGACGTAGGTTATCTCATGCTCTTGCATTGCTTTACTAACACAGTGTTTTAAAAGTAGTTTGTGGGCCGGGCGCGGTGGCTCAAGCCTGTAATCCCCTCACTTTGGGAGGCCGAGGCGGGTGGATCACGAGGTCAAGAGATCGAGACCATCCTGGTCAACACGGTGAAACCCCGTCTCTACTAAAAAACTACAAAAATTCAGCTGGGCATGGTGGCATGTGCCTGTAATCCCAGCTACTCAGGAGGCTGAGGCAGGAGAATTGCCTGAACCCAGGAGGCGGAGGTTGCGGTGAGCCGAGATCGCGCCATTGCACTCCAGCCTGGGTAACATGAGTGAAACTCCGTCTCAAAAAAAAAATAAAAAAAAAAGTAGTTTGTGATTTTAACATGTGTGAATTAAGTTGGAAAGAACATTGCTGAAAGGCTTAAAGTTTCTGGATCTGCTGGTAGTTTACATTTAAATGACAATTCATCTTTTTGTTAGTCAAAAAGAAAAAGGTAAAATTGCATACAAAGTGGTCTATAGAAATGTTTCCTTGGTACATGTTGCAGTATAATTGTTGAACTAGATTAGAGTTCCATTTTCTCTGGTGGAATTCAGTTACTTCAGGAATTTGTGTATTTCACACAGAAAACTGATTTATAGTATTCTGTTTTGAATATCTGGCCTAGTAATTTTAATAATTTTGTTTTGCTTAATACTGAAACAGTGTATGCTTTAATTAGGCTCAATCTTGAATTTTAAAAAATTGATTTTATTGTTTAACATGCCTATTCCTTGTCCCTGCTAGTACCCTAATAATACCCTGCTATACAGTATTCTGTTATCCTAATTTATTGCATGTAAGACCTGTTAGTTGCAAGGCACTGTGACTTTGTCAAATGCCCAGGAATAAGATTTGGTGATTTTTGCCTTTTAGGAATTCATAGTGTAGTGGAGAAGACAGGCAAGCAGAAGTGAAGATTTTTTTTTTTTTGGAGACAGAGTTTCGCTCTTGTTGCCCAGGCTGGAGTGCAATGGCGCGATCTCGGCTCACCGCAACCTCCGCCTCCTGGGTTCAGGCAATTCTCCTGCCTCAGCCTCCTGAGTAGCTGGGATTACAGGCATGCGCCACCATGCCCAGCTGATTTTTTGTATTTTTAGTAGAGACGGGGTTTCACCATGTTGACCAGGATGGTCTCGATCTCTTGACCTCGTGATCCACCCCCCTCGGCCTCCCAAAGTGCTGGGATTACAGGCGTGAGCCACCGCGCCCGGCTAGATTTTTTAAAAATCGTATTTAGAATAGGTAAAAGTGGGGGGAAGGGGTGAGCTTAGAGATGAGATCACATACCAAGAAGTTAGTCCTCCAGTGATGGGTGGGTGATGTTGGCAGATGGATGAGGGAACAGCATAAAAAAAGAATTAAAGTGCTAGGCAGTAACAAGCTGGTGAGGGAAGTGGTTTTGGGAGACGACGCTGTAAAGGTAGCCTGGGACTCTGAGATTGCGGAGAGCCTTGATTACCTATGGCTGAGGTGTCAGTTCTTAGGACACCTCCCTGTGGTAGGGAGTTTTTGAAGGTTTTTGAGGAGAATGACACGATCTGTTAGTACAAGAAGATGAACGGTATTTTCATTCAAAGCCAGTAGAATGTTCCTACTCTGCCTATCTAGATGTTGGAAAGGAGCTTAAACTTTGTAAATTACGTTTTATAGGTTGCCAGTGCTGGCATGTCATAAAAGGCTGGTACTCTAATTTTTGTACAGCACTGAACGTAGATGTGTAAAGTGTGTTTGTGTTTTCATATGCCTTTATATGAGACATTCTTTCTAATAATACAGTTTTTGTTTGTTTGGTTTTTGAGACAGTCTGGCTATGTCACTGAGGCTGGAGTGCAGTGGCACCATCTCAGCTCACAGCAACCTCTACCTCCTGGGTTCAAGCGATTGTCATGCCTCAGCCTCCCAAGTAGCTGCATGCCACCACGCTGGCTAAGTTTCATATTTTTAGTAGAGACAGAGTTTCACCATGTTGGCCATGCCAGTCTCAAACTCCTGACCTCAAGCTGTCCTCCCGCCTTGGCCTCCCAAAGTGTTGGGATGATAGGCATGAGCCAGAGTGCCTGGCCTATTTCTAATAATAGATTATTTAGATGTTCTCTTTAGTTTGCTTAAATTGGAAAAGTCTTTAAACCAGTTTTGCCGTATAAATTCAAAGGCTGTTAAATTTGAAAATCTTTGATTTATTAAGCATTTTTTTGGGGCTCCTTTGTGCTAGGCACCATGATAAAGTCTGGAGAAATAAGTACTCTTCTTCTTTTTTTTTTTAAAAAAAAAAACACAGGGTCTTACTCTGTTGCCTAGGCTGGAATGCAGTGGTGCAGTTATGGCTCACTGCAACCTCGACCTCCCCCGCTCAAGAAATGTAGGTGGGATTACAGGCATGCACCAACCACACCTGGCTAATAATTTTTTGTAGAGATTTCACCACGTTGCCCAGGCTTGTGTGGAACTCCTGGGCTCAGTCAATCTGCCTGCCTCACCCTCCCAAAGTGCTGGGAGCCACCATGCCTGGCTTTAAACAACCAGATCTCATGTGAATTCATTACTGTGGAGAGGGCGCCAACCCATTCACGAGAGGTCCTCTCCCACGACCCAAACACCTCCCACCAGGCCCCACCTCCAACATTGGGGATCACATTTCAATACATTTGGAGGGGACAGTTACACAAACCACATTAGGTTTATATTTTATATTTTTGTTTTTATTTATTTTTTTCTTTTTCTGCCACTAACAATATCAGTCAGTCACAATCTATTTTATATTTTTAGAAACAGGATCTTGTTCTGTTGCCCAAGCTGGAGTGCAGTGGCCCAATCATAGCTTACCTCAACCTTGAACTCCTCATCTTAAGTGATCCCCTTGCCTGAGCCTCCCGGAGTGTTGGGCGTACAGGCATGAGCCACCATGTCTGGCCACAGTTGTCTTTTAAATACTGTGGCTTTATTCTCTCTGAGCTGGTACCCCTGTATCATCTTTGTTTTGCATTCAAACAACATAACAAAACCTACCCAGCCCAAGAAATAGAACATTTACTATATTTCCTTTTCAAGAAAGTGCTTACTGTGTGTTACCCTTTTAAAATGAACTTTGGATTTTGTGAAAATCTTTTCAAAATTCTGTTGGGATGATTTTGGTTGAATTAGAGTGGTCATGGAACTCTTTTGCTTATTGTCCGTAAGCACACCTTTGAATACACTTTGGGAAAAGCTGTGTGGAATTCTGGAGGGTTTGGTTCTGCTTGAATTACTTTGGTTTTAAGTTGAGTAGGAAAAACGTTTTAACTTCAGTTCATCATTAAACTGGTTTTATCAAGCTATATAAAAGGCTGTCAGAGTGGAAAACATCATAATAACAATG
Source organism: Sapajus apella (assembly GCF_009761245.1). Classification (NCBI taxonomy): domain Eukaryota; kingdom Metazoa; phylum Chordata; class Mammalia; order Primates; family Cebidae; genus Sapajus; species Sapajus apella. The sequence goes on from NW_022436989.1 coordinate 1,894,944, forward strand.
TGATTCTGACCTTCTCCATCTGTTTCCCTAAAAATTTTTTTGGCACTAAGCTATTTAGGAGGAGATGAATAGGATCAATTTGTGTAACTATTAACAGCAAGTAAGGCTTGTGTATAGGACCCTCATGTAAATATAAGAGGGTTTTGTGCTGAAGGCTAGTGGTCATAGCTTCCTGTTGATGCATGTACCCCTTATGTTAGGTTAGACTTTCGGATCTGTTTTGGATAATAAAAACAAACTTCTACTTTTAGTGACTTGGAAATCTCAAACATAACTTTTTAGGTTTTGTGACTTAATGGTGACATATGTGATAAGTTTTTTGAGGCAATCTATCTAAAGTTTTTGTCTAGGAGATAGCATTTATAGCCTGAACAGAAAATTGTAACTCATGCATTTTAATTTTTTGAATGAATCTTTGAAATGTGTTTTTCACATAAATTTTTTTGGGGGGAGGGGACTAAGCTGTGGAGAGAATAAGAATGACAAGAAAGAACATTAGGTTGCTTTGTGCCTTATAAGAAGAAAAATGTTTTAAAAAATCCAAGCCATACTGAAATGAACAAATCACAAATTTGCATCACCCAAAAATAAGTGGTACTAATATTTTGTGACTATTTTAGACATCTCTGTTTGAAGATAAACAGATGGAAGAATTCAAAGACTATTGTATGAAATGCTATTTTTTAAAAAAAGTTAATTTTATAAGAAATAGGCGGTGCACATCTGTAATCCCAGCACTTTGGGAAGCCGAGGTGGGTGGATCACAACAAGGTCAAGAAATCCAGACCAGCCTGGCCAACATGGTGAAACCCCATGTCTACTAAAATTACAAAAATTAACTGGGCCTAGGGGGCGCGTGCTTGTAGTCCCAGCTGCTCGGGAGGCTGAGGCAGGAGAGTCGCTTGAACCAGGAGGCAGAGGTTGTAGTGAGCCGAGATTGTGCCACTGCACTGCAGCCTGGTAACAGAGCAAGATTCCATCTCAAAAAAAGAAAAAAGAAATAAACTGAAAGGAAAGGAATTGTTAAATATAATAGTTCTTTTAACAGAAATGTTTATAAATTTTTTAAAATTAAGAAACACATCTGTCAGAAGTGGCTGTTACCCTATTATTTTAATATGTGTTTCGGTTTGATGGTGTTGATTCTATTCTGTGAAAATGGCTTGGGCTGAGTGTTGGAATTGAATGTAGTCCTTTCCGCACTCAATAGAAAGGAGGGGGAACGCTGAGAAATGGTAATTACTTGTACCTCACATCTTTTGCCAGATTTATATTCTTCTCCTTTGGGCCTTAACCTTTCTCCCAAGAAAGCAGCACAGTTCCTGAAACACGGCCCTCTGCTGAGGTCCCGTGGCATTGTACGTAATGAGGGACTTATAGACACGGAGTTTTCCCAGGGTTATCTGTTTACCCCCTTCATTTTACTTCTCTCCATACACACTAAAGGATGTTAGAATTCTTTGGAATTAGCCATGCCTGGCTAATTTTTGTATTTTTAGTAGAGACGTGGTTTCACCATGTTGGCCAGGCTGGTCTCGAACTTCTGACCCCATGCATGATCCAATTACAGGCATGAGCCACTGCGCCAGGCCCAGAGGTGTTCATTGAATAGTCCACATGTCCCCTCTGAATTGAAATATACAAATGGTTTTTATCATCTGCTAAGCTTTGTGATTTTGTGTCTAGATTATTTTATCTGTTTCATTGACCTATTTGTCCATTATTAGCCTATATCATGTTGTTTCAGTTATTATAATTTCTTTTTGCTGTCTCATAAAGTAAGTTCTTCTTCATTCTCTCCTTTGATTGTATTTAGTATTTTGCTATTAAGAATATTATTGATAGGCTGGTGTCTCACACCTGTAATCCCAGCACTTTGGGAGGCCGAGGCAGGATTGCTTGAACCCAGGAGTTTGAGACCATCATGGACAATACAGTGAAACCTCATCTCTACTTAAAACAAAACAAAACAAAACAAAAAATTAGCCAGGCATGGTGGCATGTGCCTGTAGTCCCAGCTACTAAGGAGGCTGAGGCGAGAGGATTGCTATAGCCCAGGAGGTTGAGGCTGCATTGAGCTGTGATAATACCACTGCACTCCAGCCTGGACGAGAGTGAGGTCTTGTCTCAAAAAACAAACAAACACAATACTACTGATAGTGTACATTCTTGCACATTGATTGATTGATTGATTGAGACAGAGTCTTGCTCTGTTGCCCATGCTGGAGTGCATTGGTGCAATCTCCACTCATTGCAACCTCCACCTCCCAGGTTCAAGCAGTTCTGCTGTCTTACCCTCCTAAGTAGCTGGGACTGCAGGCGCACACCACCACACCAACTAATTTTTGTATTTTCAGTAGAGATGGAGTTTCACCATACTGGTTGGGCTGGTCTCGAATTCCTGACTGCAGATGATCCATCTACCTGGGCCTCCCAAAGTGCTGGAGTTACAGGCGCGAGCCATCGTGCCTGGCCCTGCCCAGCATTTCTGTTGTCTTAGGCAGTAAGAAGACTATATGGTTTATATAAATCCCAGACAGCAGCCATTGTTATTGTTGTGTAGTTAGTGTTTAGATTTTTTCCGATGTACTGTGTGTACCAGTATTTTGACATAATCATTTATTGCCTCTCAGACCTTCTGTCTGCATGTCTTTTTAACCTTATATAAATGTCATTTTGCATGTATTTTTACTGCTTGATTGTTTTGTGTTGTTTTGTTTGAGACGGAGTTTCCCTCTTGTTGCCCAGGTGTATTGGCTCACTGCAACCTCTGCCTCCTGGGTTCAAGCAATTCTCCTGCCTCACCCAAGTAGCTGAGATTGCAGGCATGCGCCACCACGCCCAGCTAATTTTTTTTGTATTTTTAGTGGAGATGGGGTTTCACCATGTTGGCCAGGCTAGTCTCGAACTCCTGACCTTAGGTGATCCACCTGCTTCAGCCTCCCAAAGTGCTGGGATTATAGACGTGAGCCACTGTGCCCAGCTGCTTTTATTGTTTAATAATATATTCTGACATTCATTCATATTGTTGCATGTAGCTGTGATTCATTCTCATCACTCCATTGAGTTTTTTCACCCATTGAGTTTTAATTTTAATTTTTCATTTTTAGAAATTTTTTTTCAAATCGACTTGATTTTTCTTTTGTAACATTTACAGTCTTATGAAGCTAAAGCACTGATTTACACAAATATATTAGTAATTTGCTTTCTAGTCTCTGAAGTCTTTGATAATCGGATTCTGCTGGCTATTGGTATCCTTGTGTGTTTTGTTATTTGGACTGTGAGCTTATTTTCTTTATTGCTTTAACTTTGAGAATTCTTTGAGATTTCACAGGATATGTGGTTGTTTCTGTAGGTTGCTTGGATCATTACCAACTTGAAAATACTTGATAATAAATTCTTATCTTGAGGATTTCATATAACATAGCTTGAATTCCGGCCACACGTTTGTGTGAAAGAAAATGTTCTTTTTCTAAGTAAGAGACTCGGAGCCATGGTTAGTGTGGACAGCTTTATTACTTTCCATCCTATACAATGAGTATTTTTCTTGCTCATCTTTAGGCGATATAGCCTGGTGAGGTGTAATGGCGTTTAGGGAAGGCTCTTATTAGTTCTCTTTGCCCTAGACTTTATCTCTTGCCCCTGGATCTTAGAGTGCCTAAAATAAGATCACGGTTCCCAGGACTGGATTTGATAGCTAACCAACTCAGTCATTCAGAAAGATGATTCTGTATTTTTACTAATATTTTTCGTTGTTTATGATGGGAGTAGTCATTCTGGGAACCTGATCTTCTAAATGTAAGACAATTTATATATTTTCTATCTAGCAACAGATATGTACAAAACTCAATTTCTGAGGTTTCTGTGAATTTACACATTTTTCTTCCCCTTTACTGAAGAAATAATATTTTTTTTTTTTTTTTTGAGACGGAGTTTCAATCATGTTACCCAGGCTGGAGTGCAATGGCGCGATCTCGGCTCACCGCAACGTCCGCCTCCTGGGTTCAGGCAATTCTCCTGCCTCAGCCTCCTGAGTAGCTGGGATTACAGGCACGCACCACCATGCCCAGCTAATTTTTTGTATTTTTAGTAGAGACGGGGTTTCACCATGTTGACCAGGATGATCTCGATCTCTTGACCTCGTGATCCACCCGCCTTGGCCTCCCAAAGTGCTGGGATTACAGGCGTGAGCCACCGCGCCCGGCCAGAAATAATTTTTCTAAAATATACCAATCACTTTTTTTTGGGGTTGGGGGGGATGGTGGTGGTGAAGTGTTCTTTGCAGGTAGGTTAGACAGTGAGATGGATTGCACTGAACTCGTGTTCAAATAATCTAGTGAATAATGTATATCCTTAGGACATCTTGCTTAATGAATGTTTACTTTCCTAAAGCTGTTCGGGAAATATTTTCTTAGGAGAGAATACCTTAGTCACAGAAGCATGTCAGTTTTTTTGAGACTGGATTTTGCTTTGTTGCTCACGCTGGAGTGCAGTGGCACAGTCATAGCTCGCTGGGGCACAGCCTTGAACTTCCGGGATCAATTTATCCTCCTGCATCAGCCTCCCAAGTAGCTGGGACTTACAGGGGTCAAGCCCTGACATCTGGCCAATATCTATTTTGTAACCAGATTTCTGGATCTAATCAAGTATACTCTGTACAAATGTATCATAATGTTTTCTTTTAAAAATATTTACAGTGGAAGTATGCAAAACCTAAGAGCTCAAGTGACTAGTGGTCTCCTACCGTTTCCAGAAGTGACTGTTCAAGCGCTTGGCGAAGACGAAATAACATTAGAATCTGTGCTTCGTGGCAAGTTTGCTGCAGGTAAAAATAATGTTGCCAAACATATACTAATAACAATTGATTTGTAAGATAAATAATAAGTATATATTGTATTTTCTTTATGTGGAAGAAGAAAAAGCAGAACCTAAGATCTACAATTACATATATGACATCTATAAGCTCTTGAACACATTATCAGTGAACCTCTGATTGGGGGGTTATAGTTCATTTTTCCTTATTGGAAATCCCATATATATTGTATCTTAGTGTTATCTGTGTTTGGGAAGTAGAAATAACATGCCACTAGTCTTTCTCGATAATTAGGAAGTTTTATTGTTGATGAATTTGGATTAGAACCTGAATAGTGTAATAAGTAGAAAAATCTAGGGCCCTTGGTAGTAAAACGTTTTCAGAAAATCTCATTTTCTAGTTTCATTCACCTGAACAAGATCTTATATGTAACTTAGATTGTATAATACATCTGACCATACTAAAGAAGCCTTCTCTTATAGATCTTAGTCTAATGAAGGACACTGCAGAAGACTGTTGAAAATAAGTTTCATAGCCATCTTCCCAGCAGGCAGACAGTAAAGCATATGTATCAGTCATTTTCTATTTACAGTGCTATTCTTTTGAATGTTAAAAGGAGCAACAATACTTTTTAGATGCCAGGCATTGTATAATGACTTTTCATTGGAGTAGGTATAAAACTTTTCTAAATAGCCACTGTTCTGTGTAACTGAGAATGAAATAGTTTATTTGATCCCAGTTACACAGTTAAGTATCAGAAAGGAGCTTGGAACCCTGGCATTCTCAGACCCCACACTGCCATGCTACTTTCTTAAACTGTGGCCTCCCTTAGCCATAAACTTACCTATCCAACTTGGATGCTTGGTGGATATCTCAAATTTAGAAATAAAAGTTATCATTCATCTGGTTGTTCAAGCAGAAATTTGGGGTCTGTTCTTTTTTTTTTTTTTTTTTTTTGAGACGGAGTTTCACTCTTGTTACCCAGGCTAGAGTGCAATGGCGCGATCTCGGCTCACCGCAACCTCTGCCTCCTGGGTTCAGGCAATTCTCCTGCCTCAGCCTCCTGAGTAGCTGGGATTACAGGCACGCGCCACCATGCCCAGCTAATTTTTTGTATTTTTAGTAGAGACGGGGTTTCACCATGTTGACCAGGATGGTCTCGATCTCTTGACCTCGTGATCCACCTGCCTCGGCCTCCCCAAAGTGCTGGGCTTACAGGCTTGAGCCACCGCGCCCGGCCACTGGGGTCTGTTCTTGATTCTCATTTTACTCACCTTCCTGTGTGTAATTCATCAGCAAGCAAATCCAGTTAGCTCTACCCCTAAGATGAATCTCCAGTCAACCCACCTTTCTCTGTCTAGTCACTAGGCTGGTGTCGTCTTTTGCCTGCTGCTACTGTGTGCTTCTCCTTGTCCATTCTTTGCTTAGCAGCTGGAGTAGTATTTAAAAACATACCCAGATCACATAGTCACTGACTTGATTTAGACCCTCCAGTGACTTAATACATTGCAGGTAGAGTAAAATCCAAACATGACTAGTAGGCGGAAAAGAGGTTCTGATATTTCTTATTGTTAAGCTAGTTATGTCTTAATTTCTCAATTGGACTGTGAACTCTTTAGAGCTAGAATAATGTGTTATATTTTATAGCTTCCATAGCTCCTAGTTTAAATCGTTTAAGGTATAATAGAGTAGTTAAAGCATGAGTTTTGGAGTTAAACAGACCTGAGATCTACTTCTGGCTGTGCTGCTTTTTGACTTTGGACAGGTTAAACTGTATTAAGGTTTAGCTGTCTTATTGCTATATTGAGGTGTGATGAGGAATAGATGAAATAATGTATTCAAGCATATACCGTGGTGGCTTTTACTGAATGACTATTATTATTACAATGATAGTGCTTGATTTGTTTTACCAACTTGAGGATCACTATGTTGTATAAATGCTTAGATTTCATAATGAACATACATATTTATATTTAAATGAGCTAACTGCTATTTGTTGTGTATATACAGTATTAAAATAAGCAATTTTTTTTCATCTAGGGAAAAATGGACTTGCTTGCTTGGCTTGTGGGCCACAACTGGAGGTAGTAAACTCTATGACAGGAGAGCGGTTGTCTGCCTACAGATTCAGCGGAGTCGGTGAACAGCCTCCTGTAGTCTTAGCTGTGAAAGAATTCTCTTGGCAGAAGAGAACTGGATTTTTAATAGGACTGGAAGAAACAGAAGGGAGTGTTCTCTGTCTTTATGACCTTGGAATATCAAAAGTAGTTAAAGCAGTTGTTCTTCCTGGAAGGGTAGGTACTGTTTAAGATAACTGGACATTCTTTTTCAAAACTGAACTCCTGCTGGTTATACATGTGTTTACTTTGAAATTTTATTGACCAACAACATTTATAACTTGTGTACTGTTACGTAAATGTGTTACTCATAGGTAAAGTGTTTAGAATCAAAATGAGGCTAAAAATGATGTTATTCAAGGAACCTAACATTTAAAATGTAACTTCCTTATTGGTTAAAACATTCCAGAGTAAAAATAGCAATGACATCTAATGTTCTGATACTCTTTTTGTGACAAATATCATCTAAATCTTGTTCTTATCTCCAGTTGTGTTCTGTGAGGACACTCAAAGTTTATAAAAATGTATTCATTACTATGTAATTTTTAAAATGTTTTTTCCTTTGGAGACTACAGTCTTGGAGCATTATGGAAAATATATGCTAGATTCTCAAGATAAATAAATTGAACTTGGTCTGTGCTTTTAAAGAACTTATAGTCTAGTGAGAAAAGGTGAATGAATAAGATTATAGCATAAATATAATGAATACTTTGATAAATGTAAGCACTTGGAACATGTAGAATGGATAATTTCTAAAGAGTTGGACATTTTAGATAAAGAGCCTGGCATGGAAAAATAATAGTACATGGAGCATTTGGGAAACTGGACTTAATTTAGAATGGCTGAAGAGGAGTAAGGGGAAGGAAAAAGTGGGGACAGAAACGGTGAGGATTCAAATTTTGAATGGCCTTGTTTGTAATTAGGGACTCCTTTGCAAGTCACTGGTAAAGTAATTTTCTTTTTTCTCTCTTTTTCTTGAGATGGAGTCTCACCTTTGTTGCCTGGGCTGGAGTGCAGTGTTGCAGCCTCTGCTCAGTGCAACCTCTGCCTCCTAGGTTCAAGTGATTCTCCTGCTTCAGCCTCCCAAATAGCTGGGATTACAGGCACCCACCACCATGCCTAGTGAATTTTTTGTATTTTTAGCAGAGACAGGGTTTCACCATGTTGGTCAGGCTGGTCTCGAACTCCTGACCTTGTGATTCGCCCACCTCAGCCTCCCAAAGTGCTGGCATTACAGGCATGAGCGACCACACACGGTCGATATCACTCTTTTAAATAAAGTTTAGGCCTCTTCAGTCTTTAAGGTATAAAGAGGACTTAAAACACCTTTTTTGTGGATGACGGGTTGATGGGGTGCAGCAAAACACCATGGCACATGTATACCTATGTAACAGACCTGCATGTTCTGCTTATGTACCTCAGAACTTAAAGTATAATAAAAAATAATTTTTAAAAAATCTTTTTATTTTTTTAAAGAGTAAACAGTAAATTTTTCTGGAATGATTAGTTTTTACTCTTATGAGAAAAGGCTATATAATCCTAGAGTGGCTGTTTAAGAGCTTTAAAGTGAGAACAATTTAGGTTTGAGTTTTATGCTTAATGATTTTATGGCTTGAATAACTAGACTAACTTTCTAAGCCTCGAGTTATTTCATCTTTAAAGAGAGATAATCACACATAGCCTACTATCAAAGCATTGTCATGAACATTAAATGAGCCAGTTAACACAATGCCTGGCATATAGTAAGCTCTCAGTAAACATCAATTGTTAGTCCAACTGCATGATTCTTATGTATTGAATAGTGTTATAATTTCTAGTATATCTGAAGATTTCATTATTCAGATCACAGGTATTAAATGCAGATTTATTCTATATTTAATAGTGCTTAAATCCATTACAACTGATAACCTGCTTTAACTTAAGTTTTTTGTGCTGTTATAATTGTATTTTGTCACTTAGCAGAAGAAAAGCAAGTTACGTATTATGTTTTCTAGGTAACAGCTATCGAACCTATAATTAATCATGGAGGAGCCAGTGCAAGTACTCAGCATTTACATCCAAGTCTGCGATGGCTTTTTGGAGTGGCAGCTGTGGTAACTGACGTTGGACAGATCCTTCTTATTGACCTATGTTTGGATGACTTGTCATACAATCAAAATGAAGTCGATGCATCAGGTAATCAGTTTTTTACTTGAAACCAAAAATTGAGCACCTGGATATTCTGATGCAGTATTTTTTAAAGTAGCCAAAATTTTTTATAGCAGCTGGAGTAAAATAAAAGATACCTTCCTGTCTATTGAAAAAAGGTATTTTAAAATCTTTTTTCTTCTATTGTTTGATTCTGAGCACAGTGGATACTTCTTGCATAAGATACTGTTTTGTTGATCAAGTGTTCATATGTTCTCAACTAGGCCTTGAGAAAGGTAGTGATAATTGATTTCATTCGGTTCCGTGTATATACCTGAATAAGATCTACTCATAAATAAATGCTGGAATAAGGGCTAAATATAAGAAATCTTCATTCTTATCAGCCAGTATGAAATTATCCTGCAATGTAGGATCTTATATAGTGTTTTTGACATATCGTTTATGTTTCTATGGTAACACCAAGATAGAAATAAAATAATAGGGAATAACAGAGTGATTGAAAGTCTTTCTCACAAAATAACACCTAAAATAGAAGTAATGCTATTCAGATTCAAAGAAAATAAAACAATTTTTCTCCTTTAAATGCTTATATTTATAAAATTAACATTTTTTTCAAGTGCTTTCAGTTTTTGAAAATTATGAGACTGGTTTATATAGAAAGGAAGAGCTAACCTAAAAATGTGTATTTTACTCTTAATTTTTAGAAAAGGACTGTTTGACCCTGAAACAATTTTGACTTTGACTTTGTGAGGACATTTTTGGTTTTTAAGGCTAGAATCTCAGTGTAGCTCTTTTTATTTATCGATCAGCTCAGAAATAGGTATATTTTTAGAAAAGGACTATTTGACCCTGAGAAAATTTTGACTTTGACTTTGTAAGGACATTCTTGGTTTTTAAGACTGGAATATCAGTGTAGCTCTTTTTATTTATTGATCAGCTCAGAAATAGATACAAACTGTCAATATTTTATCTAGTTTATAATGTACGTAACTAATAAAAATTGCCCGTGTATTAAAAAAATTGATTAAAACTGCTATTGGTGGCTAGGCGTAGTGGCCCACATCTATAACCCCAGCACTTTGGGAGGCCAAGATGGACAGATCACTTGAGGTCAGGAGTTTGAGAGCAGTCCAGCCTGGCCAACATGGTGAAACCCTGTCTTTACTAAAAATACAAAAATTAGCCAGGCATGGTGGTGTTTGCCCATCCCAGCCACTTGGGAGGCTGAGGCGCAGGAGAATCGCTTGAACTGGGAGGTGGAAGTTGCAATGAGATGACACCACTCTAGCCTGGGCAACCAAGCGATACTCAATCTCAAAAAAATCTCAAAAAAAAAAAAAACTATACCTAACAAGAAAGGGAAGGGCCAAAATCATCTGAACAAAAATATGCAAAATCCAACCTGAAAAAATTAGATTTGGCAGAAATAATGGTCATACATGCACTTTAAAAAAAATCTTCATAGATAGAAGCTATACCTTAAAATTTGATATGTATACAAACCTGATTGATTAATAAAGTTTTTGCATGATGTTTAAATGAAAAGAATTGATTAGCAAAAACAATAAAAATGAATTTGTAGACTATTAGAAATGGTTTGACTGCTCTTTATAGAAGATCAATCAAAGAATTAAGTAGGCTTGCTGGGCTTTTGTTTCAGAGTGTATTTTGTGGTTAGTTTAGGTGTAAGGCTAATTAAATGCTTATATTCATAATGAAAATTCCCTTCAAGTCAATATGGGAGTGTTAAAACATTTCGGAGGTTGATAATCAGTAGGTGCACAAGGATAATTATATAACGAAAGTCTCTGGATTGTGATCACAACCATTTCCCAATTTTGACATTTAGCAAGCACTTGAATTTTATAGCACAAAAAATTAAGCTTTTGTTTACAAAAGTAATTTATGGTTACAACTGTTGAAGCTTCACTGAAATACACCAAGATAGGAAACGAAGTTCCAGACATGCAGTATGCTGCAACTTCCCCAGACTTAACCGCTTTTCTTATATATCTTTCCACATCAGAACACATAGGGTTTACCCGTTTCTTTTGAGTAAGTTTGTAGTATCCCATCGTGTGAACTGTTGATTGTTGCAAAATCTGATATCTTGTTCTCTGAAAAAGACATCAGAAGCAGAAGTGATTTGGAGGTGAGGGTTCTGCTCTAGGACAGTGTGATGTGTTTTCCCCTTTTATAACAATGAGAAAATCTGCTCTTGCACAGTGGTTATATTAATATGTGGGTCTGAATTTTTTTCTTTTTTTGTTAAAGATTTTATTTAGACATCTTCAGATAGAAGAACATAGGAGTTCCTGTATTCCTGTTACCCAAATTCAAGTTAATTTCAACATTAACCATACGTGTATCTGTTTAATTCATTCCTCTTTCCTCCTTTACCTCTTCTCTGCGTTAGTTTAAAGCAAATAGGGATATTTTATTACATAGTAATAATGCCATTAATTCCTAACATTAATAACACTTCTTTGGTATAGTCTGATATCTAGTCTATAATCAAATTGATGTGATTGTTCAAAGCATCTTTTTACATTCCAATTGTTTGGATTGGAAATCAGACACAGTCCACACATTAATTACATTTGACAGTTATGTCTCAAGTCTCCTCGAATGTACAATGTACAGCAGTCCTCTTTCTGCCCTCTGTTTTTATTTTTAGTACCATTGACTTGCTGAAGAAGTTAGTTCATAGAATGTTCCACATTTTGGAATTAACTGTGGTTTCATGTTATATCATTTATATTTTCAATCTTCTGCAAATGTAAATTAGCTCTGGTTCTAGACTAAGGTTTAACATTTTGCCAAGGTACTTTGGAAGTGCTGAGTAGTTCTATATTGTATCACATCAGGAGACATAGTGTCTAGTTGTTTCAATTAGTGATCAGTGGATTGATTTGATGACAGCATGATTCATCCTTTTTAAAGTCTCTCATCAACCTTTAAACTAGTGGTTCTCAGTGAGTGGTGGGTGGGGGTGAATTTTGTCCTCCAGGAGATGTTTGGAAATATTAGAAGACATTTTTGATTGTTACTGCTGGAGGAAGATGGTGCTACTTGCTACTAGTAGTTAAGAGACTAATGATATAGCTTAGTGTCCTATAGCGTACAGGATAGCCCTCAGGTAGTCCCCCTTATCTGTGAGGGATACATTTGAGACCCTCAGTGGAGGCCAAACCACAGATAGTAGTGAACCCTGTACACATTATGATTTTTCCTTAAGTCAAGAACTCTCACGGCCTCATTTAAAGGAAGCACTTTACAGCTTCTCTGGTATATCTGAATTGCCAGCATGACTACTTTTGTGCTTTGGGGCCATTGTTAAGTCAAATGAGGGTTACTTGAACACAAGCACTATAGTACTATGACAGTTGATCTGATAACCAAGATGGCTACTAAGTGTGGCATATACAGTGTGGGTGCACTAGACAGAGGAATTTATGTTCCTTTGATGGTAGCAGATTTCATCACACCACTCAGAGCGGTATGCATTTTAAAACTTAGGAATTTTTTTATTTATAGAATTTTTTGTTTAATGTTTTTGGACCATGGTTTACTATGGGTAACTGAAACTGGACAGCAAAACTGCAAATAATGGGAGGGAATACTGTAATGCCAAAATTGCAAATACTTGGAACTAATTGTTTCCTTAAGATTCTTGGATAAGTCACTTATTTCATTAAAGGCTGCAAAATGATGATTTTATGTTCTGTCAATGTAAAGAATAATTTTCTCATTAAGTAGGGCTTTTTGGTCACTCTGCAACAATGTGTACAGAACAGGCAGGATAAATGTTTATTATTTCATAAGTACTAATTTTCAGAGTAAATGGGTGATACCAAGTTACTTCCAATGGTTCAATATAAGGTCTTTTGTAGGTGGGGAGTGTAGGCTTCTCCCTCACCCCACACCCCTTTTTGAGGGTTAGCATATTTAATGTGTTTCATTAATTTTATTGTTTTTGATGCCCAAAATGTCCTGTCTTTGGTAATGAGAGCCCCTTCATGTTGTCGATACATTCCCTTTCATCTGTGATGCTTCCTAGATTACTGGCATAAGATGTACTGGGCTCAATTTATGTATTTTCCTCCCCATGACCTGCAGTCAGCCATTGCTCCAATGAAAGTATTAAGGTAGCAGTTCTTAATTTCAATAAAGAAATAATCAGTTTTATTTATTGTTAGGCATAAAACAGTTCTACCTTTGATAAAATTTGAGATGTACTGAGAGAATTTTTTTTTTTTTTTTTTTTTTTTTTGAGACAGAGTCTCACTCTGTCGCCAGGCTGGAGTGCAGTAGTGCAATCTTGGCTCACCGCAACCTCCACCTCCTGGGTTCAAGCAATTCTCCTGTCTCAGCCCCCCGAGCAGCTGGGACTACAGGCATGTGCCACCATGCCCAGCTAATTTTTTATATTTTTAGTAGAGATGGGGGTTTCATCATGTTGGCCAGGATGGTCTTGATCTCTTGACCTCATGATCCACCCGACTCAACCTCCCAAAGTGCTGGGATAACAGACGTGAGCCGCTGCACCTGACTAGAGAATTTTTTAAAATTTTATAATTAAATGTATTTTTTAAATTTTAGCATTTAAATAGTTAAGGATGGCAGTTTTCTAGTTTAACATACTTTTGTTATCACTAAACTTTTAATTTCAGTTACCTTCATTTAACTCAGTTGACTTCATTTGTAGCTTGAATAATGGATGACACATTTGTTTTTAATGCTGTTTATAGTTTTTTAACCGCATTTGTCTAATTTGTGTTTTTAGATCTTGAAGTTCTAAGTGGTGTCCCAGCTGAAGTACCGCACATTAGAGACAGTGTGATGAGAGAAGGGCGCCATCTGTGTTTCCAGTTAGTAAGTCCGACAGGAACAGCCATTTCAACTCTTAGCTACATCAGCAGGACCAACCAGCTTGCTGTAGGTTTCTCTGATGGCTATCTAGCACTCTGGAACATGAAAAGCATGAAAAGAGAGTAAGCGTAACTTTTTCCCTTATTTGATTATAGGTAGTCTCTTTTTGCATATAGCTTGTGTTCAGTTACTAATATTTGAAAATTAGCATAGTGAAAAAAGGGTGGGTAGATTAATGTTTGAATGATTGAGTATGACTAATTTTTCATGGCATTAAATCAATTTGAATACCATAAAGGAGTGACTTAGCACGTGAATTTAGCTTGATTTTTTTTTCAGTGTTTACTTAAAAGGCATTACAGTCATTGTGTTTAATAACATGCTAGTATGACTTTGTAACTTTACAATGTTTTGGGAAACAACAGAACTTCTATAAGAAGGATGGCTCATAAAATTATACTGCATTTTGATAATGCCCTTTAAATATTTAGATACATAAATACTTAGCATTGTGTTATAGTTGTCTGCAGTATTTAATGCAGTAACATGCTATACAGGTTGGTAGACTTAGGAGCAACAGGCTATACCATCTAGCCTAGGTATATAGTAGGCAATACCATCTAGGTTTGTGTTACCAGACTGCATGATGTTCGCACAATGGCTGAATCCCTAACGAGCATTTCTCAGAACAGATCCCTTGTTGTTAAGTGACACATGACTGTGTATAGTATGAGTTCTTTCAGAAATACCTTCCCAGTAATTATCTATGGAAAGTAACAGCTTAAAAAATATTCTCGGTTGAGAGGAAAAAAAAGATTCTTAAAAATCAAAATTACAAAATACTTGGATTTCCAATTTTTTATGCTTTAAAAAAGTCCCCAAAATGTAATTATATTGATACTTTGTAGCTAAGTTAATTTTTGTTAAGAGTTAAGTAGATGCCTCTTTCGCACTTGTCAGTTTATTTCTTTCTCTATTTTTCCTGAGGCATAATGCTATGTTCTCTTGAGTAATTTATTTTATGGGAAGTGCATCTCAACTCTCTTTGCTGTTATCCTTTTATCAGCTCTTGCCTTTGAATTTGCTTCTAAAGAAATACCTGGAGTACCTGGCTTCTACAGCAGTGCTTTCTTTAACGCTATCATCTCTTGGTCAGTTTTTGCTTTTTTAGGAGTTTATGGGGACTCTTCAGTTTCTAACTCATCTTCTGTTGTAGTAGTGGGGGAACTGACACTAAACCCAAGCAGCTGAAAAGTGTTATGGCAGTATCTCATCTCTTTGTAGTGTACCTTTTGTGGGTGAGCAATATGTAGTGGTGTATGTCGAATATGTCTCTTAGGACCAGTTTACACATACCTAAACGCATACACTTTAGTAATTCTGACTCTTCCCAGCTCTATCTCTGGGGGATGGGTGCCATGACTATGGTCTTGATGTCTTGTCCCCTGTGTATTTTTGCAGATAAGATGACTTGGCCATGCCTCACAGATCACTCATTTTGAGGGACTGTATGAACAGTTGGTTGCTTAACCCAAATTCTTACTTGATGTACCTTTTTCCTTTCTATAAAATAACTTAAAAATATGAAATGTGCTAATTTGTCTGTTTCAGATATTACATACAGTTGGAAAGTGGAAGAGTTCCTGTATATGCTGTCACTTTTCAGGAACCCGAGAATGATCCTCGTAATTGCTGTTATTTGTGGGCTGTTCAGTCTACACAAGATAGGTAGGTCTGATATATATGATATTTAAAAACTAGTCAAAAATAGAACAGGTTTTAATTTTTCTTGGAAAGCTTTGCACTTATGTAGTCTTTTTTAGTGAAGACAATTCTTTCAGTGAATTAGTGAGTTGTAGTTGAAGTTGTTTTAAAAGTTAAATGGTTGTTTCTACATGCTTGAATAATTCTGAGGTATCAGAAGAAATTGTGCTTAACTTATTTGCATGTTTTTCACAGAATAAGAGAACCCTCCAGGTATGCTGCTCTCTTGTTCTTAGTCTCAGTACCCTGCTCCCTTATTCTTTTAAGTGTACTTGGAGATTGAGAACAAGAGAGCTAGGTACTCAGCAGTGGACTGAGGACTGAGAAGTGCGGTGTGAGGAACTTTAGGAAGGTGTGTTATGCTAGAAGCCAGTAAAAGAATTAAGAACTAGTAATAGGAGTTATTAAAAGGGATCAACTAGTAATAAGATTCAAATTCAGATGATGCGGCTCTGGAATCTGTGCTCTTAACACTTACTGCATGCTTCATGCTTGAGTACTGCAGGGTTCTAGTATCTTCACTTTGTGTCTTTATTGTATAGGCCTCATCTTCGTGGTCTTGGGCAACATCCACATTTAAAAAAATTTTTCCCCCACCCTTCCCCCAACCGCCTTTTCTCTGCCCTACACTGCCCACCATCCTTTGAACATCTGCATTTTAAGTAAAAGAATACCAAGATGGAGGAAGAGACCAGGACAAAGGCACAAAGGACATTTTGTCCATTAAGGAAGGTTCTCTGAGGTTACCATGGGATAATTCTGTTTTCACCTGGCCACAACTTTACTGCAGGGCTACTGCACCTAGCTGCAAAGGAAGCTGAGAAATGTCTTGGAACTTCAGGCAGCCATGTGTCTAGAGTACGCCCATTGAGGAAGGAATATTTAAGAAAGAATATTTGAGTAATCAGTCTTTGCCACTTAAGATATCACCTACAGTATGCAAACAGCATCAATTTAGTTGATTAGAATTAATAAAAAATATAAATCAGTTATTTCAAAGGATTACATTTTATGAAAACAACCAAATAATACTAAATTCTTCACAGTGATCTTAGTTTTGTCACATGCTCTCAACATTGTAAGCAAACTAAACTCACTTGGACAGTAAGAGATGTTTAATGTATTAATATATTTAGTGCATTTTGGTTAATTTCTGTTTCAGTGAAGGGGATATTTTGAGTTTGCATCTGCTGCAACTGGCCTTTGGTGATAGAAAGTGTTTGGCATCAGGACAAATCTTATATGAGGTAAATGGTTATTGTACTATGGGTTTATATTACCATTTGGTTGTTTTTCTATTTTAAATGTGTTGTCTTTATTTCAAGATATTGAAAAGCTATTCTGATATCCAAGTTAGTATTGTTTTCATAATAGAGTAGAAGTAGTATTGTTAGAGATCTTCTTTTATTTCTAGATCAGGATATCCAATAGATTAGAGATCTGTTTTACTTATTTACCAAGGTAGCACTATTAACTTCTCATGTGTCATTTTCCTCTACAGTGAGGGAACTGGAGTAGACTCAGGCTTGTAGCTTAATTGATACCCAGGAAAAATAATTGGACTTCGTTGCTCTAACATACCAAGCATTAAGCCATGGGGTGATTTTTATAAGAGGGTATATGCATCTAGACTTTTAGATGGCTACTTGTTTTTCTGGCTGAATTTCTGAGGAAGTAGTGGGGGTGCTGCTAATAGCCATGTTTTGTACACCCTCACATACCTGTCTCTAGAACTGATTTTTCTTAACCTAATGTTTGAGGGGTATATAAATTGGTTTCAGAGAATCCATAAACCCCCTGAATTATGTATGGCATTTTTATGATGATGCATTTTTATGGGAAGTCTCAGAGCCTTTTGTCAGATTCCTAAAAGTATCAATAAGCTTAAAAAAAGGCCTAAGAATTAAGAATTTCTGTGAGAACACAGCTATAGGATTGCTGGTCTGGGATGTATGCATATATAATTTAGATTGTTATTCCAGTTTATACATCAACCAGTAGTGCATGAGAGCTTCTTTCTTTAATAACAACTCTAGAAGACTTGTTGGTAATGATTTTTGAGAGACTAAATCTCACTTTTTATTTTAAAGTATATAAAATTTTAGAGGCTTCTCCTGTGATTTGTTCTCTTCAGTCTAAAACTGTTTTCTTTGTATTGTGTGAACAATCTTTAAATTTGGAGAATATTTAATTTTAGAATGGCCTTTTGCCTAGAATCAGATTAATATTTGTGTGCATTTTATGTTATAGGGCTTAGAGTACTGTGAAGAAAGATACACTCTGGACCTGACAGGTGGCATGTTTCCTTTGAGGGGACAGACGAGTAATACCAAATTGTTGGGATGCCAGAGTATAGAGAAGTTTCGATCTCACGGTGACAGGGAGGAAGGCATGAATGAAGGTTAGTTAAAGTACTCTTAATTTTGTCATGTGAAGGCTTGATTTAAGATTTATGACAGGTATTTTTTCTAGATTTCATACTCCTGGCAGTTAAGAAAATTAGTAATTATAGAATTTATTCAGATCTATATGAGATACTAGATATTTCTTGCTCCCCAGATTGCTATGGAGAACTAAAAAACAAAATAGGTTAGGGGACTGAAGGACCCTTTTCTTTAATCTAGTTCTCAAACGGACAGGCAAAGGTGGTCCCTAGTCTGAGCTAGTGTGACTAGTCTTTGGATAACGTTTACCTGCGTATTTTTTGAGCCGTTTGTGGCACACGGTCCTTGGTTGTTTTGAATGTTTTCTGTTAACTTTAGTGTCATCGCTTTTTCCAGCATAGTAAAATTTGCATGTTTTTTAAGCCAGCATTATCATCTAGCAGCCCTATCACTAGCCATGACCTTTGACATTTCAGAGCCCTGTTTCTCCATCTGTAAGTGGGATAATACAGTTAGACCTTTGGCAAAGGGTAGTTGTGAGGTTTAAATGAAATAGCATGACAGGCTCATTCCTTTCTGGAAGTGCTCACCAGGGCCCTGGTTGTATTTATGTTCTTATTGGAATCCACTGTTACAGTGGTTTACCTACAGATGTCCTCTTTGCTAGGGTCTGTATCTGTACTTCTGATTCAGGTTTCAGATCCAGTTAAACATGTGAAAAACAGCTTGTCATGAGCTCACGTCTTTTTAGAAATTTTATTTATTTATTTAGAGACAGGGTCTCACTCTTGCCCAGGCCAGGCCAGGCCAGAATGTGGTGGTACAATCTTGGCTCACTATAGCCTTGACCCTCTGGGCTCAGGCAATCTTCCCATCTCAGCCTCCCAAGTAACTGGGACTAAAGACACACACCACCACACCTTGCTAATTTTTGTTTTTTTTATTTTATTTTATTTTTGTAGATGGGGTTTCACCATGATGGCCAGGCTGGTCTTGAACTCCTGACCTCTGGTGATCCACCCACCTCAGGCCCCCAAAGTGCTAGGATTACAGGCGTGAGCCACCGTGCCCAATCTAATTTTTGTATTTTTTGTAGTGACAGGGTGTCAGGGTCTCAACTGTTGCCCAGGCTGCAGTGCAGTGGCGCGATCTTGGCTCACTGTAACCTCTGCTTCCCAGGTTCAAGTGTTCCTCCCACCGCAGCCTCCTGAGTACCTGGGACTATAGGTGCATGCCGCGGTGCCTGGCTAATTTTTTTAATTTTTTTTTTTTGTGTGTGTGTGTGGAGATGAGGTTTTGCTGTGTTACCAGGGCTGGTCCGAAATTTCTGGGCTGAGTCGATCTGCCCACCTTGGCCTTCCAAATTGCTGGGATTACAAGTGTGAGCCACTGCACCTGGCCATCCTCTCTCTTATTCCCCATTTTTTCTATTATAGTAGTGTTTCAGGTTTTTACTTCTTCTCCTGTTGATTCTCTTACTGTATTCCCGTCTTTCCATTCCACAGGCACTATCCAAGCACTTGTCTTTTTCCCCCTTTACCATACAACTAGATAAGTCCTTTTCAACTAAGGTTCATCTAAATAATTAAAGCCTTCATGCCCAAAGGCTTCCATTTTAGGTAGTGAAGTGACTTCTCTAGTACTAGCTCTGTATCATCCTTGGCAGAGAGACTATTCATTCAAATTATTTTAGACTTTCTGCCTCTAATACCTCAGCGTTGCTCAAGTATTAACTGAAAAGAAGGATATAACTTCTGATGAGTGAGTACCGTTTCATAAGATCTTAAAATTGAGAAACAGTCCAGATGCAAGTGAATGAATGTGATCTTATATACAAATGTTAGAAATGCATTTTTGATGAATCAAATGAAATATGAATTAAACCTCTTAGAAATTTATGAGAAAACCTTGCTATAATTCTGTTGAGGTGATTTTACTTTGAGATTCTTTATTCTATATTTTAAAATTACCTTTTTTTCTTTCAGCTCTGTCTCCTGACACTAGTGTTTCAGTCTTTACCTGGCAGGTGAATATATATGGACAGGGAAGGCCTTCTATATATTTGGGGCTTTTCGATATAAATCGTTGGTATCATGCACAAATGCCAGATTCGTTAAGGTATGATTCTTTTTCTTTTTTTCTCATCTCTCTGGTATTTGTATGTATAGCTGATCAATGACTTAGTAATGTTTAAATTTTTCTTTTAGGTCAGGAGAACATCTACATAATTGCTCTTATTTTGCACTGTGGTCATTGGAGTCTGTTGTAAGTCGAACTTCTCCACATGACATCTTGGATATATTAGTACATGAGAGAAGTTTAAATCGAGGATTCCCTCCTTCATATCCACCTCCTGAGCAGTTTTTTAATCCAAGTACTTATAATTTTGGTATGTATTTCCTTAACATTACCTTTCGTATGCACAAAAGTACATAATTGTATACATTTTGTAGTTTATACGTTTAGTGTTATCTGTTTATATCTCACTGTTAACATATGAATAACTTAGGAAACTCATACATGCACACAAGAAATTTAGTATTTACATGTTTTATAAATGAATTATGACTTATTTTGAACTTTCTAGGAAAGATAATTAACTATTTCACATCTGATGCATTTTATAATAGTTTTTATTTTTTTGCCGTGTTTCTCAGCTGTGCTGGAGTTTTGGGGTTTTGGTTTTTGCTTTATTATTGTTGTTTTGCTGTGTAATAGGTTTGTTATCCATTCTTAGGATGAAAATATCTAGAAAAGTTTATTTAAAGATTTATTACATGTAATAATTTGACGTCTTGCAGTCTGTTTGGATAAATTTTGTTCTGTTAATGCCATTTTAAATATATGTAAGTGGATTATTTTTTAAATCTTTTTTTTTTAGAAGCCACTTGTTTGTTAAACTCAGGAGTTCTTCATGTAACTTGTACTGGCTTTCAGAAGGAGGTAGGTAACAAATGGTGATTTCCTAATTGAACTGAAGCCAGATCTTAGAGTACAGTTGAATTACGGAGTTAAGTTTTAGTTAGTGTTAGTTATACTTACAGTTGTTTCAGCTTAAATGGCAGCTTCTGCTAGGTTTATGAGATTAGCAACTAGTAGTATCAGTTACTAATGACAACCTGCCAGAAGACATGTTGAATGTTTTTAGCAGGTAATTTATGTGGATGGTAATTTAACTACTTGAACTTCAAGCTTTCTGTCTTCTCAGAAAGCTTATGAGGAAATTAAGTAATACAAAGAAGGTATCTAGTAGAGTGGTACAGTGCCTGGCACAGGAAAAAAAAAACAAAAGGATGTTGAAAAATGTTTTTTTGTTTTGTTTTGTTTGATGGTGGAATTTCGGTCTTGTTGACCAGGCTGGAGTGCAGTGGCATGATCTTGGCTCACTGCAACCTCCACCTCCCAGGTTCAAGTGATTCTCCTGTCTCTGCCTCCTGAGTAGCTGGAATTACAGGCACCTGCCACCACACCAGCTAATTTTTTTGTATTTTTAGTAGAGACAGGGTTTCACCATGTTGGCCAGGCTGGTTTCAAACTCCTGACCTCAGGTGATCCACCTGCCTCAGCCTCTCAAAGTGTTGGGATTACAAGGGTGAACCACAGTGCCTGTCCTGAAAAATACTTTTCTAGGGAAGCATGGTGTGGCAGACCTTTTCTTTCATAATCAGCGGGATGTGGATGAATGCTATATTTATACTTTGTGTCAAATCTCATTTACTTTGGGTAAAGAGGAATAGACTGCAGGAGTTTTTTCTCTGTGTGTATCGGTTTAGTTGAGATGTCACCAAGTCTGTCAGCTTTAGAGAAGATAACAGGGTTATACAGTTCATAAAAATATATAAGCTATCTTTTGCTAATAGTATTATCATTCACAACTAGCAAGCATTAGTTAAGCTTAAGAACCTATAAACTCTGTTCCTTGCAAGAAAATAGTCTTTTATAATTTCCATTCGCTGTCTTTAAATTTTATGTGTAATTTATGAAATTTAAATTTGATGATTCAGATTGAGGATTGATTGATTGATATCTTACTAATTTATCTGTTACAGACTTTGACTTTTTTAAAGAAATCAGGAGCATCTCTCAATGAAGTCATTCCTGATGGTTATAATCGATGTCTTGTAGCTGGTCTTCTTTCCCCAAGATTTGTTGATATTCAGCCTTCCAGTTTAAGCCAAGTGAGATGATTTTTAACTCTACTGTTTCTTTCTCTTGGATCATATAAATTAGCTTTTTTTATAAAAAAAATGTATTAGAGAATTTCGCACACGTCTGAACTTTTTTGAGATGGAGTTTCGCTCTTGTTACCCAGGCTGGAGTGCAATAGCGCGATCTCAGCTCGCTGCAACCTCCGCCTCCTGGGTTCAGGCAATTCTCCTGCCTCAGCCTCCTGAGTAGCTGGGATTACAGGCACGTGCCACCATGCCCAGCTAATGTTTTGTATTTTTAGTAGAGACGGGGTTTCACCATGTTGACCAGGATGGTCTCGATCTCTTGACCTTATGATCCACCCGCCTCGGCCTCCCAAAGTGCTGGGATTACAGGCTTGAGCCACCGCGCCCGGCGTATTAGAGAATTTCTGCAAAAGTAGATGAAGAAGTGTAATGCCCACTCTGGGTGATCGGTAGTTGGGGTCTTGGGTTTGGCTTAAAATTCCTATTCTTAATACCCAATAGGCCATAACTTGGCAGCAGATTCACTTAGCTGTGTAGAAGGATATAGGACAGGAAGCACATCATGGCTGCATCAGGCTGGAATGCAATGGCATGGTCATGGTGCAGTCTTGGCTCACTGCAACCTCCAACCTCCTGGGTTCAAGCGATTCTCCTGCCTGAGCCTCCTAAGTAGCTGGAACTACAGGTGTCTGCCACCACACCCGGCTAATTTTTTATTTTTAATAGAGATGAAGTTTCCGCATGTTGGTCAGGCTGGTCTCAAACTACTGACCTCAAGTGATCTGCTTGCATTGGCCTCCCAAAGTTCTGGGATTACAGGTGTGAGCCACTGTGCCTGGCCAGTTACTTTTCTCATTGTATGTTGTAGAACTTCTGTAAACTATAGGATAATAATGTTAGTAGCAGATGTTTTTGTTTTGTCCCTGGTATTAATGTAAATGGCTTCAGTGAGTCTCCGTTTAGAATTATGCCTTCTTAGGTTTTGTGGACCCTTATCGTGCTGTAATTCCCTCTGTACCTATTTAATTTATATTCATGTGAGTCCTTTTTGAAAAATCTTTTAATTTGCTCCTGTAATGAATGAAATTAATAGATTCCTTTGATATAAACCAGACTCGGTGATTTTTAAATTATTAGCTTTAAAGTGTACAGTTTGGTGGTTTTAATTCACAGAATTATCAGGCCGGGCGCGGTGGCTCACGCCTGTAATCCCAGCACTTTGGGAGGCCAAGGCGGGTGGATCACGAGGTCAAGAGATCGAGACCATCCTGGTCAACACGGTGAAACCCCGTCTCTACTAAAACTACAAAAAATTAGCTGGGCATGGTGGCGCGTGCCTGTAATCCCAGCTACTCAGGAGGCTGAGGCAGGAGAATTGCCTGAACCCAGGAGGTGGAGGTTGCGGTGAGCCGAGATTGCGCCATTGCACTCCAGCCTGGGTAACAAGAGCGAAATTCCGTCTCAAAAAAAAAAAAAAAAAAATTCACAGAATTCTGCAACTGTCATCACATTCCATTTTAGGACATTTTTATTACTTCTAAAGAAAATTCTGTACCTATAAATAGTCACCACTTTTCCCTTGTCTTCCTGCCTGCCCCATCCCACCCAGCTTTAAATAACTACTAATGTACTTTCTGTCTTTATAGATTGACCTATTCTAGACATTTCATATAAATGGGTCAAATAATATGTAGTCTTTTGTGACTGTCTTCTTTCATTTAGCATGTTTTCAAGGTTCATCTGTGTTACAGCAAGTATCAGAACATCACCCCTTTTTATGGCTATGTAATATTCTAGTGTATGAGTATGCCATAATTTGTTTATCTACAATTAATGGACAGTTGGGTTGTTTCCACTTTATGGCTATTAATTAATAATGGTGCTGTGATCCTTTATGTGAAATTTTTGTGGGGGCGTGTATTTTTCTTTCTTTTCGATATATACCTAGGTGTGGAATTGGTGGGTCATATGGTAACTCTACGTTTAGCACATTGAGAAACTGCCATTTTGCAAAGTGGCTGTACCATTTTACATTCCCACCAGCAGTGTATGAGAGTTCCAGTTTTAACACATCCTTACCAGTGCTGGTTATTGTTTTGATTATAGC
Organism: Sapajus apella; assembly: GCF_009761245.1. Taxonomy (NCBI): domain Eukaryota; kingdom Metazoa; phylum Chordata; class Mammalia; order Primates; family Cebidae; genus Sapajus; species Sapajus apella. The sequence goes on from NW_022436989.1 coordinate 1,919,324, forward strand.
CATTCTTATGGGTTATACTGATTTTTTTTGGCCTTAAGATTTTTTTATTCTGAACCAGAACTTGCCTATGATCTCACACCCTCTTTCTTTCCATTTCTTTCGTTTTTATAATGCATGGTTTAGGAAGAACAGTTAGAAGCTATATTGTCGGCAGCAATTCAGACTAGTTCCCTGGGACTTTTGACTGGTTATATCAGAAGATGGATAACAGAAGGTAAGATTCTGGTTTTTAACAATTAAAATGTTTGGTATTTTTAAAATTATCAGTTCACAATTTGTTGTATGTTTTTCTTAGTTATTTTTACTTGGATATAATTGTAGATCCACACACAGTTGTAAGATATAACGGAGAGATGCCGCACCCTTTAGCACGTTTTCCCACAGTGGTATGATCTGACAAATCTTTTTAGTGCAGTAATCACAATCAGGATACCTCATGTTGCCCTTTCGTAGCCATACCTGCCTCCCCTCTGCCCCATCCTTAACCACTGGCAACCACGAATCTATTTTCTTTCTATAATTTTGTCATTTTAAACATACTCATAAATGGAATTATGCAGTATGCAACCTTTTGGGATTACCTTTTTTATTAAGCAAAATTCTCTAGTAATTCATCCAAATTATTGTCTGCATCACTGTTACTCTTCACACATATACACGCACATCTCAAACACATAATATCTTCTGTTCAGAACCATTTGAGGATAGTTTTTTCCTGAACCATTTGATTATAAGATATCACTCTTTTTCAACCCATAAATATTTTGGTTTTTCTTTCTTCTAAGAATAAGGACACTCTCTTACAAAACCACTTTGTGATCATTTAAAAAAAAAACTCAAGAAAATCAAGACTTTATCTAATCTAGAGACCTTATTGAAATCCCAGTAATATTCATAGCGATTTAGAGCGGAGAGAGAGTTCAGAATTATGCTTGTATTTAGTATTTTGGAAAAGAGATCCAGAATGCTTTGTATTTGTTTTTATAATTTCCGTTGATCTTCTACATTTTGTCACTTTGTCTTTCAAAAAATTGGCTTTTTTTTTTTTTTTTTTAAAGAAATCGGTGTATAAAATAAATTTAAATTTTAAGCCGTTTAGTTTGTGTGTACCAGTCTCTCCTCATGATGAAATTAGAGTTTTTACGTTTTTGATGGCAGTAGTACCTAAAATGACGTGCTCCCTGATGTGATGCACTGAAGTGGGGGGTACACTGAATCAATTTGCCGCCATTAAGTGTTGATGTTCACTTGGTTAGGGTGCTGTATGCCATGTTTTTCCACTGAAAATTTGGAATTCTGTCTGTAATCAATAATCTTTATTTTTTCCTTTTGTATTTACAAATAAGAACAACCAAACTCTGCTGCTAATTTGCGCTTTGTTCTTGAATGGACGTGGAATAAAGTGGTTCTCACAAAAGAGGAGTTTGACAGACTATGTAAGTATTATAATTCTAGATATAGGGCAGAATTTAATATTAAAACACTAATCTTGGTTTATGTTTTAAATACATAATTTTTAATCATTTTGAAGTTGTAAACTCTTAAAATTTGAAGTGTCCCACAAGAAAATTATTTCTTTTTACATTAAAATGAGAAAAGTAATTTTTTTTTCTTTTGTTTTCTTTTTTATTATTTATTTATTTATTTATTTATTTTTTGAGACACTGTCTCATTTATTGCCCAGGCAGGAGGAGAACAGTGGTGAGTTCATGGCTTACTGCAGCCTTGACCTTTCTCGAGCCCAAGTCAGCCTCCGCTTCAGCCTCCTGAGTAGCTTGGACCACAAGCACATGCTGCCACGCCCAGCTAATTGTTCTATTTTTTGTAGAGACATGGTCTCTCTTTATTGCCCAGGCCAGGCTTCAACTTCTGGCCTCAAGTGATCCTCCTGCCTGGGCCTTTCAAAGTGTTGGCATTACAAGGCATGAGCCACTGCATCCAGCCCAAAGTAATTTTTGACCAAGATTTCGCAGCAGGTTGTTAAACTGGCAACATGCTGATATGCATGCCTACAATAACAGGTTTTAGGGTTATAACTTGTCTTTTGGTCTTGGGAGTTTAATTTATTAAATAGACTGATGATGGAGTAAGGAGAAGGTGCTAGGTAACCCTCAAAAGTTTCTGTACTTACTCACTTTCTATTTAAAATATTGATAGAAATGATGAAGTTGAATGGCAGGGTAAAAATGTATTACCACTATCCTCCACGGACAGATGTCATTATCATCATGGCAAATCCTTTTTCTTCTTGACAGTTTTATTAGTCTGTTGTACATTTTGATTAAATCTTGAGGTATGTCATGAATATCAAAATCCTATCATGTCCAGTTAGTGCAAAAATAATGCTAAAAGTACTAGTAATTAGACAGTTGCGCTGTAAGTGAAAGTAAAATATAAGTTTATTTAGATACATGTTTAGTCATTTCTATTGTGTCATGAGGAATAAGCAAATGGACTTTTGAAATCATTTGACTATAGATAGCTTTTCACAATGTAAGTTATTCTTAGTAGAGGAGTTTTAAACCAATCAAGGTTGGTAGGAAAACGTGGAGCTTTCTAGTATTTGTAGGCTATACTTATGAAATTATTGGCGTGAAATAATTTAAGTATTTCAGTAATCAGTACAATTGAAGTCTGGAAGAACACTTGATAATTTAGGATCAGAGTAAAAATGTCTTTTTTTTTTTAAGAGGAAAATGTTTATCAGAGCTCATTATATGTTTTGTAAAAAATTCAGCTCAATTAATAAATTGCATGGCTTTTGTCATTCTTTGAGCATAGTGCAGTGCTTTGGGTTTTAACTTGGCAGTTCAGCTGTTTAAGCTGCTTTGAGCTTTATTCCTGGTATGTTGTCTTTTTCTTTTTTTTTTTTTTAAAGAAAAACTTCTAAGAATAATTAAAATAGAAAGCATAGTAAGTGCTTTAAATGTATGAGAGATTAGGCATGCTGGCTCAGGCCTGTAATCCCTGCACTTCAGGAGGCTAAGATGAGAGGATTGCTTGAGGCCAGGAGTTCAGGACCAACCTGAGCAACATAGCAAGACCACCTCCAACCATCTCTTCAAAAAAAAAAAAGTGTTGTTGTTTTAATTAGCTGGGTGTGGTGGCACATGCCTGTAGTCCCAGCTCCAGTGAGCTAGGAGGAGCACTTGAGGTCAGGAGTTTGAGTGCAGTGAGCTGTAATCGTACCATTGCACTCCAGCCTACCCTGTCTCAAAAAAAAAAAAAAAAGTATTAGAAGTAAAGCGAATAAGGTCAGGTGTGGTGCCTCACACCTGTAATCTCAGCACTTTGGAAGGCTGAGGCCAGTGGATCAGCTGAGGTCAGGAGTTTGAGACCAGCCTGGCCAACATGGTGAAACCTCATCTCTATCAAAAATGCAAAAATTAGCTGGGTGTGCACACCTTTAATCCCAGCTACTTGGTAGCCTGAGGCAGGAGAATTGCTGGAACCTGGTAGGGAGAAGTTGCAGTGAGCCAAGATCACACCACTCCATTGTAGCCTGGGCAACAGAGCAAGACACTATCTCCCAAAAAAAGAAAAAAGTAAAGCAAAATAGAATTTGATTTAAAGAAGGATTTTAGAATTAAAACAGTTGTTTTTAGATGTAGATTATTTGAGTTCATATTCTCACTCTTTTGCTGGTTTTGTATTAAAAGCACTTTTTAGGTTCATTGAAAGTTTTGCCATTTCTAGCTTGTTTTTATAAATCTCATAATGAATAGAGTAATTCTTTTGAGTGTTAGAAGTTTGAGATATTTTGCATTGTGAATCTACTTTGCTTAGATTTAATGTATGGAAACTTATATTTTATTCTTGAAAGGTGTGCCATTATTTGATGGTTCGCGTCATTTCATGGATCCACAGACTATACAGTCTATCCAGCAATGTTATGTGCTTCTTAGCAATCTTAATATAGTCTTGAACTGTTTTGCATCAGAAGCCCGAGAGATCACTGAGAGAGGTATGCTGTTTTATCAAATGAGTGTTTTATTAAATTTTACTTCTTGACTTACGGAAACAAATACATTTCCCATGACTTAGATGGATCACTATGTAAAGAGGACGTTATTTCTCCAGTGCTAGGGTTTTTGTTTGTTTCTTTGTTTTAATGAAAAGCTACGGAATGTTGTTAGACGTGCCATGAGCCGATACTTAAATGAGGTTGGGAAATTCTGAAGTTAATGATTATTAAGGTTAATGTATTTCCAGTGAAGTTTCAAATTGTTAAATCATATGTATGGTTTTTATTCAAATAAGTTATTATAATTTTTTTCTGTTTTGCAATTTCAAAACCCAAACAAGCCAATTTCATGTAAAGGCCTGTTTTGAACAGTCTGTATTAGTGACCTTATGCTAATTTGTATTAGTAAATTTGAGTTCTAGAATTAGGTAAATGGAAGTGTAGCTGAGGTTGAAGCGTATTTACCTAAAATGTCTATTTTAGGAAGTGACTTATTTATTTTAGCATTTTGAAGATTTGCTTGACATTATTTTGGACCAAAGTAAACTAGATATATCTTGATCACATATATATTACATATATAATATACATTTGTAAATTAGCAAGTGATTAATTTTGAACACTGGAGCATCTTGATTTTTTTTTTTTGTAGCTAAACAACTGATGTGAACTCTTTTTTACAGGACTGATAGACTTAAGCAATAAGTTTGTGGTTTCCCACCTCATCTGTCAGTATGCACAAGTGCTGCTTTGGTTCTCTCATTCTGGGCTTTTACCAGAAGGCATAGGTAAAATATTTACTTAATCTATGTGTATAAATTGAAACATTCTGAGTCTTTATGATTTTGTTATTGTATTCTAATGCTTTGGATTTCCTTTCTTCTACCTCACTTAGTTTTTTCTCCTGTGCTTCCTTCTTTTCTTACTTTCTTCCTTACTTTTTATCTTCATCCCATGCCTGATACACAGTGCTCATAACACACTTACTGGATTGAGTAACATTTAGAAAGAAAGCATATTTGAGAACGTGGCTCCTGAAAATGAGTTCAGCAATATTACTAGCTATGGTAGATCCATAGAACTATAGTTTCTATGACACAATTTGCCTGTTTCCTGGTAATGGTCTTTTTCATATGGTTACTAACTAATATTTCTTCAATTAAATAACCTGTTTTATCTAATAATTTATGCCAGTACCAAGAATTAGAGAATTCTTGGTGTTTGACTTGTGCTGTATTTGTTTAGAATATAACTTCTAAAGTCTTCAACTTCTTGGATTTCCAGGAAGCCATTAGATTTTATTTAGAAGTGTCTCTGCCACTGTACATAATTATTGATCTTATTTTTTCATAATTCTCTTAGATTTTGATTTGTAGTGAACATTTCTTGGTTTCAAATTATTATTTGTGCCTAAGGAGTAAAATTATTTAGAACAGTTTTCAGGATTTTAAGCCGGCGTCCTTGTTGTTACAGACTTTCATGACAGATCATTTTCTCGCTTGTGCATCTATAAATAAAAAGATATGTAGTAATCTTTTATTACTTAAATATAACAACCCTGTGGGTTAACTGGGGGTTGCTATAACTATAAAATTACAGTAAAGTATTAATATGTATTATTGAGATATTTTGGAAATACTACCAGCTTTTTTTCCAACTCTTAAAAATCTAGATGATGCTGTGCAGTTGTCAAGGTTATGCTACAACTATCCCGTCATTCAGAACTACTACACCAGTCGGCGACAGAAGTTTGAGCGTTTATCAAGGTATAGTAAAACCCGTTTTAGAAGTTATGTCTGTAAGAAGTCAGACTTTCTCAGAACAGTGTTCATGTTACAAAGTGATTGAATGGATAGAATTCTCAGTAAAGTATCAGAATTTGATACCACCATTACTATTTTCTTTCTTTCATGTTTAAAAAAAGAACACATGAATGAGCTACTTAGTTCCTTTGAAATAAAGAAGTAAAGGTAATAGACGAAGAAAGAGTGGTGCTTAGAGTCTTGACCACACTTCTGGAAATAGTCTTCTTCATAAAGTTGCAATGACAAAATTACAGAGCATATAACATTTAGAGCAGCAATTCACAAATGTTGATTCCAGGTTTCTTACACCTGAATCACCAAGTACTTTAAAATCTATGCCAGCTGTAATTCTGATGCATGGCAATTGTGGAAACCAGTGCTGTAGAATAACAGTGAACATTAGCTTGGGAGATTGCTTAGGCATATTTTAAAATTCTAGATCTGTTATTTCCTAAGTGTATATCCTTGGCAGCTTTGTTATGCTTTCTAATCCTATTTGTTATACAAGCTACAAAGTCAGTATAAAGCTAAATAAAATATGTGCAGGGCACCTAGTATAATGCCTGACTCATTGGACAGCCTCAAAAGGTAGTAAGTGCTGCTGCTTTTCACAATTAGAAAAGGAAATACAGGGGAAAAAAGAAAAAGGAAAGGACATAGGGACAGTATCTGCATATCACATTGTAGGCACTCAGTAATATATTTTTGAGTGAAGGAATCACTGAGGATAAAAGGCTAACACAAGTGATGAAACAAACTATAACTCTTTGACTTTGAACTTTAGTATTTTCACTGCACCGGGCTTTATGGTAGTTTGCTTAATATGGTGAAAAATAGAATGGTCACTGGCTAGCTGGACCACATTCTCCCCTGGGACCTCACCCTGACTGACTGGCTTGCTGTTACCGGCTTGCTGATGACTGAACTTGAGGCAGCTTAAGGGTTTATCTGACTAACTCTTGATGTCTGTAGTTCTCGTCATGCTAACTAGGGTCCAATTCCCAATTCTCTTCTCTCTTTCTCTCTCTGTCTCTCTGTTTTTAGAGATAGGGTCTCATTCTGTCGCCCAGGTTGGAGTGCAGTGGCATGTGTATAGCTCACTTTAACTTCGAACTCCTGGGTTCAAGCAATCCTCCTTCCTCATTCTCCAGAGTAGCTAGGACGACAGGTGCACACCTCCATGCCCAGCTAACTTTTATATTTTTTTTAGAAATTGGGCCTTGCTGTGTTGCCCAGGATGGTCTCAAACTCCTGACCTTGAGCAGTCCTCCTGCCCCGGCCTCTCAAATCACTGGAATTACAGGCATCAGCCACCATGCCTGGCCTCTTCTCTCTTTGATAGTTGTGCTGGTTGTTTGGATATTAATTAACGGTAATATTAAATAAGTCTTAACTTTTCCCTGATTGCAGAGGGAAGTGGAACCCTGATTGCTTGATGATCGATGGACTGGTTTCTCAGTTAGGAGAGCGAATTGAGAAGTTGTGGAAACGAGATGGAGGAGGCACAGGAAGATACCCTCCTCCTAGTCTACATGTAGGTTTGCAGTAATGTGCTATCACCTATAACCTATAAAGTTGGGGAGGGAGGAAACATGCTTAGCTGTATTCTGGCACAGACTGGGGAAAACAAGGAGCATGAATGAATGAATGACTGCATAAAATGTACTGAAGGTTTTATCCCTTTGTTTTACAGGCACTACTTGATATGTACCTGTTAGACGGCATTACTGAAGCAGCCAAACATTCTATTGTATCTTTTTAAATTTTATCCAGTGTTTCTGTATTATTAAAATTATAAATTTCACAGTAGTAGAAGCCTGATATCTAATCTCAATTTCAAGATTGAATTTTTTTTTTTTTTTTTTAAGAGATGTTAACCCAGGATCTGTTGTTTGAGCTCAGATGGCCTATGATTAACCTAAAATTATATGCAAACTTTTGTTTTAGATTTGTTTTTCTAGGGATAGGGTACTTGGCTTTTATCAGATTCTTAAATGTGTCTAAGACACTCAAAAAGTAACAACAGTTGCTCTAAAATGCTACTACCAAATGATCATTCTCAGTGGCATTAACCTATGTGCTGGAAATGAATACATTATCAGTTAGTGTATTAGTACCTTAGGCATTATTTGAGTCCTGTAGTCTTTGTGATAATATTTTTGTGCTAATGTTACTTGCATAGTCTAAAAATGTATAATTCCATTTACAGTTTATAAGCTAGGTTATATTTGCTACGGCTGCCATCTTTTGCTGCATCACTAGAATTTTGCATATATCTTTGTTTCTTGTATTTATTAAGCTGCTGACTTCATAAAAATATGCTTTATGTCCTTTGTGATACGGGTAATAAAATACTGAGAATGAAAGGGGTTGGTGTGGGACGGGTTGTACCCACATTTACTAAAACTTCTCATTGCTGACTGTCCATGATGGCTTTCTAAACACTGAAAAGAGGTCTTTTAAGTCTCTTAATGCTACATTTCATTGCTACCTATTCTAAATATATATGTAGGAGGTTTTTGTTGTTGTTGTTTGTTGTCCTTAATCCACGTTTTAAAAGACCATTTATTTTCTACTTGATATTATGTATTCCTTTCCCAACAAAACGGATACTTCAATTGAATCTTTCCCAACTGTATTTGCCATTTCTTGGGGCCAAGTTAAACTTATTCAGGGGTTTTGGTTAATAGATCATAATGACTATGAGGTAAGTCTATCCACTTACAGCACAAACTTTCATAAATTACTAGAATTTTAGACAATACACATAATTTAAATTTGATATTAAAAGATATGATACAGTCTACTTCCAGAGGTAGTTGAAGAAAGTCTCACTTTAAATAGTACCTTCACCAAGCACTATTTTTAAGCGAAGAATATAAAGCTAACAGTTCAGAACCCCAGGTTTCTTACTGTTTAAAGAAGGAAACTACTAAGTAAATAATTATGATAGTATAGGTACAGTGATTGTTATATTGGAGATATGTTTGGGGTGTTGAGTGAACCATAGAAGGCAAGATTAGGCTTTGATGTATGAAACTTGTGATGGGAAGATCTTATAAAATAGTGTAATAGGGTCTCAAAGGTATCAGGTTTTTGATAAGGCTTTTATTTTTAAAATAAAATACAGTTATCACTCAGTATCTGTGTGGAATTGGTTCCAGGATCCAGAAACATACCAAAATTCGGAGGCTCGTGTCTCTTGTAATCAATGGCATAGTAGTTGCTTCTATCCTGTGCACATCCTCTTGTATACTATTGGCCCTCTGTGTTCATGGAGTCTAAATCCATGGATTCAGTCAACCACACATCAGAAATACTGAGGGGAAAATACTGTGTCTGTACTGAACATGTACAGACATTTTTCTTGTCATGAGTCCCTAGACATTACAATATAACAGTTATTTACATGGTATTTACATTTCATTGGGTATTTTAAGTAATCCTTTTCATTTTTATTTATTAGTTTTGAGATGCAGTCTTGCTGTGTCTCCCAGGCTGGAGTGTAGTGGCGCAATCTTGGCTCACTGCAGCCTCTGCCTCCTGGGTTCAAGTGATTCTCCTGCCTCAGCCTCCCGAGTAGCTGGGACTACAGGTATGCACCACCATGCCTGCCTAATTTTTATATTTTTACTAGAGTTGGGTTTCACTATGTTGGCCAGGCTGGTCTTGAACTGGCCTCAGGTGATCTGCTCACCTCAGCCTCCCACAGTGCTGGGATTATAGGCATGAGCCACCACACCTGGCCTTGTAAATTTTTCTAAAAACTTTTTTTTGTTCATTTTAAAGATGGGGTTTTGCCGCATTGCCCATGCTGATGTTGAACTCCTGAGCTCAAGCAATCCGCCTGTCTTGGCCTCCCAAAGTGCAGGGATTACAGCAGGCATGAGCCACCATGCTCAGCCTTATTTTTTCAAATATTTTCTATCTGCATTTATTCAGTCTGCAGACATGGATCCTGTAGATTCTGAGGGCCAACTCTGTATAACACAGGTTAAAGTAGATTTTTTTCAGCCTATGTTTAAACTGGTCTTGTCTTGGTTTTTGTGGTTTTTAGTGTGGGGTTTAGCTACTTGTATGGGATTATGCTTGTCTTGAACACTTTTCGTGTTATTTCCAGAGTGGCTTGGATCTTTTGTTTCATCCAGCTACTGCGAAACCTTTGTCATGGCAACACTCAAAGATTATTCAGGCATTCATGAGTCAGGGCGAGCACAGACGAGCCCTCAGGTACATTCAGACAATGAAGCCAGCGGTGTGCAGTGGTAGTGATGTTACCCTTCACCTTACTGTTTTGCTTTTTAATAGGTAAGTACATCTTTTGAAAGTATAAACTCTTTATCATATCTGTTAATAAAATGGAATTGATGAAATAGACAATATACAGTTGACCCTTAAGTCAGTAAAGTCAGTACTTTGTATTAGTGGGTTCTGCATGAAATGCAGATTTAAAATACAGTATTCATGGGATGTAAAACCTGCATATATGGAAGGCCAGCTTTTCATATACATAGGCTCTGCAGGAAGACCAACTTTGAAACTTAGTATGTGAGGATCTTGGTATCCATGGGGGTTCTGGAACCAGTCCCCTCAAGGATAGTGAGGACAGCTGTAGAATATTTTACTTTCATTATGTTACTTAATATTCATATGTTTATTGGTCTTTCAGTGTTAAGAGAAACATATAACACCTTTTATCTAGAATAAGATAAGTACCTTGAGTACAAGGTAGGGGTGCCAAATTGAGATTTATGGTTCTCTATGTTGCTAATTGACAGCACTGACGGTTGTCCTTCATGGACAGCTGAGGGTTTAGTATGCTGAAAAGAAGTGAAGAATAGAGAAGAATGAAGTTATATAGAGGTGGCAAATGGAGAGTTTGTGTTCAGTAATGGTATTTTGATATTTCTGTTAAGATTGGTTGCTTGAGTATTGGAATTGTTTGTATTTGAATTTTGTCATTGCATTTGCCCCATTGCATCCTCACAGAAAGAAAATCTTAAATCTTGATTTAAGGAAGTGTCTGGTTTCATGTCTTAATACTTCAACCAGATTTGGGCAAGTGATACCTTTGTTTCTTCCTTTTGCAGGATTTTGATGTTCTCTAATAAGTATATTTTCCATTTACATAATGCTTATTATAGTCTCAGCTGCATAGTAACTTTGACAGCTAAATGGTGTGATTGGAAGTACAGTGGTATGGTTATTGGGTTTTCTTATGAACTAAGCTGCAGAAATTGCTTGGAGCTGAAATTCCTTACTAGATTTATTTTGTACTACTTTTATTGGTTCGATTCAACCCTCTTGATCATTTTTATGTTTTTAGAAATTAGTCACTTTACCTCACTGTGTTATATTTGAACCAGTTACCACTTCTGTGTCAGCATGCTGAAAGTTATGTTTTCTTTGTTCTCTTTGGTTAAATAGCATGTACTTCTAAGGATAAGAGAGAGAGGGTAAGATCTACAAATTTCAGGCAAAAGGAAAGTTTTGAAATTTAATAATAGATTGACTAGACATATAGAACCTTAACAGTAATGAATTAGGGAAGTACTTGTTGAAATAATCTGGCTTAGCGAAAATGTTTAGCTAGCTTAATAAATCTAGAATCAATATGGAAATTTTTTTATGAGATCAAAACTGTAGTTTCCAGAAGATTTACTCTTAAGAACAAAATAATTTAAAGAAGCTAAATGTGATAACTGTTGGATTCAGCAGGGGCTAAGAGTTCTAGCACTGTGTTGGAAACCAACATGCACTTTTTTTTTTCGGTTGCACATACCTCACACTCTTATTTTTTGAGACGGAGTTTCACTCTTGTTACCCAGGCTGGAGTGCAGTGGCGCGATCTTGGCTTACCGCAACCTCCGCCTCCTGGGTTCAGGCAATTCTCCTGCCTCAGCCTCCTGAGCAGCTGGGATTACAGGTACGCGCCACCATGCCCAGCTAATGTTTTGTATTTTTAGTAGAGACGGGGTGTCACCATGTTGACCAGGATGGTCTCCATCTCTTGACCTCGTGATCCACCCGCCTCGGCCTGCCAAAGTGCTGGGATTACAGGCGTGAGCCACTGCGCCCAGCCCACCTCACGCTCTTCAGTGATGTTAAAGAGTTGGCACTTAATCACTAATACTTACATCAGAAGGGCAGGTGTTAGAACTTTGGAAGAAACATCTTTGGAAGGTTGCTGATTTTTTCTTCTTTTGATTCCAAGTGTCTTCTTTTAATTACCAGAGCATGTTTCCCTGATAACGCTAGGTTCTCATTTCCTTTACCTTAGCCATATATATAGTTAACAAGCACTAATAGTTTAACTTCTAAACCTTATTTCTCTCAAGTTGGAAAAAGTCTCAATTATCCAGTCCCCAGAAAACTAGAACATTACGGCTCCTATACATTAAATTAAGAAATAAAAACCACTCAGAATGCTATTTGTGAGATAGCTTGTATTCAGTTTTAAGAAATGTTTCAAAATAATTACAAGTCCTGTAAAGAGAGAATGACTAAGAAGTCAGAGAACACTGCTGAAAGTGAAGGTGCCAATTTTTATTGAAACATCTTAGGAGAAAGGTGCTTTAATACTTGAACTGATAATTTTGCAAAAGGCAGCCATGTTTATTGCCCGGGAGATGATGTAACAACATACTTTACACTTCACTTTTATCAGAACGAAGCAAATAAGAAAACAAGCTGATTTACAGAGACTTATTCAAGAAAACAAAGTTTCTGAGTATGTCCTGTTGTCATACGTGATCACCTAATTGGTTCAGATACCTACATCTCTAGCCCAACAATGTTTAATCAGTATCCTTGAACCATGGATAGAGGCTACATTTGGGAAATTTGAACTAAAAGAGAGGTTAGGCTGCATAATAGTCTAACACCGAAATGATTTGATTGCATATAGTTGAAATGGCTGAAAAAGTTTTAATATTTGAAGCATCAAACAGTAACACTCTCCCGACTCACCCTGTGCTAGTGACGTTTTGCCTTGTTTTTGATTAATTTATGTTAGATTGCTTATTAATTTGCACCCTTACAAACAATGTTACTGAAACAGCCACTTAGTGTAGCAAAGATGTTAAGAGCAAGATGTTTGGACTCAAATAGATTTGAATTTAAATTATGCCACTTTCTGAAATATGATCAAAAGCAGTTGAGTTATCCTCTCTGAACCTGAGTTTCCTCATTAAGAGCATCTTTGCAGTTCTCTAAAACTTCATACTGGTAGCTTTTCAATATCATGAGCTATATGTATGGACATATTATCACAACTGGCATGGCTGTTTTACTTGAAAATCAACCACAATGCATTCTGTACAGTGATCAGTTTATACATGAAGGTTGTAGACAGTTCAGCTACTGGCATTAATTGTTCAGTCTTAGGATCATAAATGTATAAGAAAGCTGAAAAATGTTTGTATAGGCATAATTGTTTCTCCTCTTTCTATGGTATGTGGGTTTATTTTGCTGTACTTTTCACTCAAGTTGGACGATTGCTTCATTTTCAGCCTTTTTTCTTCAGTAACATAAAAATATAAATCTGAATGTCCTGCATAGCACCTTAGCAGCATCCCACAATTTTAATTATGATTCTGTTCTAAATATTTTTAAATTTTCATTGTGGTTATTTATTTTCCATATGTATGATTTAGAAGTTTTAATTTATAAATAATGGGTTTTAAAAATTATTGTGTTGATGGTTTCTAAATTGTAATCTCATAATATGGGATTATTACATAATCCACGTGGTACTTGACCTTTAAAATTTGCTAAGACTTGATCTATTTAAAAGTAATGATAAAAAATGGCCAGGCACGGTGACTCAGCTATAATCCCAGCACTTTGGAGGCCAAGGTGGAAGGATCACTTAAGCCCAGGAGTTCAGGACCAGGCTGGGCAACATAGGGAGACTCTGCCTCTATTTAAAAAATAATTTTTTTTTTTGCTAAGACTTCCTTTATCCACTGATATGTACTCAGTGTATTCTTCATTTAATAGGTGAAATGTCAAATGTATTTGTCCCAGCGATCAGGTTGTTCATTGCATGATTTTAATCTTTCTGTGTCCTTAATAATTTTTTTCCTGGTGTGTTTTGTAAGTTACTAAGAAAAGTATGCAAAGTTGCTGACATAAGGGTGGATGTGTCAGTTCCCCACAGTATTCCAAGCATTTTGTATTTTGAATGTTGGTACATACGTGTTTTAAATTGTTTTTTTTTAATGACCTTTAAAATTACTATATGGTAACCTTCTTTATCATGAATAATTGTTAATGTAGCTACACAAACAATGTTTTTATTTATATCCTGTGTATATCTTTTCCTGGTCTTTTTACTTTACTCCAATCACTAGAAATCAGTGGCTGCTTGTTTACCTCTCTTAAATATCTCTTTTTATTATGGTCTCCATCATGCGTTTCATAATGCATGTCTATATGTGGTCTAGCATGTCTAGAGAGTTTGTCACAGGATGGTTTTTCAGTCTGTTTTTGCTGTATTGCCAAGAACCCTCATGCCTTCCTTATTAAAATGACTTCTATATCTTTTACTGCCAACATGCTAGCCTAGCCTGCCATAAATTGAAATAATTTTCTTACTGTTCTACCTAGCATCATTATTTTCTTCTGTAGGAAGCCTGAGACTAGTGAGAGTTTGGAGACTTTGTTTTAAATTTTTGTAAGTGTTAGAAATGGATTTCTTGAAGTTTAAAGTGTTTAAGTTTATCTTACTCCTGCTAGTATGTCTAATCAGCTGGGAGTAGGTATCACAGTTTAAAGTGGAAAATTTTAAAAATATATGTCTGTGGGCTCAGGGAGAGACATGGAGTATTTGTTTTTGATAAGAACATGATATGTGTCAAGGTTTAAGAGGCAAGAATGATAATACTCCCAACCTCTTAAGTTTCCTCCTGGTAACCAATAGTGTGAATAATTCCTAGTGTATTCTTCCTAAGATCTTCTAAACAAATGTTAACAAATGTCTATATGTTGTTTCTTTCCCCCTACACCCTTTAAAAAAAAAATAAAAACAGCAAACTGTATACCCTTCTGACTGTGTACCCTTCTGCAATATACTTTTTCACTTAATTTAGTTTGGCACTAATTTTAGAATTTATACATAAAGTATTTACTTGCTGTTTTTATTTTTTTTTTGAGATGGAGTTTCGCTCTTGTTACCCAGGCTGGAGTGCAATGGCGCGATCTCGGCTCACCGCAACCTCCGCCTCCTGGGTTCAGGCAATTCTCCTGCCTCAGCCTCCTGAGTAGCTGGGATTACAGGCACACGCCACCATGCCCAGCTAATTTTTTGTATTTTTAGTAGAGACGGGGTTTCACCGTGTTGACCAGGATGGTCTCGATCTCTTGACCTCGTGATCCACCCACCTCGACCTCCCAAAGTGCTGGGATTACAGGCTTGAGCCACCGCGCCCGGCCAAAGTATTTACTTTTTAACTATCACATAGTAGTTCATTATTTGGATGGATGTACCATTATGTTTTAAATTCTTTTTTTTTTTTTTTTTGGCAGGGTTGGGGGAAAAGAGTCTCACTTTGCCACCCAGCCTGGAGTGTAGTGGAGTGATTTCAGCTCACTGCAGCCTCTGCCTTCCAGGTTCAAGCGATTCTCCTGCCTCAGCCTCCCAAGTAGCTGGGATTACAGGCGCCTGCTACCATGCCTGGCTCATTTTTGTATTTTTAGTAGAGATGAGTTTTCGCCATGTTGGCCAGGCTGGTTTTGAACTCCTGACCTCAGGTGATCCACCTGCCTGGACCTCCCAAAGTGCTAAGATTACAAGCTTGAGCCACCACACCTGGCCCTAATTATTAATAGTTCTCTTTAATGAACATTTAAATTGTTTCAAACTTTTGCCATTTTAAACAATGCTGTGATGACTAACCACACATATCGCACATGTGCCAATTTGTAGAATAAACTCCTAGGGTGAAAGGATATTTGCCCTTGTAATTTTGGTGTTGTAATTTTGACAGATAGGGCAAATTGCCCTCCATCAGTGTTATGCCAACATAATTTCCTTTCAATTACCATATGCTGTGTCTTTTATCAACACAGTATACCAGATATTTTTTGTCTCTTCATCTCATAGGTGAAAATGGTAGTTTTAATATGTTTAGTCTCACTGTAATAATAGAATGTATCTTTCTTAACTGTTTCTTTTGTGACCTGCCTATTAAAATCTTTGACTTCTTTTTTTTCTGTGTTAGGATTCTTCTTACTGATTTATAGAGCTTTGTATACTTTGGGGAAATCAACCTTGTGGGATTTAGTGATGAAATGTTCATCTTATCCTCTTTGTTTTTCTTTATACAAAAATGTTCTGCTTTTAATATTTCTAGATTTTGGTTTAGGAATCAATTACTGTATTTCTGTGCATGGGAACACACAGATGAACACTCTTCTACACTCAAATTACAGTGATTCCACCGTCATGCTTTTTCTGGTGCAAAGAGAAGTACAAGCCAATTTTAGATGTAAATTTTTAGGGAGTACCACTATACATTGTTCTTCCTTGAGTTGTTGGCCTGTATAAGACCTGTGGAATATGTGAAAATATTCTAGTCCCAAAACAACAAAATTATCAGATGGCCCTGACCTCCCAACAGTGGGTGCCATTGCTTCCTTGAGTATCTTTGTATTCACAGAAAGTCTAGAGCAGTACAATCTTGCTGTTTTTTATTCTGCCTTGGAAGTTGTCAGCCTCTCCAAAAGATTTTAACTGCCAGATTGATCATTACCATTCTTAGTGTATATCTACAGAACTCTTTCTTTTCTATTTAAAAAATATATAAACAGAAATTTTATTGGTTAATTTTTAAAATTGTCACTTTCATACGGTTTTTAACTTGCTTATTAAAAAACTTTATGATTTTTCAAGTTAATACATATTTTCCTCATGTTGGGCTACATCATAGCTCATTATTTCACTGCATATTCGTTTCTTTTTTTTTTTTTTTTTTGAGACAGAATCTGGCTCTGTCACCCAGGCTGGAGTTCAGTGGCATGATCATAGCTCACTATAGCCTTGACCTCCTAGGATCAAGCAATTCCCCCGCCTCAACCTCCTGAGTAGCGAGTACTGTAGGCACACACCACCATGCCTGGCACAATATGCTTGTGTCCACCTGTAGGTCTCAGTCCTTTCCACGCTTTTCACGCTTTTTGTATTTTTTTGTAGTCAGGTCTCGCCTTGTTGCCCAGGCTGGTCTTGAACTCTGAGGCTCAAGTGATCTGCCTGCCCTGGCCTCCCAAAGTGTTGAGATTACAGGCATGAGCCACCATGCCTGGCCCTCATTGTATATTCTTATGCTTAATCTTTATGCAATTTTGCTGGTATTTCTGTAGATTATATTCTTTGTATTGGGATTGTTGGGCCATGGCTTATATGTAATTATAATTTTCATAGATAGGGTCAAGTGAACCTTCAGAACAATCCTATCGGTGGGGTATGAGTTGAACACTGGCATTTAAAAAAAAAAAAGGAAAAAAAAATGCTCCTACCTGATTCTGGAAGACATCTGTGTAAGAAATACTCCTTCATTTAAATGATCTAATTGCCCACAAAAGGATGTCTCAGCACCTCCGCCTGGTGCCTAAGACTGCCAAATTTGCCCCAAGTTCTCCAATCAAATCTTGCTGTAGATCAACCAAAAAATGTCTTCTGCTACTAAGCTATACTCTTCACTTCCTCTTGAACACAGTATGCCTGCTTCCGCCTGTAGGTCAGTCTCGTCCACGTGCTTCTCACTGAGTGTCACTTCTTTAAAAGCCTAAGGTTCCTCTGTCACACCATGCCAATCATTCAGCTCTGTCTAGGCCACATTAGTTTTTTGTCTTTGAATTTGTGTGTACTTTCCTTGCTTTTTTATTTTATACCTAAAGAGCAGCATAAAATTATTTAAACAAGTCATCTTACTGACATTATTATGATTGGCAAGATTCATTGTGCAGTACTCAATATTCAACAAATTTTAAAGTTCTTTTAAATTATTTGTAAACATACTTTACAAAGTATCTTTGAGATTCTACATGGAGATTACGCGTTTTGAACATTTAAATAACTTTTCTAAAACTAAACTTCAATAAATATTGCTTTCAGGTGCATGGTTGAGGCGTGGAGTTTTCTGCGGCAACATTGTAATAGGCTGAATATAGAGGAGTTACTAAAGCACATGTATGAAGTCTGTCAGGAAATGGGCTTAATGGAAGATTTACTGAAGTTACCATTTACAGACACTGAGCAGGTAATTACTTAACAATATAAACTTGTCAGAAATTCAGGATGAACTGGTAGTTTACAATCTATTTTGTTCTTTTTAGGAATGTTTAGTGAAATTTTTGCAGTCCAGTGCCAGTGTTCAGAATCATGAATTCCTTTTAGTTCACCATTTGCAGCGTGCCAATTATGTGCCTGCCTTGAAGCTGAACCAAACTCTGAAGATTAATGTTATGGTATGATTAAAGTTGTCTTATTATGGGGGATAAGAGAATAAGGAAAACTGGAGCCTTTTTTGATTTGTCATATAAGAGCTTACAATGGTTCAGTAATCACTGTGCCTTACATTACCTTGAACTTGCAGAATCCTCTATTCACCTCTGTAGCAGAATTGGGTACAGGGTACTACCTAATTCTTTTATGTATGCCATTTATGTTCTGATATCTGCCTACAATATTGCCCTTTGACTCAGGGAAAAAGCAGGTGTAGAGGCCGGCAGTAGGAATATATAGTAGAAAGATGATTGTGTAGGAGAGGAGGATGCAGAGGTCAGCTGTGGTACTTACATAGTACAAAGATCGTTGACTTCATGGGTCAGACTAACTCTTCATTTACTCTGTGTGCTTGGGACACACTGTAAGTCTTGGTTTCATCAACGGTAAAATGATAAAATCTCTTTGTGAGGTTGTTTTGAGGATGCACAGAGATGTGTATGAAGTAGAATGTTGCCTGACAAGTGTGGATGCTTAATACATGATAACCATTGTTTTTATTAGTTGTGAAGAATCAAGGCTTGGTAGCGGAGATTTGGAATTTATTGATGGGTGAGGATTGATAAAACAATTAGATATGTGGATGAAGTTATTGGTTTGTAAAAGTGGATATGTAGGTAGGAGGAAGATATTTTTGGATATTCATAATTTTATTTTAAATGGTAAATATAGAATTATAGCAGCTAACATTTTGAAGGTTAAATTTTTTTACCAATTTTGATATGTTTAATAGAATGATCGTGATCCTCGTTTGCGGGAGAGATCACTGGCTCGAAATTCTATATTAGACCAGTATGGAAAAATCCTTCCTAGAGTCCATCGAAAATTAGCCATTGAACGAGCTAAGCCTTATCATCTGTCAACATCATCAGTTTTTCGATTAGGTAAGAATTTCATTGGAAAATATTATAATCTATTGGACCAAAAAAGTTATTGAAGGATTACTTTTCTGAAACCACCTTAAATTTAGCTCACTTGCTAATACGTAGCCAGGGTATGCCTTGGCGATAATGCTACTTTGGTTCCAGACCACTGTAGTAAAGTGAGTATGATGATAAAGCTAGTCTTCTGAAGTTTTGGTTTTCCATTGCATAATATTTACACTATGCTTTTAAGTATGCTAGCATTATTCCTAAAAACAAGTGGACATACATAATTTTGAAATGCATTATTGCTAAAAAAAAAAAAAAAATGCTAACGATCATCTGAGCCTTCTATGAGTGGTAATCTTTTTGCCAATAGAGGGTCTTGTCTCAATGTTGATGGGTGCTAACTGATCAGCATGGTGATTACTGAAGTCGGCTGTGACAGTTTCTTAACGATGACACAGTGAGCTTGCCACATTAATTTCCTTTCACTCAAGTTTCTCTGTAGCATGTGATACTGTTTGATAGTGTTTTACCCATAGTAGAACTTCTCAAACCCTGCCTCTGCCCTGTCATCTTAAGTTTATGTAATATTTTTAATGCCTGGTGACTAACAAACTACTCTACAAGAAGGCAGGCTTGGATCAATCGGACTTTTATTATTTCGCTTCTGAGTTAGGAGGACAACACTGGGAGGAGTATCCGAAGCAAAGACTAGTGTATTGTCTTTCCGGAGACCACCCGCCACAGCCATAAAAAGGACTAAACCGTAAAGGGAGAAGGAGTTTATTTTTTATGTGGTGATTTATTACCAGTTAAGATTTTTTTCTTTGACAGAAGAATAATGAGTATAGAGAGTTCTATAAGGAAGAAAGTTTGAATATGTCAGGAGTATGGCAAGGGCATGTTTTCCTTACATATGATATCCCTTCCCCAGAAGAGAAGCCTGAGATCAGAGACCAGGCTATAGGAGTAAGTTGGACCTAGTAGAGCCTGGCCTGAGGGCTGTGGTGCAGGCTTCATGCAGGAATGATGCCTTCTAGGATTTGAGCCCCTGAAATTTAAGAGAAGAGGGAGTGGTAAATAGTACATGGTCCAAACAGGGTTTTGTGGCTCTGGCGGTAATTTGGATTTTTGAGTCTTAGGATGAACCCAGTCTCTAGGTTAATATGGGTGAAGCTTAACCTCAGTTGGAACTAGAAGATTGTGGTTTCACATATTTTGAGTTTGTGTTCCCTTTTTAAAATCTACAACATTTTACTGCCCTCTTGGTCCCAACAGCAGTACATGTCAGAGGTTTGAGCATGCCAAGGCAACTAGCAGGTTGAAGTGTTTGGATGCCTGGGGCATCAGTGTAGTCTTTTTGTCTGTCTTTTCCTGGCATGCCACCCCAGCTGGATAGCTTGGGTTAGTGGAGTCGTAAGGGAGCCCGATCTGAGTATTATTTTGTACAAATTGGAGACACCTGTTAGAGCCTTGGTCTGCTTTATCTCTTAGATCTGGTATCTTTATTACCTTAATTAATTGCAGAAGGTTGTTTTGTTTTGTTTTGTTTTTACCATAATGTGATGATGTGTGGCCATATTTAATTATAGCCCACCCTAGGTTTTTGGGAATCTAGATTTTTTTTTTTTTTTTTTTTTTTTTTTTTTTTTTTTGGCGTTAATAGTTCATCCTTCTGAATCCAAATTTGGAAAATACCCTTCCCATTTGGCTTTAATTCCTGAGGTGAATACTGAGGCTGGTACTTGTGGAGTAGGGAGTCTGGGATCAGGGTCGTTTGTAAAGTTCATATGTTTGTGTTGTCTTTTTAGTAGCTGTGTCTGTTAGGTTATTTTTTTTTTAATCACTTCAGAATTTTTTATTTTCTTGGTGACCCTGGCAGTAGAACACCCCTACCCTTTTAGGTAAGTACTGCCTCTAATAGCTGCAATATTTTTAATATGGTTAACCTCTTTATTGTCTGCAGTCAGGAGGCCTGTTTAACCCATGCCTACAGTAAATTTTTTTAGAGAACGCTTACTTAGAGTCTGTGTGGACGTGACGGCCTTCGCCTGCCCTGAAGACGGGGCTCTGTCTAGGCAGGGATCACAGAGGTAGCTGTGGAATAGGAAGTCTGGGATCAGGGTCATTTGTAAAGTTCACGTTTGTGTTGTATCATGTTGGAGTATCCTCAACTCCAAGTGAGCTTGTTTATATCTCTTGGCCCCTTTCTGTGATGTTACTCTAATTTACGAACAAAGGCTTTATTAACATCAGAGTTCTGAAAGAGTTTGTTTTTTAGGTCCTTCGGACTACAGTATATTTTACCAGTAGTGGTTTAAGTATTTGTGTGGGAGGGTTCCTGGGATGTGGGCAGGAACATGGCAGGGCTAGGACCTGGCACACTTTGATATGGATACTTTGGCTGTCTCTTACTTTTACTTTATATTGTAACATCCTCCCATCAAGAAGCCAATGATATCTCTGTTTTTAGTTTTATCTCTGGATAACTAATTGAGGACCTAGACCGTCAATGTCTGACTCATGATTTGCTTTTAAGCTTTTCTCATTAATAGGCAAGTTGTAACTACTATCCTAAGACATGGGGGCCATTTCTTGGCCACCATGTCAAGTTGGTTAGAAAAATGGAGCCACCACCCTTTTTAGTGGTCCTAGCATTTGGGTAAGTACTCCCCTGGCTATTCCCTGCTTTTTTAGGGACAAATAAGTCAAACGGTTTAGCCAAGTTAAGCGGGGCTGCAGTGGGGAGCAGCAGTCACTTTTTGTGTGCTTGGTTAGTTGTTTTTAGTTTTTTGAAGGCCCAGTTGTATTGTTTCTCTTATTTAAAAGGGTCTGACTCTACCTCTTAACAGCTTTTTATAAAAAAAGCTTTGTTAAAATGCCCAAATTGGGAATTTATGCATGACAGAGTCCTGCCATTTTCAAGAATTTATGTAAGTTTTTTTGGTTCTGAGGAGGAGGTATTTGATATATAGCCATTTTCCTGTCCTGGGAAAGAAACCTCTGTCCCCGAGAAATTAAATAGCCTAGGGCCTTTTTTTTTTTTTTTTTTTTTCTTTTTTCTTTTTTTGAGGTCTTCTTCTACCCACTTTCAGCTAGAAAGTTGAGGGTACAGTATTTTTACTAGATTCCTCTTTAGAGGGGCTAGTAATTAAAATATCACTTACATATTATACTTTTCTCTTTCAAAATAAAATTCCTACAATTCCTGGAGACCCTCCCTGTCTGTTTTCACCTTATTTCAACACTGTAGATTCCATTCAAGAAACCACGTTTGCCTATCCATAAGAAGCAATTCCTCATTTATCCATGTTTTATCATAAGATTACAGCAGTTCATCGCATCTTTGGTCTGATTTTGTTTTTGTTTTTTAAGAGACAAAACAAGAACATGGTCTGTCCCCCATATTCTAGTACAATGGCATGATCGTAGCTGATTGTAGCCTTGGCCTCTTGAGCTCAAGAGATCCTCCTGCTTCAGCCTTCCAAGTGGCTGAGACCGCAGGTCTGTGCCACCATGCCTGGCTAATTATTTTTTGTAGAGTTGGCCTCTTGTTACCCAGGCTGTTCTCAAAGTCATGGCCTCAAGTGATCCTCCCACCTTGGCCTCCAAAAGTACTGCGGTTACAGGCATGAGCCATCATGCCTGACCCAGGCTCTACTTCTCATTCTAGTTCTCTTGCTGTGTCCATCATACCTGCAGTTGTTGTCTCCACTGAAGTCTTAAAGCCCTCAAAGTTACTCATGAGAGATAAAATCACCTTTTTCCAAACTCCTCTTTTTATTTTTTCTTTTTTTGAGACAGAGTCTTGCTCTGCCACCAGGCTGAAGTGCAGTGGCGCAATGTTGGCTCACTGCAGCCTCCGCCTCCTGGGTTCAAGTGATTCTTCCACCTCAGCCTCCTGAGTAGCTGAGACCACAGGCGCATGGCACCACGCCCGGCTAATTTTTGTATTTTTAGTAGAGACGGGGTTTCATCATGTTGGCCAGGATGGTCTCAATCTCTTGACCGTGTGATCCGCCCGCCTCGGCCTCCCAAAGTGTTGGGATTACAGGCGTGAGCCACTGTGCCCGGCCTCCAAATTCCTCTTAAAGTGGATAGTTTGACCTCCTTCTATGAACTATGAATTTTCTGAATGGCATCTGAAATGGTGAATCCTTTCCAGGTTTTCAGAGGACTTTGCTTAGTTGCTTAGATCTCTCAGAGGAATCACTATCTGTGACAGCTATAGCTTTTTGAAGTATATTTCTTAAATTATATCTTGAAAATTGAGATACTCTGTGATCCATGGGTTACAGAATGGATGTTGTGTTAGCAGGCATGAAAACAGCATTCATCTCCCTGTCATTAGAGCTCCTGGGTGACCAGGTGCATTGTCAGTGAGCAGTAATATTTGAAAAGACTTTTTTTTCCTAAGCAGTTCTCAATAATAGGCTTAAAATATTCAGTAAACCATGCTGTCAACAGATGTGTTGTCATCTAGGCTTTTTCCTTTGATAGAGGACAGGCATAGATTTCACATAATTCTTAAGGGCCTTAGGATTTTTGGAATGGTAAATAGTCTTCAATTTAAAGTCACTGACTACATTAACCCCTAACAACAGAGTCACCCTGTCCTTTGAAGCCAGGCATTGACTTCTCCACCCTAACTCTGAAAGTCCTAGATAGCATCATCTTCCAATAGAAGGCTGCTTCATCCACACTGAAAGTCTGTTGAGTAGCGTAGCCGCCTTCATCAGTCATCTCAGCTGGATCTTCTGGGTCACTTCCTGCAGCTTCTCCATCAGCACTTGCTGCTTCACCTTGTGCTTTTATGTTACAGAGACTTCCTTCCCTGAACTCCCTGAGCCACACTCTGCTAACTTCAAACTTGTCTTCTGTTGCGTCCTCACCTCTCTCAGCTTTCATAGAACTGAAGACTTTTTTTTTTTTTTTTTGAGACGGCGTTTCACTCATGTTACCCAGGCTGGAGTGCAATGGCGCGATCTCGGCTCACCGCAACCTCCGCCTCCTGGGTTCAGGCAATTCTCCTGCCTCAGCCTCCTGAGTAGCTGGGATTACAGGCACGCACCACCATGCCCAGCTAATTTTTTGTAGTTTTAGTAGAGACGGGGTTTCACCATGTTGACCAGGATGGTCTCCATCTCTTGACCTCGTGATCCACCCGCCTCGGCCTCCCAAAGTGCTGGGATTACAGGCTTGAGCCACCGCGCCCGGCCTAGGTTTTGTTTTTAAGACAGAGTCTCCCTCTGTGGCCAGGGTTGGAGTGCAGTGATAATCATTGCTCACTGCAGCCTCAAACTCCTGGGTTCAAGTGATCCTCCTGCCTCAGCCTCCCAACTGTCTGGTGCTACAGGCATGGGCCACAGCACCTGGATAGGTTTTTTGTTTTTGCCCCCTGCCACCGTGGTCTCGAACTCCTGGGCTCAAGTGATCCACTCGCCTTGGCCTCCCAAAGTGCTGGGATTCCAGGCGTGAGCCACCATGTCTGGCCGAGATGAAGTCTTGGCTGAAGGGAATGGTGTAGCTGGTTTGATGTCACTGTGTTGCCCGGGCTGCTCTCAAACTTCTGGGCTCAAGTGACCCTCTTGCCTCAGCCTCCTAAGTAGCTGGGACTACAGGCATACACCATGCACCCAGCTTGGTTTGATCTTCAGTCCAGACCACTACAACTTTCTCCATTGCAGCAGCAAGGCTGTTTTCCTTTCTTACCATTTGTTCACCAAAGTAGCACTATTTAATTTCCTTCAGGTTCTGTTCTGCATTTACAACTTGGCTAACTGGCATGAGAGGTCTGGCTTTTGATTTAAAGTCATATACATGTGACTCTTCCTTTCACATGAACACTTGGGGTTTTCATAGGACTGTTAGTTGACCTAGTTTGGACATTGTCAGTCTCAGAATAAGGGAGGTCCTCCAGGAAAGGGAGAGCTTTCATGGGGTAACAGCTCATCACTGGGAATGGCTAGTTGGTGAAGCAGTCGGAGCACACACGTTTATTAAGTTTGCTGTCTTACATGGGTGCATTTTGTAGCTTCTCAATACAATTACAGTAGTAGCGTCAGGCAGAGCGCGGTGGCTCACACCTGTAATCCCAGCACTTTGGGAAGCCGAGGCAGGCGGATCACCTGAGGTCAGGAATTCAGAACCAGCCTGGCCAACATGGTGAAACCCCATCTCTACTAAAAATGCAAAAATTAGCCAGGCGAGGTGGTGGCAGGCGCCTGTAATCCCAGCTCTTTGGGAGGCTGAGGCAGGAGAATGGCTTGAACCCGGGAGGCAGAGGTTGCAGTGAGCTGAGATCACACCATTGCACTCCAGCCTGGGGCTAACAATAGGGAGGCTTCATCTCAAAAAAAGAAAAAACAGTAGCATCAAAGATCACTGTTGACAGTTCACTCTAACAGATATAATAATTACGTTTGAAATATGAAAATTACTGAAAGACACAAAATAAGTACATGCTGTTGGAAAAACGGTGCCAGCAGACTTGCTGAACACAGGGTTGCCACAGACCTTCAGTTTGTTTAAAAAAACAAAACTCGGCCAGGTGCAGTGGCTCATACCTGTGATCCCAGCACTTTGGGAGGCTGAGGTGGGCAGATCACAACGTCGAGAGATCGAGACCATCCTGGCCAGCATGGTGAAACTCCATCTCTAGTAAAATAAAAAATTAGCTGGGCGTGTTGGCAGGTGCCTGTAGTCCCAGCTACTCGGGAGGCTGAGGCAGGAGAATCGCTTGAACCTGGGAGGCAGAGGTTGCAGTGAGCCGAGATCGTGCCACTACACTCCAGCCTGGCGAAAGAGCAAGACTGTCTCCAAAAAAAAAACAGTAAAGCAAAGCACAAGAAAATGAGGTAGACCTGTACTCATTCATCACAGGGATTTTTTTTTTATTGGCTGCTCTATAACCCAGCAAATATAAGGCTTTCTTAGAAGATTTGACTCTTACTAGGGTAGTGCATAATGAAAGAACTCTTATTTGAGTTGAAGGCAAATGTCCATCTTCTAGAAAACACAATGAATAACTTTTTTTTTTTTACCGCTTACTGAAAGGCCAACTTGTTAATCCTGCATAACTATAATGAAACCAAATATAGGCCAGGCCTGTGGCTCACATCTGTAATCCCAGCACTTTGAGAGGCCGAGGAGGGAGGATCACTTGATGCCCGGAGTTCGAGACCAACCTGGCCAACATAGTGAAACCCTGTCTCTATTAAAAATACAAAAATTAGCTGGGCGTGGTGGCCGTGCCTGTAATCCCAGCTACTTGGGAGGATGAGGCAGGAGAGTCACCTGAACCCAGGAGGTGGAGGTTACAGTGAACCAAGATCACACCACTGCACTCCAGCTTGAGTGACAGCAAGACTATGTCTCAAAAAAAAGAAACCAAATATAATTTTAGCTACTCTTATCATGTAATGTGTTTTTTTCCTAATCATTCTTTAATATGCTTTTATTAAAATCTTGTTAGAGATGCAGTTCATTATTCCATTCTTCATTTTACAGTTTCTAGGCCCAAACCATTATCAGCAGTTCCAAAGCAAGTTGTAACAGGAACTGTGTTGACAAGATCTGTTTTCATCAACAATGTGTTATCTAAAATTGGAGAAGTTTGGGCAAGCAAAGAACCTATAAATAGCATCACACCTTCCGTTAGGTATGTTTTTCTTACACCTTTTGTAGTCATTCTGCTTGTTAATCTTTACTGGACAGTCAACAGCATTCATCAACAATCCACTCCCATTGCCTACGTTTATTAATGTATGTTAAAAAGAAAAACCATGTTGGCTGTGTTTCTTAGAAGAATTTTTTTAAAC
Organism: Sapajus apella; assembly: GCF_009761245.1. NCBI lineage: Eukaryota > Metazoa > Chordata > Mammalia > Primates > Cebidae > Sapajus > Sapajus apella. The sequence goes on from NW_022436989.1 coordinate 1,946,287, forward strand.
CTTTAAAAGTGACATGTACATTGTTAATGTAAATGATGCAGAAATATGCAAAGTAAAAACATAAAAATTCTTTGTTCTCCCATCTCATCCACTTTATATCAGTGCTCCTTGTGATACATTAGAAGTCAAATTTTTGTTTTTGTAGTTCTAAAATAGAAGAAGCATCTCCTATAGTGTATTCACTCCCAGCTCCAGGGCTGCCTGAGGCATTTTTTGGAACACCAATTTCAAAAGCGTCACAGAAAATTTCTAGGTAAGAATTTATTAAATCTTTCTTAGAGACACAATGTTAGATTTAGATGATAATTACAATTATAATTTTTAATTATATTCAGCATTTTATAGACTTTTAAATTAAATGAATATTTTAATACTAGGTTTTTATTGTAATTTGGGCAGCAGTATAGTAATTTTAGGAAATTTAACATCAGGTAGGAGTATACTTGAAATTTTTGTTAAATAATTTCAGACTGCTTAGTGAACAGGAGAGAAGTTATTCTCATGAGCAAACTATTAACTTATTGTCCTTGATGTTATTTCCTTGTTAATAGACTTCTAAATGAAGGTTATTATACTTAATTACATATTAATCTTGGGTGGCTCATTGAAGCTTTCTCCTGTTCAACAGTGCCTACTAAAATGTCTTGTGTTGCTTCAGGTGCAGTACTTTTACATCTTACCTGTGGTGTTACAAAAATAGTTAAGTTGAAGTTTTATATCCAAGATGAAATTGTGATTGCAAGTATTTACTTACGAGCATTGGTTAGTTGAAAAGTTGTCATAATTATCCGTCACAGAGATAGCATGTCTCTTGATACATTGATTCTTTGTCCTTAGTATGCCCAGGATCATTGCAAATTTTTTTTTTTTTTTTTTGAGACGGAGTTTCGCTCTTGTTACCCAGGCTGGAGTGCAATGGCGCGATCTCGGCTCACCGCAACCTCCGCCTCCTGGGTTCAGGCAATTCTCCTGCCTCAGCCTCCTGAGTAGCTGGGATTACAGGCACGCGCCACCATGCCCAGCTAATTTTTTGTATTTTTAGTAGAGACGGGGTTTCACCGTGTTGACCAGGATGGTCTTGATCTCTTGACCTCGTGATCCACCCGCCTCGGCCTCCCAAAGTGCTGGGATTACAAGCGTGAGCCACCGCGCCTGGCATTGCAAATTTTCGATTGTTTTATCAAAGACAAAATTACATTGTTTACAGTATTTATGATGATTATAGATGTTCATTACAACATTATCTGAATTTTTGATACCAAAAGGAAGATATTTGAGATAAGGATGTACAAACAACTGAGGCCAGAGGTATTTATAGAGTGCAATAATGGACATATTTTAAAGCTTAGAAGGATTTTTCATTTTTTTGGACTAAATTTAGTTGTTTCCCTTTACTTACTCTCATAAGATGGAAAGTCGGTATTTTAAATGGAAAGAAGATATTTTAAATGAAAGTCATTATTACCGACATTCTTTTTTCTACCAATAGTTCTGATTTTTTTTCTGCAAGTTCCCCTTTCTTGGTCTTTTTGTACTTTAATAGCTCTGAGGTTTAGCAGGGGGTCAATAATAGAAGTTAAAAGACCTTTGATTAATGGCCTCAGGTCCTTAAAGTATTGTGAGAATTTTTAAAAACCAGTATTAACTCAGATGTAAGAGAGCTAATTGAGTTATGAATATTTCCTTCTATAAAAATAATTTTATTCCCTGGTTCTGTTTTTCATACTGAGTTTGCATTACCGGGTAGACATTATATCTTTCAATGAAATAGGGTAGAATAGATGACATCTGAGGGAAAACATAGCAAGCCTGAAGTGCTAATATATGTAATTGATGTTTTATTTTTATGTGTGAGATGCATTGTTTATTTGGATTATGGTAAAAAAAACATTTGTTGAAGTCCTGAGACCTAGTACAATATTTAATATTTCATTTAGAAAATATCTTAAAAGTAGTTCTTAAAACCTTTTTTTGGCCGAGTCCAGTGGCTGGTGTCTGTAATCCTAGCAGTTGGGAGGCCGAGGTGGATGGATCACCTGAAGTTGGGAGTTCGAGACCAGCCTGACCAACATGGAGAAACCTCGTCCCTACTAAAAATACAAAATTAGCCAGGCTTGGTGGTGCATGCCTGTAATCCCAGCTACTTGAGAGGCTGAGGGAGGAGAATCACTTGAACCCAGGAGGCAGAGGTTGCAGTGAGCCGAGACCATGCCGTTGTGCTCCACCCTCGGCAATGAGGAAAACTTTGTCTCAAAAAAAAACAAAATCAGTTTTGTTGATGTAGGAGTTCTGCTTTGACTTAGTAGGTTGCACAGGCCTTGCTTTTGAGAAGCAGTCATTCATAAATAAGTCCATTAAACATAAATACTAACACATGCAAAACAAACATTTAACAAAATGTTCCTTTGGGATAGCTCAGTATAAAAGTGAGCAAACTGTTTTCCAAGCACAGAATTTAAATGCAAATGAATAGAGAAGAGAATCAGAAAAAAAGAAATATCTAGCAGCCTGATTAGATAATCTTGGTTTGGTAGAAATGTAAAAGCTGTGTTTGATACAGAATAACAAGTGGGAAGACCTTTAAATATTTCCTCGCTATCACCCGTGTTGGTCTGCCACCCCTAATAGCAAAATGCTCATCGATATGCCTATCGATGAAAAGGAAGGCACAGCAACCAGCAGCTTTTATTTCTGGCCTCCAAAGCATCCTGTACTTTTCTGGTTATTCTCAGGTGAGCCACGCTGGCATTTGGGAGAAGTAAAAAAGGATTGTTTTCACCACTAGAATATCGAACCATAAAATAGACTGTTTATTAGGAAATTGAGAAAGGAGTGACCTGTGCAAATGGTCCACCAAAAATTATTACCTGAAAACTCTACTTTTGAGCTTAAATTATGTATCTATAAATTAAGCTTTAAAACTCACTTGGATTATACATGTTCAGTACAAGTAATCAGTGGGATCAGTTTTATCACCGGGACTAGGATATAATGGAAAGCCTTGTAGTAGAATCTTAAGATTGTACTTTGTCACCAAACTCATTAATTTGAAGAAGTTAACTTTTGGAGGGGGTGGTCACTAGTCTTCACGGCAGTGAGAACCATAAAGGCAAAAGGAACCAATATTCATTACATATATTACATGCAGGTGAAGGGATGTTTTACATGTTAATGAATTTTAGTAAACGGTTTGCCAGGGAAGCCTTGTCCTGTGTGCTTTAGTATTTTACATCATTGCCAGTTCATCCTTATTTGAAAATAAATGCTGGGCACATGTGAGAACTCAGAAAATGTAGGTAAAGGTAAGGAGGACGACTTGAACTCTTTTGAAAAATCAGTTGCTACATGCAATTCTTAATTTTTTATTTTGCTATGAAATAATTTTCTGACTTTTTACATGCATGATGGCACTTTGGATTACATTAATACTCTTGACTGAATTTGTGTTTGCATGTGGTTATCATAGTTACCATGAACGTGGAAGTCTGATTAAATGGATACTAAATTCTTTTGGTTTTTCAGTATAACTCAATAAATGCATATTCTCATTCCAGACTGCTGGATTTGGTTGTTCAGCCTGTCCCCCAGCCTTCTCAGTGTTCAGAGTTTATTCAGCAAAGCTCCATGAGATCTCCTTTGTACCTCGTATCCCGTTCACTGCCTTCAAGTTCGCAATTAAAAGGATCACCTCAGACCATCTCCAGAGTTTCAGAATTACATTTGCTTGAAACTCCTCTTGTTGTTAAAGTTAGTATTTACACATCTGGTATTCACAATGAAACTAGATGGTTCTTCCTTTTCAAGTAACAAGGAGAAAAATTTATAACTGATGTGTTTGGGGAGTGCTGGGAAGTGCTTTAAGCATTCTTCTGTGTTTTTCACATCTTTTTAAACAGTTGATTAAATTTATCCTTTCCTGTTTAAAGTTAACAATTAACACATTATTTTCATAAATGTAACGCAAGGTGTGGTCATTATAAATTTGCCTTTGTCATTTGTAATACTTTCAGGTTCTTGAGTTTGTTTTTATTTTACTTTTATATAAACTCCATTGCCGATACCATTATGCTGTTATTCTATCAAATGCTATTTCGTTCTTAGGTTTATTTTTATATATTCAATTTTTTGACTCCTGATGAAGCTATAAACTGTCACTCCTTCCTGCTTTGGTTTATCCCTTTTTAAATTGCCTTTTCTCATCCCTCAAAGGTTATTAGCTCAGAAATCACAATACTGAACTTGTGTTATCTGCTAGTGGTGGTCTTTTACCTTTCCATTTTTAAAGTTCCTTTACATATTATCTCCCTAGCCCCTTGACCAGTGTTACGGATTGAAACCCAGAAGCTTTCTTTCTCCCTCATCCCTCCCCATTGTCCCTGGGTTCTCTGTTTGGATATCCAGCTTTTATATCGAAGCCAGGGAATCCTTATTTTTCAAGTTGAATAAAAGATATCTCAATAAATGCTATTCCTAAAATAGTTATTAAAATAAGTTGAAAAATAAGATTTCTCTAATATTCAATTGTGTATTTATTAAAAAAAATACATTTTATATTCTCTACAGCTAAGTTCAAATGAAATAAAATTGGAATAATTTTTTACCTGCTGCCAGAATAGCCTAGAAAAAAGAATTGTTATGGAGAACATGTCTAACGAACTCATTATACTCTAACAACATTCAGTAATTTGTTTACTGGGCCTTTAGAGGCCAAGTTAAGTGAAGGAATTATCTCTACTAAATAACATACATGCTAATTTCAGATTATTTGTATTCATCGTACTAAATCTTCAGAGGATTCTAATATGTAATTTGGTTATTACTGGATTTCTGTGATGAACTTTTTTTCTGTAATATACTACAGTCTTACTGTAGCTTTCTGTAATTATTAGATTTCTATAATTCTATAATGTTAAGTAATTTATCTTCCTAATTGGCAGTTTATTTTTTAGTTGAATTTAAGCTGGAAATAATGCTTTTAGAAAGATTGTGGATGCAGTTTTAGGTTTCATAGGCTTACATATAAAAAGCTCTGGAAGAATTTTGTATTTTCTTTGCAGAAATCTGGAATAAATATTTCTATTTACATGCTTACTGGAGATTAGACTATAACCACTATTGTGACTCAGTTGACCCAGTCTGTTCTTACATAAGCACCTTTTAATGGTGTAATTCCATTTGCTCTTTATCCTAGAAAGCTAAAAGTTTGGCCATGTCAGTTACTTCTTCTGGATTTTCTGAGTTCACTCCTCAGTCCATCCTGAGATCTGCTCTTCGATCAACACCTTTAGTATCTCCCTCTCCATCACCTGGAAGGTCTCCTCAACGACTTAAAGAAACTAGAATTTCATTTGTGGAGGAAGACGTGAACCCAAAATGGATTCCTGGAGTACGTTTGATAATTGGGAGAAAAGATATTTAATAAGAATGTATTAGCTCCTACAAGTAAAAAGTTACATAAATCAATTTTTAAAATACCACTATAGATTTTTGAGACAGTCTCACTCTGTTGCCAGGCTGGAGTGCAATGGTACAATCTTGGCTCACTGGAACCTCTGCCTCCTGGGTTCAAGTGATTCTCCTGCCCCAGCCCCTGAGTAGCTGGGACTACAGGCGCATGCCGCCATGCCCAGCTGATTTTTGTATTTTTGGTAGAGATGGGGTTTCACCATGTTGGCCAGCATGGTCTTGATCTTTTGACCGTGTGATTTGCCCACCTTGGCCTCCCAAAGTGCCGGGATTACAGGTGTCAGCCACCACGCCCAGCCTAGATTTTTGTATATAAGCTTGCAGATAGTAATGCAATCAGAAAATATTAGTTCTGAAAGAAACACTGGGGCCATTGGCTCAGCCAAACCCATCATCTTACAGATAAAAGGGCTTGGAAACACCAAGTAAGTTGGTTGTAGTCATCTAGGTATATGGTGGTATAATTGGGACTAGGATCCAGATTTCCTAATTCTTAGTCCTTTTTTTAATGTTTACTTTTACGTTGTATTTTGTTACTTATAAGTTTCTGACTGGTGGAGTAGTTAGGAGGGTGTGTCTCTAGATCCACTGTAGGTTATTAGGAACCTTTCAGTGATTATTGGTCATCTAGCCTGTTGTGTGTTTTAGTCTCCTGAAAATACTGGTATATTACCAATTAGGGAAACATTAGCCACATTAACTTTTATGTACCAGAAGATAATTGATTTAGAATAAGTGAATTTTTATTAAGGAGAGAGTTTGGGTACAAACAGCATAGAAAATGTGGGTGTGATTGAGATGGGGAGCTTAGGACCAGACCGAACTGTGATATTTACTAATTCTTTTTCTTTTCAAAATCTTACTTAACAGGCTGCAGATGATAGCAAAGCAGAAACCGAATGGCTGAAGAGCAAAGATAGGGTGACACCTTTTATCCTCAGCAGCCCTGAAAGGGACCATCAAGAAATGAATGTGGGGTCACAAAGGTTAGAGAAACTGGATATGAGCAAAGAAAACAGCAGCGTGGAGACTACCTTAGAGTATCAGGATGCACCATCACCAGAAGACCTTGAACATACTGTTTTCATGGGCTCTAAGCCAAAAAGCTGTTCCACTGAACCTAAGGTAACTGAACAAATTGAAAAGGCTGGAGATAAAGATGTACTTGAGTCAAAAGTAACTCCTTCAGACCTGGAGAAACAAATGGGTAAGAACTCATTTCTGAATACTCAAAATTGTTACTAATGTTCCTCAATGAAGTTTATAATAGAGTTTTTCCCACCGTAAGAAAAAAGCATCACAGCCAGGCACTGTGGCACATGCTTACAGCCTGAGGCTGGAGGATTGCTTGAGCCCAGGGGCTTAAGACAGCCTGGTCAACATAGCAAGGCTCTGTCTTTACAAAATTAAAATTAAAATATTAGCCAGGCATGGTGGTATGAGCCTGCAGTTAACAGCTGCCCTTGAGGCTGAAGTGGTAGAGTTCAGAAGTTTGAAGCCTCAGTGGGCCGTGATTGCACCTGTGTACTTCAGCCTGTGCAACAGAGCAAGACTGTGTCTCAAAAAGAAAGCTTCAGGGTTAAATTATTACATGCTCACAGTGTACTGGTTCCTAGACACAACACACAGATCTTACTCTTTTGGCTTAGAAAGTATGGCTTACATTGTTTCATGAATAGGTATGAGATTTCAGAGAAGGAGGACTTACATGTACTTTTTTATTTGGCCATGAAATTTAGAAAAGAACAGTCATATTTTAAGGAAGGAAATGTAAGATGCCATAGTCTGACTTGAAAGTCCTTCTAGTAGCTATGAGAAGTAACTTTACAGAACGAAGTATTGCAATTTTTAACTTATCCAGCAGTTTTAAGTTCTAGAATTCTTATAAATCAGGAATTTCATTCTACTCTCCATCCTCACCTCCAGAATAATCACTGGACAGTTAAATGTTCAGGCTAGGTACAGTGGCTCACACCTATAATACCAGCACTTTGGGGGCCAAGGTGAGAAGATTACTTGAGCCCAGTTCAAGACCAGCCTAGACAATATATGGAGACTCCCATCTGTACAAAAAAAAAAAAAAAAAATTAGCTGAGTATGGTGGCAAGCACCTATAGTCCTAGCTACTGAGGACACTGAGAGGGGAGGATCACTTGGGCCCAGGAGGTGGAGGTTGAGGATGCAGTGAGCCATGATTGCACCACTGCACTCCCGCGTGGGCAACAGAGTGAGACCCTGTCTCAGAAGAAGAAGAAGAAAAAAAAAACAACTAGTTCAGTGGCTAGTGCATTTATATTATCTTCATTTTCAAAAAAATTGTTTGAGTCCCTAATGTATGCCAGTTAGCTCCTACTATGTTTATTCTGGGTGTTGAAGATCAGACAGTGAGTAAAGTAGAACGGCACCTGTTCCCATGTCACGTAGAGCATGGTGGACTATGTTGACAAACACTTACAGTTTGGTTCATGCTATGTTGGAGGGATGGGGGGCCAGGGGAACACTAGTGAAGGGAAGAGACTTGACCTAGAATTGGTGGATCAGAAAACTTAGCCTATTTGTATGTTTCTTACACTATATACAGTTTTAACAAGGTTATTTAAAAGTAACTGGTAACTCTAAAGTTGTAAAAACACATACACTTACATAAAAATCTATGTCTTAGGTAGCTTAAGAGGCAAGTCCACTGAAGTTTGGACTATGATATTTTTTTCTTAGTAAGCATGGGCACTGTTAATTGCTTGCTCTAAGAACTTTAGGACTATGCTCATAAATGTCTAGAAATTTACACTGCCTTTTTTTCATTTTTATTTTTTAATAAGACAGAGTCTTGCTCTGTCACCCAGGCTGGAGTGCAGTGGGGCTATCTCATCTCACTGTAACCTCTGCCTCCTGGGTTCAAGCAGTTCTCTTGGCTCAGCCTCCCAAGTAGCTAGAGTTTAGGCATTTGCCACCGCTCCCGGTCTACACTGCTCTTTTGATGTGCCTTGTACTACCAAAATGTTTAAATGGTAGCTATTAAAAGAATGTCCGTACCATTATCTTCACTGATTATTCCTAACAATGTTAGGCAGTCTCAAATAGAAATCTATGTTTTTTTTTTTGGTAGAGGGGTTCCTATAGCACAGACTCTAGAGTGACTCAGGCTGGATTCGAACCCTAGCTCACTCAGCTGCTTACTGAGTACGCGTCATGAGCCAGGCTAGGCAGTATAACCCCAGGCTTCAGTTTTCTTCTCTGCTTTTTTGGATATTGAGGATTAAGTGAGTTAATATACGTAAAACAGTTGCATTAGTGCCTGTTCAGCAAACAGTGAAAAGCGAGAGGTTAAGGGGGGCTCTTGAGGTAGGCTCTGAGGGTTAGAAGAAAGTGTTAGCAGTCCGATAACACAGCAGTAAACCTAAAAGAACAAAAGAAGCAGACCCAACAAAATTTTAAAAAGTAGTAATGCAAGATTGTAGGGTCAAGCCGTACAGGATCATGGGGTGTCCCTATCGCTGTGCTGAGGCACAGGATCCAAGAAATAAAGAGGCAAGACACAGAAGGACAGAGCGCAGCTGGGCTCAGAGGGCCAATGCCACTTGAGCGGAGACAGGCGAGGCCCTGAGTGTCCAGAAGTGTCTGTGTTTATTGGGTAGAGGTTAGGCGGCAGGGTAGTGAGTGGGGTCATTTTAAGGAGAGTGATAGGGTCAAGACATTCACCTGAGCAATAAGCAAGGGGCCTACCCCCATTAGGTCACCAAGGAGGTAGGCAGTGTGTAGTAAGGAGGGTGCAGTGTGCAACATCTCTTATCTAGGAGCAGGCAACTTCTAAGGATGTCTATAGGAGGATGCTTTGAGTCAGTACAGCGGCAACAGAGCTGACAGGGTCTACCGCCACCTGCTGGCAGCTTCCAGTGATTTCTGTAGGAGGATGCTTTTGAGTCCGCACGGTAGCTAGAGAGCTGACAGGTTATACAGCCACCAAGGCGCGATTATACAGGAGGGGTTTTAAGCCCTTCGATGCTCGCGGGATTGCCAGCCAGAGGCCAGCTTTCCATAAGAACTGGACGCAAGATACTGCAACTTCCTTACTGGAGGAGTGACTCTTGTTCCAAGCCTGCCATGCAGCAGGTATCTTTATAATACTGAATGCTGCCCTGGGCCAGCCTGCCATGTAGCGCATGCCCTTTCAGGCAGGGGCACTACTGCCTGGACCATAGATTCTTGTCCTGGTATAACTTTTTCCATTAATTAATGCTCTGTACCGTGTCTGCTGTAGACATTCCTACGACTATAAACAAGATATGATATGTATGTAGAGCTGTTTTTCCCTTAATTCATGCTCTGTACCGTGTCTGCTCTAGACATTCCTCCAACTATGAACTAAGATATCATCATATATATATAGAAAAGGAAATAACTGAGTAGTAACATATTCTTCAGGCACTAATTGTTCCAATTATAAACTAATAGGATTATATATAAAGGATAGAGGAAACAACAGAGTAGTAATATTATAAACTAAGATATTCTTCAGGCACTAATTGTGCTGGGGGTCTCCTTAACTTTCCTTCCTTTGTGCCCAGAAGGTGGGGGTTACCCACACAAGATACCAGTAATCACTAAACATTTAGCATAAATAATGTTCTTGTCTATATGACTTACAGGCAATTTGGAAGGTACGGAAACAAAAGATCTCTTAGTTGCAGAGGAGGCATTTTCAGAATTGAATCACTTAAGCCCCATTCAAAGTTCTGTACCGTCAATCCATGAAGGGTAAGTTTACGGAGAAAAATTCAAAAATACTTTTTAAAAGAAGTTTAATGAAATTGTGAACCAGAAGTAAAATACTCTGTGCTTGTTAGATTTCATTTAGATCTTTAACATCTCTATTTGGTGATGTTGGCTGTTTTAAAAGAAGTCTAGTTGTACCGTTGTATGTTATTAAGTAGTTACTATGACGTTTTTGCAGTGCTGCTAGACATTTCGGAAATATACAGAGACATGATAAATTGAGGCAGAACTCTTAATATTCTTTGGTGAACTTTTAATATTCTTCGGTGATTCTGTTTTTGTTGAGACCAAAAGTTTCACTCCCGGCTGTGCATTCCTCCATGTCCTCTGCTTTCCAGTGGTTTCAGGATGATCAGCCACAAGACTCTTACAGGTAGCCCAAGGTAGAGCACAGGGGAGACGACAGCTTTATTTCCTTTCGTATGTTCAATACATGACTCTTAGGTTTGTGTTTTTTAACGACCGGTTGACACATTATACTCCCAAATAATTGACACCTTACTAGACAGCGTGTTCAAAGCGTGGTCAAGCAGATTGGTGAGAGTTTATGTTCTGCAACAAGATAAACAGCTTGCCTTGGAATATAAATCGGTACTCTGCTTCCTTTAGGGAAAGTCAGCTGTACTAATCAGTATGGTTAGCGAAGTAACTGATGCGCCTTCTGGCAAGACCACGTTGTCTCGTTGTAAGAGTGACACAGATTGCATATCAGCACTTTGAATAGCACTGTTGTAGAGGATACAAAAAAGGGACAGCTTCAATTATCAAGTAGTAGTGAGGGTAATTTAGTGAAACTAACCCACATAAAACATAATTCACATTGTAAATGGTTCATTAATTTATAAATAATGAAAGGGACTTTCCAGACCACCTATACAGTTCAATATCATGATAGTCACCCCGTGTACATTGAACAAAAATCACATGCTTTATTCCTGAGACATCTAGATTATTAGCTGGAATCTTTGCCAGGCCTGCATGGAAAAAGTAAAAGAAGCCAATAGAAAAGAATTACCCAAATTATTTTATAATTCTAACGTTTTTTGAATTTTAACGAAAACTAATGTTATGTATTGCAATGGCTTTGACGGGAATTGCAACGATTGCAAAACAAAGAACAATCACATGAAAAAGAATCATGTGAAAATTACCAGTGAGAATCTAGGTGCATATTCACTATCTTAGCTAATTCCTTTTAAAATAGAAACTAACTTGATATTTTGTGGGGATGTGTCACTGTTGGTTATTCTTATTGTAAAATCTATACATGTTTTAAATACCTGCTTTTTCTTGAATTTACCTTAAAATGCTATTTGCCCTAATTTTTAAAACTAGCATCCTTTAATTGGGTTTTGAGAAAGGTCAGATTAGAATATTCAAGGAGCACTGTCATCATATTCCAGGATTTATTTTCATCATATGGATTAATACAGGTTTTATTAGTCTCTTATTCTGAGTCATTTATCATACTGTTTCCAGGTAGCATTAAAATACTGAACCTTTCTTCTACCGAGTTCATAGGAAATATTCCATAATACTTGACAGACTTATTTGAAAACTGTGGCCACAGATTATTAAAACTTGGCTTAAATATAATGTATACTGACAGGCATTTTTAAATCATGTCATTCCTACTTTTGTGAACAAGAGTTAAAACATTAGAAAATAGGAAAAACAAGTACAGTGTTTCTAAATTCACTTGTCAATTTTATATTGTTGTTCAGAATGAATTTGAGCTGTATTCTCTGAACCTCAGTTGTATATCACTAAAATGGCAAGTTAGGGGGTAGGACTATAAAGCAGGTTAAAGCAGATGGGATCTTCTTACACACTAAGGTGTGTATATCTTTTTCTAAAGGAAAATCTTCACCAAGAAGTCCAAGGCACCAATGTTGGACGAAGGATTAACATCTGTTGAAACCTGTACCTCTGCAATTAGAGCAATCGACGATAAATGTAGGTATTATTTTGACTTTAGGATTATTCCATTTTTGTGTTTTGAGTAAAGAGTTTTCTATTCTTAGAACAAAAAAAAATCTGTTCTGTTATTCATATTTTTCCCCCTCAATTATTCCTCCCTCTCTGGTCAGCTTTCCTGGCATAAAAGTATTCTGAGGAGATGTGTCAGCCCTCAGACAGTGGGTTGCTTGTAAGGCATTCTGTGGCTCTAATGTTGAAAGTATTAGAATGGTTTTTGTGGACATATTTTGCACAAGAAATATGAAAAAAGAAAAAGTAAATTGCTAGTCCACAGCCAACTGTATCCCTGCTGTTTGATCATCTTGGACTCCGAAGAGTTTTTATTTTGTGTTTGTGATAACTTAAGGCCAAAGTTGACTTTTCATCATTAGAAAATCACAAATGACTCGTTATACTCCAGGGAAATTAAATATATGGAATTTACTTTTTTTAATTCAATGAGCATTTTCGTGAGGGCCTATTCTGGCTATACAGAGATGAGGAAGATATGTTTTTCTCAAGGAGCTTACGTTGGATTTAGGGGAAGCAGACACCTTGAATGTTTATGCCCAGAATTTTTCTAATCATGTGCATATTAACCCATTGAATCCTCACAGCACTACTGTGACATAGTTGTCATGTTACTCTAGAGCCCATGCTCTTAACTGTCACGCCTTTGTCCCTCGTACATTATGAATGGGGCTTAGGACAGGCTTCGGCAGACTTGTCTTTGTCCCATGATTGAGAAGGTAATACATGATGATAGAGTAATACAGAGAGAATCGTCTAACATGTAAAATGAAAAGCTGATCACCCATTTTAAGGGTCTGTAATTAACAATCTAAAGTATCTTTCCTGAATTTTTGTTTTCTGTGCATATGTCCCCCCATGTGTTGCAAGAGGAGATAATATGGTGGCTAAAGAGTGCGGAGGCCTGAACCAGAATGTTTGGGTTCGTAACCCAGTTCTGCAAAGGGGCTATGCTTCTATGTTTTTGTTGGTAAAATATTAATAGTTCTAAATGGGAATATTAATAACACCCATTTCATAGAGTGGTCAGGATTAAGCCATTTGCATGTAAAGTGTTTCGTGTAGTGCTTGGTACCTGAAGTTTAATAAATGTTAGCTGTTAGAAATAATCATCATTAGTACATTTATTTTTAAAAAAGCAACTTTCTTTTCTCAATGTATTTAAGACATTTTTCTGTCAGTAAAATAGATTAATTCTGTTCTTTTTAACAGCTCTAAGTGTTCCACAGTATAGATGCTCTATGCGTAACTAATTGCTTATTGCTGAACATTTGGGGCTTGTTTTGCTGTTTCTGCAGTGAATATGCATTACATTACATTCTATGTCAGTTTTTTTTTAACCATGGACTTGTTGGGTCAAGAAGTATATACAGATTTTTAATATTTTATTGTTGTATCCAATAAAGTTTGTATACTTCATGTATTTGATGAGAAGGTAAAATGCTTGCTTTCCTTTCAATTTGATTAGTTTTCACATGTTAGGGATAACAGCCCCATTATCCATTAAAAGTGTAGAAGTAGTTTTTCCTAGTTCATCTTTTATTTTTGTGCTTTTTTATTGATTTGTTGTTGTTAAACACTAAAGGATTTTTAGTAGTCATCTTCCCCTCTTGTGGTATTTTGTGTCATTTGCAAACTGTACACCCAAGTATTTATATCACCTAGGATTGCTAATGACATGGTAGGCTTTGGCAAAGGGGAAGATGAAAGAAGGAATTTCTTTTTAAGTGAGCCCAAAAATTATTTTTTTAAAGTGATAGAGTACGTTTATACTCATTTAAGTGTTTTCTGCCAACAGAAAGTGATTCATTCTTTTTCCTAGTCATATCGAAGCCCAGATTGCATGTGCGTCATGTCATTCTATAATTACTCTACAAGGATAGCTGGTAGTCAGTCACATGGTGAATACAGCTTTCACATTTATAAGGAACAAGTGCCTGAACTTCCTCGAAGCAGTTCGTCATCATATTAAGTTTCCTGATAAGGGCAGGAATTCTCTTCCAGTTGAGAAAAACCAATGTTATCATTTTAAAATGTGAAATGTATCTTTTTTTCTCTTTTATTTCTGTGGGAAAGGTATGTATTGTTAAAGAAGTTGCAGACTTTCTGGCAATGTGAAAGTTTATTAATATAATATTCAAGTTCATTGTCGCCTTTTCCTTTCTGATAGTTCCCTTAATTGTGTATAGATTTATTTTTCATTTTAAATGTAAAAGATTCACTCTCACTTTTCTTTCAGCTGTGGCTGATGTCCTTGGTGATAGTGGCAACTCTGAAGGTCCTGTTATCTCTGAGCCTAGGCTTAACCAGGAAGTAGCGTTGAACTTAAAAGCAGATCGTGAAGTAGAAGTTGATGGACTAGAAGAATGTGTTGACTTCCCAGAAGAAAAGCTTCCAATTTCTGACAGCCCTCCTGATACTCAAGAAGTTCATGTAAAAAAATTAATTTTTTACTTCTTTGTCAGTCAGTTTTGCTTTAGTTGTTTGAAGACACAGTGGTTCAAACCTAACACGCTCATTTGTTTGCCTGCTATATAAAAACTTCTTTATAAAAATCTGGGTTCAAAAAATAAGTGTATAAATATTTTGTGGAATATAAAAACACATCCTTTAAGAAATTGGCCTTCAAGGTGGGTGCTGTGGCAGGTGCTTGTAGTCCCAGCTACTCAGGAGTTTGAGAAGGGAGGACCTTTGAGCCCAAGAGTTTGAGACCAGCCTGGGCAACATAGCAAAATCCTGTCTCAAAAAAAAAAAAAAAAAAAAAAAAAAAAATTGGTTTTTATGAAAGCCAAAAGGATGTGTTAAAGAAGCCATACTTTCACCAACTGAATTTTTGCTAATCTGGTTTATTAGTCATAAGACCATGTAAATACATGGATACAGTTAAACAGGATTTCCCCCTCATGCATCCTTTTTGGGAGAATGATAGTCAGCTGGCTGCTGTTGAACATCTGTACACTCTGGAAAGGATTTTTTGCTACTTAATGTGACTTAAGAGTTTTAAAAAAATTCTGTTATACCAAATCTTTTATTATCAGCAGGCAACTTTTATGTAATAAATTTTAAGATTAAAAAAATTATTTATAGAAATTATTTATAGAATAATTTCTAATTATTTAAAGAAATTTGATAGTTTAGAATTTGGGAAGTTTCTTAACTCATAAAAATGTCACAGTTATCCATAGTCATCCTAATGAGTATTCCAACTGCCAAGTAGATGAGTAAAGTTCCAATTCCTTTAGTTGGGAGGCTAAGAAAAATTGTGGGTATGGTGTAAGTGGGAATTCTGATTTCTAGGTTATTTCTAGCCTGTCATCTCACTGATTGTTTGGGGAGTGGGAAAATGTCATTGTCTAGGTGGGTGGTAATGTTCTACCTTCTTGGTCAGGAGATCTCTCTGTTACTTTCTACCTCCTCCTTTTTCTCCCCTTCCCTTACCAAAAGGTAAATGCAAGGACCATTCCTTCTTCCACCAAACCCTTGCAGGAGAGGTACTGAACTTGAAAGCCTTAGGAATTTCATGGTTTATGCAGCCCCAGCAAAGGGAAGAGGATTGAGTCTAGCCCAAGGGAGCTTATGTATGTGAATTGTTCTTCAACCTTATGGGGATCGTGCTGTTTTAGAAAAGTGTGGATAGTTAGGTAATTTGGGGAATATCATTAAAACACAGTTTGGGGGTTGTTGCTTTTTCTCTGGTTAATTTTTTTTCTTGGGTGAGAGTAGAATAAGTCCATAAATGTTCTCAGAACTGTTAGCATCATAATTTTCAAGGTTTTGTTGACTGTCTTTTTAGCCAGGGAAATGTGGAATCTACTTAAATTTCAGTCATAATTTCAAAATCTTTCTATCTAGTTATTTTGGCTAAATGAGAAACTGGTTGCTTAAAGGGATGTTTTGTAAAGTAAACCCATAAGCATATATGCCATATTAAATATAATTTATGTTTTAAAAGGCACACAGCCAAGGGTCATCAAAAACCTGTGTGCTTCAGGTTAAAATATATATTTAAATTATTTATCCAGTCTCTTATCTTTAATTCATTTAGGTGATTGAACAAGAAAAGCTTGAAGCTCAAGATTCAGGAGAAGAGGCTAGGAATCTTTCATTTAATGAGTTATATCCCTCTGGAACACTTAAGCTTCATTATAATTTTGATACTATTGACCAGCAGTTTTGTGACTTAGCTGATAATAAAGACACTGCTGAGTGTGACATTGCCGAAGTAGATGGGGAACTTTTTGTGGCTCAGAGCAACTTTACCTTGATATTGGAAGGTGAAGAAGGAGAAGTTGAGCCAGGTGATTTTGCATCACCCGTTGTGTTACCTAAAGCAGCTAACACCACACCTGAGGAAAAACCTGTATACAGTGGGGAAAATGATAATCATGGACAAGTTGCAGATTTGCCATCTGTCATGACTAGTGACCAAAAGACCCAAAAAGTAGAGACTTTACCATATGTGCCTGAACCAATTAAAGTAGCAATTGCAGAAAATTTACTAGATGTAATTAAAGACACAAGAAGTAAAGAAATGACTTCAGATACGGTGGAGCAGTCCAGTCATGAAACGATACCTTTAGTAAGCCAGAAGGTAATGTGTCCCACTAAGGTCATCAAATCTGCATTTAAGACTGCTCAGGAAACAAGCACAATGACTATAAATGTCAGCCAGGTTGATGACATGGTTTCCTCCAAAACTCGAACGAGAGGACAGCGGATCCGAAACACAAATATCCAGTCAGCACAACAGGAAGCATCAGCAGGCGTTGCTCCTCCTAAGAGGTCAGGGCAGTCAGTTAGGAAGAAAACTAGGAAGGCAGAAGAAATTTCTGAAGCTTCTGAAAACACCTATTCTGATGTTAAAGAAATATCTCAGAACCAGCAAATACCTCAACATTCTGTTACTCCGAGGAGAGGAAGGAGAAAGAAAGAAGTTAATCAAGACATACTAGAAAATACCAGTTCTGTGGAACAAGAATTACAGATTGCTACAGGTAGGGAATCAAAAATATTAAAACCATCTCAGCTCTTGGAACCAGCAGTTGAGGAAATGTTTAAAAAAGAAGTTAAGCTTTCATCGATTACAAAAAGGACTCCTAGAAGAATTAAAAGATCTTTAGAAAATGAGGAAAGTGTTGAAATTATAAATGATCTGAAAGTTAGTAAAGTAGCAACTCCTAGCAGAACTATCAGAAAATTGAGAAGTGCTAATTTAGATGCTTCTGAAAATACAGGAAATAAGCAAGATGAGAAATCCAGTGGTGAGCAGCTGCCTATTCATTGTGTTAGAAGGGTCAGAAGGAGAGAGGTTAAACCATCAGATGTGAGAGAAGACTCCAGCCTTGACTCATCTCAGTTGACTCTGCAAGCAGAATTTGATATGTCTGCCATACCTAGGAAACGTGGTAGACAAAGAAAAATAAATCCATCTGAAGATGTAGGAGCTAAGGCTGTAAAGGAAGAGAGAAGTCCCAAGAAGAGAGAAGCTCCCGGCATTAAAAGGCGATCTACAAGAAATACCCCAGCTAAAAATGAAAATACTGATATTGGAAAACCAGCTTTAGGAAAATCCATTTTAGTGCCAAATGAGGAACTTTCAATGGTGATGAGCTCTAAGAAGAAGCTTACAAAAAGGACTGAAAATCAAAGCCAAAAGCGTTCATTACACTCAGTATCAGAAGAACGCATCGATGAAATGACACACAAAGAAACAGAGGACCGAGAAGAAAGATTGCTTGCCACAGCTGCCTCTACCAAATCCTCCCGCAGCACCAGGACTAGAGCCAGCAAGGCCATCTTGTTGCCTGAACCAAAAAGTGAGCCTTTATTTTCTCCAGTGTCAGAAGTTCCAAGGAAAGCAAAAGGTACTTTTCTTTGTCTGCAAAACAGAGTTTTTATCTCATTGAGTCTTTAGCTTAAAACTTGGTTAATTATCTGTCCTAAAAATGATTTGTACCTATAGAGGATTTTCTCCCCCTCCCCTCTCAAACCAAAATTGATCTTTTAGTAGTAAAGTTTACAGTTTTCATGTTTCCAAGTTTGAGATTCAGTTCTTCAGTATGGTTAACATAGATTTATTTTTTAGAATAGCATAATTTCTCTTCTTGACTTTTATAAATAATGTGACTTTTAATTTTAGTTTCTCCCAAAATAGAGTGAGCATTTTTAATCTCCTAAGTACCGCTGCATTTGACTCATGCCCCAGTGATACCCACAACCCCAAATTGTTTTGAAGGGAAACACCAGTAACTTTTTGTTACGGTACAGAAATAATTTCAATCCATATTCACTATTGCCCATAAACTGGCACATCTGTATGCCTTCATCTTCAATGAGACCATCCTTTGTTGTCACTGGTGAGCTAAGGACTGTATTTGGTTGGTGTTGTAGGTCAGACCTTCTCAGCAGGGGTGACCTCTCCCCAAAGGGAGCACATATATACATTAAGTACACAAACAGATATACAATATATCTACAGTAGTAAAATTTCAATAGAGGGTGCTTTAAAGATGTCTAAAAAGATACTGGTGTGGCTGAATAGATCCCATTAGAGTAACTCTCTGTAAAATTGTTTATGTTTAGGTAAACAAAATGTAGGGTTTGTTTGTTTGTTTGTTTTGAGGTGGAGTCTTGCTCTGTCTCCCAGGCTAGAGTGCAGTGGCACGATCTCAGCTCACTGCAACCTCTGCCTCCCAGGTTCAAGCAATTCTCCTACCTCAGCCTCCGTAGTAGCTGGGATTACAGCTGATTTTTTTTAATTTGTAGAGATGGCTTTTCACTATGTTGGCTAGGCTTATCTTGAACTCCTGACCTCAAGTGATCTGCCTGCCCTGGCCACCCAAAGTGCTGGGATTATAGGCATGAGCCATGGCACCGCATTGCCATGTAGTTGATTGTTTAAGTTACAGTTTAATATTTGAATTTCAGCAAAGCAGTTCAGGGCTTTGTAAATAAAGTAGATGACTTATTTGTTACACTGTTATAGCTTGAGCCCAGGAAAATGACTCTCCTAGTAACAACTGATCATTTGTCATAAAAATGATGTGTAGCTATAGGGGATCCTCCTCTCCCTTCCTCAAAAAAAAAAAAAAGAATTTTTGATTACATCTTCGATTTTGGTAGTACAGATTAATTTCTTCATAGTGTGAGAAAAGTGTGGTTATACCTATGCTTTGCATGGAGGAGAATGAAATGACAGAATATCTTAAAGTTGATTTTATTAAGGTAATATTAAAAAGTTAAAATGAGAAACATTGGCTGGGAGGGTGGGAAGTTACTAACATAACTTATACACTCATCAGGACTGGAGAAGTGTAGTAAACATCACAAGTGAGGGTGGTTTTGTTAGAGCATAGCAAACATCTCAGTGACTGATTTTTGTCATCTTTACATATTTTTCATTTCTATACCTACTAATTTTAACTTTTTTCTGTTAAACTAAAAATACGTGCAGCAGTATGGCAAAAATATATATATATCTCTACAAAAATTAGCCAGTGGTCCTACCTACTTGGGAGGCTGAGGCAGGAGGATCACTTGAGCCTGAGCGTTTGAGGCTGCAGTGAGCCATGATTGTGTGCCACTGCACTCTAGCCTGGGCAACAGAACAAGACCCTGTTTCAAAATAAAAATAAAGACAAAAACAATACATGCCTACTTACTGAAAACTAGAAAATAGAAGTATATAATCTAGCTATCAAAAGAATCACTCTTCACATTTTCCTTCCAGATACATATGTATGGTTGGTTTTTAAAAGCCTGCAGTTTATGTATATGCATATATTCTGCTTTTTTCCCCCCTACGTATTTCATGAGCATTTTCAGTTACTCTTTCTTATTTATTTATTTAGAGACAGAGTCTTGCTCTTGTCGCCCAGGCTGGAGTGCAATGCTGCAGTCTTGGCTCACTGCAACCTCCATCTCCTAGGTTTGAGCAGTTCTCCTGCCTCAGCCTCACCAGTAGCTGGGATTACCACCATGCCCAGCTAATTTTTTTTGTATTTTTAGTAGAGATGCGGTTTCACCATGTTGGCCAGGCTGGTCTCAAACTCCTAACCTCAGATGATCCGCCCTCCTTGGCCTCCCAAATGCTGGGATTACAGGCGTGAGCCACTGCACCCGGCCTTCAGTTACTCTTAAATGTTCTTCACAATCCAACCAGATTGGGCAACTTAGTGGGACCCCCATCTCTACAAAAAAATTTTTTTTCAATGATGTGGGCATGGTGGCTGGCACCTATAGTCCTAGCTACTTGGGAGGCTGAGATGTGAGGATGGCTTGAGCCCGGGAGATTGAGGCTGCAATGAGCCATCACGCCACTGCGCTGCAGCCTGTGTGATGGAATGAGACCCTGTCACAAAAAAAAAAAAAAAAAAAATCAAAATCTGAAACGTAATATATATATTTTTATATTGGCATTTCATCTCAAAATGTGCCACAAATAGTTTAAAGTTTATTTTGTTGGGTATTTGAATTGCTTTCAGATATTTTAATATTAAAAAGAGGCAGCTTTTAGAATGCGATGATGGGATTGGAGGGGATAAGATTGGGATCTCTCATTTCTGCCACTTATTCGCTGGGCAGAAAATCGTTTAACCTTCCTGAGCCTTGTTTCCTCATCCTTAGAATGAAGGTGGTGGGTAATGCATAACTTACATGGGGTTCTTGTTAGTATTCACTACTTTAACAAGCAATTGCCACTCTAGCATGTAGCTTCCTGTCTCTTCCTCTGCCCTTTATACTGTTAACCATACTTTCTGTCCCTTGTACCTGTTTATATTTTATTTTATTTTATTATTTATTTTTCACCCTCTAAACCTACCTTTTCCCAACTTCCGGGAAGAACTGGGAAGAGAAGGCCTATATTTTAAACTTCGTTTTTACATAGGGGTGGAGGTGCAGAGAAGACTGTGTACAGAAATACTGTGTGATTGAAAGGCTAGAGGTGGTCCTTTATTTTATTGAAACATAGCAAAGAAATTATCTTAGAATTTTGTGTTTTACTAGCTGAATGTATATGAAGCTTCACATTTCATACAGCACATACTTCTTAAGAAGGGCCTGCTGTATGCCTGAGGCCACACTAAATACATGACATTCATATATCATTTGATTCCCACTGCAACCCAGTCAAGTGTAGGCACTTTTACTTGCTTCTGTCTACATTGAGGAAACTGAAGTTCAGTGACATTGAGCACTCACATCACCCAGGTAATAAGTGTTGTCCTGGAGCTGCTACTGCTGGCTGGTAAGAGGCACTTGTTAAATATTAAAGAACTTAGAACCCAGCCATGGTTTGCACTGGCCACAGTAGGCACATTTATACCTTAGAAATCAGCAAATGCTGTAAATCGGAGCTCTCTCTGACTTTTCAGAATCATTTACTAGCCCACAGTTGGGTTTGAACCTGGGTTCTGAACTCCTTAGTCCTTAAGTAGCACTCAAAACAGAGATGGGTAAGGAATTTACATACACACAAGAAAGACTCATCTGTGCTATAATAGAAGCATATGGGGAGAATGGTGGAGGCTAAACATTTTCACAAGTGATAGTATATTTTTGTATTTCCTTATTTATTCCTTCAAAATGGAGTAGGAAAACTTAGGTGACGCTTATGAAAAGTAGTTGTTTTCCAGATAGCCTAGAAGAGAGTTATAGAATATATAATGTTTGTAGGAATGTTTTTGTTCATCTGTTCTTTGAAGCCAAAAGCGGGACCACCAGTAGACCTAGCCATTCCTGCCATTTACAAGCTGGGAGCAGAGATGACTTATTTCTGGTATCACTTCTAATTTTTTTCTTTTTTTAATAATCATATGCTTGGCTGGACGCGATGGCTCATGCCTGTAATCTTAACACTTTGGGAGGTTGAGGCAGGTGGATCATAGGGTCAGGAGATCGAGACCATCCTGGCCAACATGGTGAAACCCATCTTTACTAAAATACAAAAATTAGCTGGGCGTGGTGGCACGTGCCTGTAGTCCCAGTTACTTGGGAGGCTCAGGCAGGAGAATTGGGTGAACCTGGGAGATGGAGGTTGCAGTGAGCCCAGATCACACTATTGTACCCCAGTCTGGACAATAAGAGTAAAACTCTGTCTCCAAAAAAAAAAAAAAAAAAAAAAAAATCATATGCTAATAAAGATATATACCTACTATGTACCCACAAAAAAATTGTTTTGAAGAATCCTGTGCCTTAAAAGCAGAATTTGATACCTGATAGAACTCTTGACTGCCCCAGTAGCTGAAATAACATTGAACTATAATTTGATTTCAAGGGTTTGTAAATTATATTTTTGAAATAACAAATGCAAACATCTGTAAAGCATTTACCACCTGCCATGCCACACACTGTTCTGGTTCTTGAATCCTCAGAACAACTTTGAGATAGATGCTATTATCAACCCTACTTTATAGAAACTGATGCACAGAGAGCTTTAAGTTACTTGATTCTGGTCTCACAGAAAGTCCAGAAGCTGGGATTTACCCTGGCAGACTGGTTAAACCACCCTGTGGTCCTCTGTAATTGTACTGATCATTCCTTTTAAACTAGGTGCCCTATGGTTTAAAAAAGAAAAAAGTATGTGGTAAATGTTTTGAATTCCGTATTTTAAACCAGTTGTTGTTTATCTATGGAATATCTTCCTGCTAGCCTTTTATGCTCTTACCCAGGGTGCAGTGCAGTGGCACAGTCATGGCTAACTGCAGCCTCAACTTCCCAGGCTCAGGCAGTCGTCCTGCCTCACCCACCCAAGTAGCTGGGACCACAGGTGTACACTACCACATCGACTAATTGTTTTTTACATTTTTTGTAGAGACAGGGGTCTCACTTTATCTATCAGGCTAGCCTTAAACTTGTGGCCTCAAGCTGTCCCCCTGCCTCAGCTTCTCAAAGTGCTGGGATTACAGTTGTGAGCCACTGTGCCTGGCACTTTCACCTTTTGTGTACATAAATTTTTCTGTTCCCTTTGACTGGAACAAGTAGTTCAGAATGAGCTGGCTAGAAAATTTCACTTCTTTGAAAATAAAAAATCTACTTTGTAACTAACATTGTCTCTGGAAAAGCAGTAGTTATGGCACAGACAAGCTCAGGTTATATTTAGGATTAATGCTTTCCCTGCCCAGAAAGCTTGAGGAGCAGGAGGATTAAAAGGAAAAGACTAAAACAGTTGAGTACCTGCTTTCATGGCCTGTGTTTATATTGTAGCACTTTCTAGTTAGAAGCATTAGATAGTCCTAAACATATGGCTTACCCAAATGATGGTGGAATTTTTCCTGTCATTTCTCTCCTAACATGGAAAGGTAGGTTACAGTACTAATGATTTCCAGGTTTGGGGGTGTTTGTATCTTTCTAAAGCACATCATTTGTTCCAGTTTTTATTGTGTTTTTTAATATATATAATATGCACACACAGATATATAGATATATATAGATATAAAGATACAAATAACAGATTTTTCAACTTTTTTTTAGCTAAAAAAATAGAGGTTCCTGCACAGCTAAAAGAATTAGTTTCGGATTTATCTTCTCCTTTTGTTATCTCACCTCCTGCTTTAAGGAGCAGACAAAAAAACACTTCCAGTAAGAAAAAGCTTGAAGATGAACTGGTAAGAATCACATCCATTTATTTGTGTGTTTGTTAAAACATACTTTTTTAAAAAAAAATACGTTTCAATAAAATTTTAATTTAAATTTTAAAGATTTTAAATTTTGTTAAGTAAATGTCTTAAGCAGTCGTGTATACTGAAAGCCCAAAATGGTCTTTTCTACCCCTTCGGAGACCCTGCCTTTAAGACAGATCTGTGGTGTGTTACTGATGATATTTTACTAGCAGCTAGTTTAAATTACCTGTTAGTGGAAAAGTTTTTAAATTCTAGTGCCCATCAGAATTACCTGGTGGTGTTTTTTTAAGAAATAGTTGAAGGATTGAGTGTGAGTCCCTTATGTTTATAAATGTTAATTCATAAGTATTTACTGAATTATCTGCCATCAGTCCCTTAATCTGCAAGGCCAAGTTACACAAAACTCAGGCAAACCTCCTCATCTTTCAGGCACCTACAGTTCAATTGAGATACACAGTTTCATTGAAGAGACAAAAATAATTATTTCATGGCATGATAAGAATCATTTATACCCAAAAACTCTGTAGACAGAGGTTAGAGAAAACAGGCATTCCGCCTGGCAGAGTAAACAGCAGATGCAAAGACTCAGAGCATGGCAATGGCAGGCAGATGAGGAGTGTTCATGAACAACAAATAGCCATGTGTGTATTATACACAGTTTCTATGAAAGATGAAATGTGGGTAGGAAAGAATAGTCTCTGGTTGGCTGCTTCTTACAAAGCGAGAGCCTAGATATGGACAAGGGAATGGGTACAGAAGGGCAGAGGACAATGGAAACATTCAAAAATAAAACTGGTAACTTGGAGATGAGTTGAATTGTGGGAACGAGGAATAAAGAACAGTCCTATATAACTAAGGTTTTTTACTAAAAAGTGTGAGGAAAGGATTGGACTTGGTGAGTTTGAATTCATCAGCAGTGTTTGGGCTATGGTATTCCTTGTCTCAGGATAGAAGTTTTAAAATTAGATTCATGTTTAAATACTTAACTTTTTAAAATTTTTAACCCATAGGAAGATGATGCACAATCAGTAGAAACTGTGGGAAAGCCAAAAGCCAGACGAATCAAGACTTCAAAAACAAAACAAGCAAGCAAGTATGACTTTCTGTTGTCATTGATAGATTGAGACAGAGTTCACTATGTCATCCGGGCTGCAGTGCAGTGGTGTGATCCATCTCGGCTCACTGCAGCCTCTTGCCTCCCAGGTTCAGACAATTCTCATGCCTCCACCTCCTGAGTAGCTGGGACTACAGGCGTCTATCACCACACCTGGCTAATTTTTGTATTTTTAGTAGAGACGAGGTTTTTGTCATGTTGGCCAGGCTGGTCTTGAACTCCTGGCCTCAGGTGATCCTCCTGTGCTGGGATCACAGGAGTGAGCCATCACGCCCAGCCTTGTTCTGTAATTTTTATCCATTTTTTCCTCAAAATTAGATTTGAGAAGACTTAATTTTAAAAAGGATAAGCTCATCAGAAAAGATTAATTTTCAGGGGCATTTACAAGCACTGGCTCCCTGGCATTGTTGGATTTTACTGCTGAAGGTAGATTTCTCTACATATTAAAAGCATGAAAGCCTGATCCTTTTAAGAGGAGGATGGTAGGATGGGAGCAGTTTAGTTCCCAGGGGATCCTTCTGGTTTTTTCAGAAAAGCAGCAAGTGGGGGAGGGAAATGGGACGGTTTACCTCTTTGTCAGTAAAGTTAGGTAACTGTTAGTAAAAAATAACTATGTACTTTTAAATTCTGCAGTTATTTTACAAAAAGCAATAAAACTGTATCCATGGGAAAATTAGATTTGTTACACAGTATCTTGTTCATGCTGTGCTTAGTTAGGCATGGTTGAATTTAATAAAAGCACAAGTTGATGCATTTTATCTAAAAATGGATTTAATACACTATTGACTGATATCACTGTTTACATATAAATTGGTATTATATATATTTGAGAAACTCATGTTTGTGAAATTCTATACATATTTGCTAATTGCTGGTGTTTGATAATTGACATTTCCGATATGCCACATGGGCCTTGCTGGGCTCTCATCCCCTGGGCTGGCTACTAGTCCTTGGCCCATCCTTGTAATCCAGCAGCATTTTTTAATACGTTTGAAACATTTAGGGGAAAATTCAATAATTGAATTGTTTGTAAATATTCTAATCCAAAAAGAAAGAAAAATTCCACTTAATGAAACTGTAACTCTGCTTCTCATTAGCTTATAAGTGAAGCTTTAAGCTTCACTTCAGTGGTTTCTTGAAACCATTACATGTTTAATAAAATGAAAGCACTAAGCAGCCCCTAAGGTTTCTTTCAACATGTTGGGAAGCCAGTTTTATAAGATCGTGTGTTTATTCTTACTTGATCATATCTTTTTTTTTTTTCAGAAACACAGAAAAAGAAAGTGCTTGGTCACCTCCTCCCGTAGAAATTAAGCTGATTTCTCCCTTGGCAAGCCCAGTCGATGGGGTCAAAAGCAAACCAAGAAAAGCTGCGGAAGTGACGGGGAAAGGTCTTGGGAGGAACAGAAAGAAACTGTCTTCCTTTCCAAAGCAGATTTTACGCAGAAAAATGCTGTAATTTCTTGGCAAGTTTTTAATGTACACCTATTTGTAAAGTCATCAGGATATTGTGGATTACTAAATATCTAGTTTGGAAGAAAATAATTTATATAAATTATTGTAAATTTTTATGTAAACATAAGGTCTTCAATAAGTAAAGTAACTCCATATGGAGTGATTGTTTTAGTACAGGCAATTTTTCTATTTTATATTAAGACTTCATACATTTATATAGTATGTAAATATGGATTATTGGAATGTTAAATAAAGTATATACTTCACAGTAGTTTGTGTCTTATTAGATTTTTGAAAGGGAGGGGCATCTGTTTCAATAATTTTATATGCTCATTGGTCTCATTTTCTCTGTAATTAAAATATTAGACCAGTCTTAAAATGGGGATGATCGAACTATTGAAACTTCTTTTTACAGTTACTATTTTATAATTTATGCACTTTGATTCTGTGATTAAGATTTCTAATCATAAAATGTATTTTATTGTTTTGGGCTGTTACTGTGTTAAAATTGAACTATGGGCATGTAATTTTGCCATCAAAGTTTCACAAATTTTGCGTAACCTACCTCAAATGGATAATCCAAGTAATGCATTGGTTACCTATACCGGTGGCATCTTATTTCAGCAAGCTTAAAGGCTCTTTATCTTTAAAGTCTTAATTATTCAAAGACTAATCCAGGTTAGATTGACCGGTTCACTGCTCACTTGCACCTTATCAAAGGATTTGACAAAGGAAAATGTAAAATAAATCTATGGATATTCAGTGCATCTTGTGTGTGCCTAATATTGATAGGATGAAACGTCTGAACAAATTTTTATAATATTGCTGTGAAGGAGCTTGTTACTGAACCACAGAAATCCCTTAATATTCAGGTTTTAGAACGGGCAAATTCTTAGCGACCTCAGGCACAGATTATTGAGGTTGGGGAGAGTGTGAGTAGATGCAGAAAAGGAAAAGCAAAAAACAAACACCCTGTTCTCTGCAGTACACCTGTGCAGTTAAGTAATGACACTCGATGTAGGCTCTAAAATTCATCAATAAATAAGTGTGGTAAGATAATTTGTAACAGGTAATTGATAGTGTGTAATGAACGGTCTATTAATAATTGATCATCTAGAAATGAACTGCTTTTGTTGGCTAAGCTTTTAATGTTTTAATGTGAAGCATAAGCAGTGTGCTTTCTGCATTATTTTCTACCAAATCACAATATGGATAATGAGAAATGGATGAAAATGCCTACGCCAAGTACTGACAGTGTGAAAGTCGCCGTGCGAGTGCGGCCTTTTAGTCAGGCTAGTGGTGGGTGTTACACTGCCTCGTCGAGAAATTTACTGACTTTATTACTTCTTTAGTGACAGTTATCAAACCTGTATTTAAGCTGCTTGTCATTTATGGAATATTGAACTTACTTAAATGAACTTGTTAAATGAATAAAGATCTAAACAATTCAGTAAATAATTTCATTCCTTTTGTGCAAGTAGCACAATGAAAAAATGGGCGAAATGTATGTCAAGTAATAGTTTTTTAAACCAATGCAATTTGGTGAATATAGTTGTGTGGTACCTGTTTTTAATGGATGTACTTTTTTCCCCTCTGTGAATGTACATCATAAGCAAAAAAATTGCCTGTTCTAAATGAACTTTATATATTTAAATGAATGTATGTACTTATGTATAAATGTCTTTATATAGCTTGAATAAAAACACTGCTCCTTAAAATGTGTTGCTACAACATTTTAGGATAGCAGGTGAATGATAGTCATTCTTGGACCTGGTAGCAACCATGTATCTGTGATTATCAATGCACTGGTTAAACAAGGTACTTAGTATCATAGTAAGGTAAACAATATACCCAAAAAGATACTTAGTCTTGGTGGTGAGGTGACTCAGGTCAGGTGTAGGTAATTCTGCCTGGACAGATCTTGAAGGCTTCCTAGATAGAAGTGTTTGAGAGGAATAAAGGCTTTGTAAAATATTGGTGAAGATTTGCTCGACAGAACAACATGCGGAGGCCCATTTGATAGTAACTGGTCCTGAGTGGGCTACGATCTAATGACCTCACAGGAGGTCTCCCCCACACTTCTCCAACTTGCTGCTTTTACCATTATCAGTGTTACTTTGTCCCTCTTCGCTTGGTATCACTTCTGTCCTGTGCCTCTCTATATTCATCTGTATTGGGAATATTTCAACAATGGGCACAGCTGTATAATCATGTAACTTTAGTTATATGTATAACTAACTAACTTTTAAGTGTAGCCACTATTTAAGCCTTCTAAAATAGCATGGCTTCTTAATGATCAAAGAATCATTTGATTCTAACTGATCAAATAAATGCCCAACAATGAATTTGTGACCAGTATGTTAAAGGCTTTGGCCCAACCAGACCTTCAGCAACACGGAAGATGGCGATTCCTGCAGTCATTTTCACTGACCTCTAATATTGTCAGGATGAGTAACTGCAAGTTGTAAACAGCAAATGAGGATTTGTAGGATTAGGCACTGAAGAAGTGGTCATGTACTTAACACAACCTTCAGTTCCCTTTTCGAGAAGATGGCATTGTATTCAGGTCCACCACCGAAGTTGACTAGCTTTGACTAGTCGCAAAGAGGAAAGAGGACAGATTCAGGAGGTAACTTGAAGGTCCGGTGCATGCTCTATATCCAGAGGGGCTGTGTTCTAAGACCACCAGTGGATTCCTGAAACCACAGGGAGTACCTAGCCCTATATCCGCTACATTTTTTCCTCTACATGCATACCTATGGTAGGTTATAAGTTAGTCACAGAACTCCTGTGCTTTGGGGCCATGATTAAATAACAAAGGCTCAAGCACTCGAGTGCCACCATGTTCATCTGACAACCAAGATGGCTACTAAGCCGCTGTGCACGGATGTGCTGGACAAGGATAGAGGTCCAGGCAGGACAATGGGATGGTGTGAGGTTTTCACACACTGCTCAGGTGGGTGGCACAGTTTAAAACATACAAGTTGTTTATTTCTGGAATTCTCCATTTCATATTTTCAGATTCTGGTTGACTGCTGGTTGCAAACCACAGAAAGTGAAACTGCAGACAAGGGGGCACTACTGTAGACAGTCACAGATCATCCTACCCAGACAACTGCAATACCTCCTACGTGAACTTGTTGCCCAGTCCATTCTATACCTAGCAACAAGAAAAAAATGAGTATCATGGAACTTTCTGCTCAAAACCTTCCATTAATTGAAAATAGAACTTGACAGGCCCTAGATGACCTGGACACTGTGTAACTTCCTGACTCCCTGTCTAGTCCTTAAGTTCATTGTGGGATCAGAGAACTTGCTTTAGGACATCTTTGTTATAAGAAGCAATATATTGCTGGGCACAGTGGCTCATACCTGTAATCCCAGCACTTTGGGAGGCCGAATTCAAGACCAGCCTGGCCAATGTGGTGAAATCCCGTCTCTACTAAAACTACAAAAACGAGCCAGTGTAGTCACGCATGCTTGTAACCCCAACTACTTGGGAGGCTGAAACACGAGAATTGCTTGAACCCCCGAGGCGGAGGCTGCAGGGAGCCAAAATCACACCACTGCACTCCAGCCTGGGCAGCAGAGTGAGACTGTCTCAAAAAAATAAAATAAGCAACATATTCTCAGGCAGTATGTTCTCTGGGCCTCAGTTTATCTGTAAAATGGGCTATTGCCACTCGACAAGATTGCTGTTGGAAGGAACAGAGGAAATGTATGTTGTTGAGCACAGTGCCTGACAACTATTTTAGCTGCATGTTTTCTACCACAGTCTCTTTTAAAGAACTCTGAGGTAATACAATTCAAAGTATACGATTACGTGGTTTTAAATATGTTCAGATATGTGCGACAATCACCACAGTCAATTTCAGAACATTTCATCACCTCGGAAAAGAATTTCTATACCTTTTAGTTATCCTATTTCCCATCCCTAAGCAACCACTAATGTGCTCCCGCAGATTTCCCTTTCTGGACATTTCCTATGAATGGAATAATACATAGTCTTTTGTGACACTTCTTTCACACAGCAGGTTTTCAAGGTCCGTCCGTGTTGTAGCATATGTCAAAATGTCATTCTCAATGGCTGCTGAATATTCAGTATTCCATTGTGTGGATACACAAAGTTTTGTTCATCAGCGGATGGACATTTCAGTGGGTTCTGCCTTTTGCCTGTTATTAATGACTGCTACACACATTTGTGTAGAAGTTTTTGTGTGGGCATATTTCCATTTCTCTTGGTTACATGCCTAACCGTGGCATTGCTGAGCCATAGGGAACTGTTTAATCATTGGAGATATTGCCAGATTGTCTTCCAAAGCAGCTATACCAACATGTATTCCCAACAGCGGTATATACAGGTTACAAATTGTTCACATCCTTGCCAACAACTATTATCTGACTTCCTCATTATAGTCATCCTCGTTGATGTGAGTGGCATCTGTGACTATGATTCGCATTTATCTAGTGACTAATGATACCAAGCATCTTTTTATGTGTATTTATTTGCATATCTTCCTAGAGAAGTATCAATTCAGATTCTTTGCTCTTTTTTCTTGTGGCGGTGGTGGTTGCTGCTGTTGAGACGAAGTTTTGTTCTTGTTGCTCAGGCTGGAGTACAAGGGCGCAATCTCAGCTCACAGCAACCTCCACCTCCCAGGTTCAAGCGATTCTTCTGCCTCAGCCTCCCGAGTAGCTGGGATTACAGGAATGCACCACCATGCCCGGCTAATTTTTGTATTTTTAATAGAGACGGGGTTTCTCCATGTTGGTCAGGCTGGTCTCGAACTCCCAACCTCAGGTGATCTGCCTGCCTTGGCCTCCCAAAATGCTGGGATTACAGACATAAGCCACCGCACCTGGCTCTTTAATCATTTTGTAAACTGGATTGTCTATTATAAGCTGATCTTTATAGGTTACAAATATGATTCCTTATCAGATACATAATTTGCAAATTTTCCTCCCATTCTGTGGATTGTATTTTTCACATTCTCAATGTTCTTTGAAGCAGAAACATTTTAAATTTTGGCAATTTCATTGCTTTGTTTCAGGTGTTATAACTAAGAATCCTTTGTCCAAATTGTCATGATTTCCTCCTGTTTTCTTCTAAGTGTTTTATAGTTTTAGCTCTTACCTTTAGGCTTTTGATTCAAAATAATCTTGTATATAGTAAGAGTTCAAGTTAATTTTTTTTTTTTAAGAGACAGGGTCTTACTCAGTCACCCAGGCTGGAGTGCAGTGGTATGATCATACTTCACTGTAACCTCAAACTCCCAAGCTCAGGCACTCCCCCTACCTCAGCCTACAAAATAGCTAGGACTATAGGTATGTGCCACTAAGCCCAACTAATTTAATTTTTTCTTTCATTTTTTTTAAATAGAGACAGGATCTCACTGTGTTGCCAGGCTGGTCTCAAACTCCTGGCCTGAAGCGATCCTCCTGAATTGGGGTTACAGGCATGAGCCACTGCATCCAGCCACGTTCATTCTTTCTCACACAGCTATCCAGTTCTCCCAGTATCGTTTCTTAAAAGGCTATTATTCTTTTCCCCATTGGATGGTTCGAGCAGCCTTGTTGGAAATCAACTGACCATGAATGCCAGGGTTTATTTTTTGGACTCAGTTCTATTAATTTGTATGTCTGTCCTAGTTAGTACCACACTGCCTTCATTACTGTTGGTTTGTATGAAGTTGTCAAGTCAGGAAGAGTGCATTCTACATTTTTCTTCATTTTCAAGATTGTTTTAGCTACCGTGGATCCCTTGCAATCCATATGAATTTCAGAATCAGCTTATCATGGCTGGGCGTGTTGGTTCATGCCTGTAATCCCTTCACTTTGGGAGGCCAAGATGGGTGGATCACCTGAGGTCAGGAGTTCGAGAGCAGCCTGACCAACATGGTAAAACCCCATCTCTACTACAAATACAAAAATTAGCTGGACATGGTGGCACATGCCTATCATCCCAGCTACTTAAGAGGCTGAGGCAGAAGAATCGCTTGAACCCAGGAGGCGGAGGTTTCAGTGAGCAAGGATTGCATCATTGCACCCCAGCCTGGGCAATAAGAGCAAAACTCCGTCTTAAAAAAAAAAAAAAGAAAAACCAGCTCATCATTTTCTGCAAAGAAGTCAGGTGGGGTTCTCACAGGGATTGCACTGGATCTGTATATTAGTTTGGTGACTACTGCCTTCTAAATGACCTTAGGTCTCCATGAACATAGGATGTTTTTCCAATCTTTGATTTCTTAGTTTCTTTCAAAAAAGTCATATAGCTGTCAGAGTATGGTTTGTACTTCTTTCATTAAATATATTCCTACTTTATTTTTAAAAATTAATTATTTTTTGAGACAGTGTTTTGTTCTTGTTGCCCAGGCTGGAGTGCAGTAGCATGATCTCTGTTCACTGCAACTTCTGCCTCCCAGGTTCAAGTGATTCTTCTGCCTCAGCCTCCTGGGTAGCTGGGACTACAAATGTCCATTACCACACCCACACCAGGCTTTTTTTTTTTTTTTTTTTTTTTTGTATTTTTAATAGAGACAGGTTTTTACCATGTTGGCCAGGCTGGTCTCAAACTCCTGACCTCAGGTGATCTACCCAACCTCAGCTCCCCAAAGTGCTGGGATTACAGGTGTGACCCACCATGCCTGGCCTTATTTTTAATTTTTGTGTATGTACAAAAATTAAATTTTTTTTTAAAAAAATAAAATTTTGTATGTACCCATAAAAATTAACTATGTAACTACCACACCATGCAGAGCCTCATGGGAAACAGGCAAAGTACAGGAGAAAGTATGTCTTAGAGCCTTTGTTGTGGTTTCTGCAGGAAGGAATGCGCACGGCAGAGGACGCAAATTTGAGCAAGTTTAGGATTGGATAATATAAATTATTTTGGTGGACTGTGACCTGTAAGGGTGGCCTTTATTTGTCCAGTACCTGGCCTTGGGGGTGATTTAGAGGAGGGAAAGTACTGGCTTGGTGTATAGAAGTTAGACGACAGTTAGATGAAGGAGGTAGTTGGAGATATGGGCTTTGGATTGGTTGATTTGCACATGAAAGGCAAGTTGCTTGCTATCTCTAGGAATCTGACAGGCTTGGTGAGCTGCAGGAGGTCAAACCATCAAAAATATGATTAATACAATAATTTCCATGTTGAATCAATCTTGAAGCCCTAGGATAAATTCCATTTGGTCATGGTGTACAATTCTTTGTATATGCTGCTGGATTTAGTTTCATAGTATTTTGTTGAGGATTTTTGCATTCATATTCATAAGAGATAATGGTTCATAGTTTTGTTTTCTAATGATGTCTTTGTCTGGATTCAATATCAGAGTGATACTGATTTCATAAAGTGAGTTGAGTAGTATTCACTCTTCCATCTTCTGAACAGTTTGTGAAGAATTGGTATGAAGGTTTGTGAAACGTTTAATAGAATTTGGTAGTTAAGCCACCTCAGACTGGACTTTTCACTGTGGGTAGCTGTTCTTTGCAATTCTACTTCTAGGTCTTCCTTTGTTCTAGATCAATTTAGATTCTTTTTTCTTCTTGAGTCGATTTCTGTCACTTCTGCCTTTGCAGGAATTTGTTCATCTAAGTTATCTAACTTGCTGGTGTTAACTTGTTGGAAGCATTCCTTATAATCCTTTCTTTAATCATAATTTTCTTTCATTCTGTGAATATGTGTATAATGACTACTTCAAAAGTGTTTTCCTGATAATTCCTGCATCTGGTCCCTCTGTTTCTGTTATTCTTTTCTCCCCAGTGTATGCATCATACTTTCCAGTTACTTCGTGTGCCTCCTAATTTTTCCATAGAAATTGGACGTTGTAGATATATTGTAGCAACTCTGGCTATTAGCTCTGCCTGTCCTCTGTGCCTTGCTACTTTTATTTCCCGGTTTTTTAGTGACTGGCTGGATTATTTTAGGGAAGTCTGTTATGTCCCCCAATCCCACCATTGTTCCTTAGAAAAGCAGAGTTCTGGGTCTGCCCCAGTCACCCTGGGAGAGCAATGGTTGTGGTCCGGCTCCCTTCCTCTCCGTACTTGACCATGCCCACCTGTTAATCTTCACTATTTGCTGTCTGATTATTGTTTTCAACAATGTCCTGGGGCATAAGGTGTTTTGCAAATGAATCCGATCAAATTCTGCTTCCTTTAAAGGAATACTTTCACAGACAAGTGTTTGATATTTTTGGCCTTCAAACTGTCTTATTCTCCACTTCATCCCTGAACATTAGCGTGCACACGCTTTCTTTTTTTTTTTTTTTTTTTTTTTAGACGGAGTTTCACTCTTGTTACCCAGGCTGGAGTGCAATGGCATGATCTCGGCTCACCGCAACCTCCGCCTCCTGGGTTCAGGCAATTCTCCTGCCTCAGCCTCCTGAGTAGCTGGGATTACAGGCACGCACCACCATGCCCAGCTAATTTTTTGTATTTTTAGTAGAGACGGGGTTTCACCATGTTGACCAGGATGGTCTCGATCTCTTAACCTCGTGATCCACCCGCCTCGGCCTCCCAAAGTGCTGGGATTACAGGCTTGAGCCACCGCGCCCGGCCTGTACACACACTTTCTACACTTCTTCCCTGAACATTACAGTGCACATGCTTTCTGCAGTTCATCCCTGAACATTAGAGTGCACACGCTCTCTTCAGTTCATCCCTGCACATTAGAGTGCACACACATTCTCCAGTTTGTCCCTGAACATTAGAGTTCGAACACCTTCTCCAATTGGTACCTGCGCATTAGAGTGCACATACTTTCTCCAGTTCGTCCCTGCACATTAGGGTGCACACATTTTCTCCAGTTCACCCCCGCATATTCGAGTGCACACACTTTCTCCAGTTCATCCCTGCACATTAGAGTGCACATACTTTCTCCAGTTCATCCCTGCACATTAGGGTGCACATACTTTCTCCAGTTCATCCCTGCACATTAGGGTGCACATACTTTCTCCAGTTCATCCCTGCACATTAGGGTGCACATACTTTCTCCAGTACATCCCTGCACATTAGAGTGCACACACTTTCTCCAGTTCATCCCTGCATATTCGAGTGCGCACGCTTTCTCCAGTTCATCCCTGCACATTACAGTGCATACACTTTCTCCAAATTGTCCCTGCACATTAGTGTGCACACACTTTCTCCAGTACATCCCTGCACATTAGTGTGCACACACTTTCTCCAGTTCATCCCTGCACATTACAGTGCATACACTTTCTCAAAATTGTCCCTGCACATTGGAGTGCACACACTTTCTCCAGTTCATCAGTAACAGGTAGACAGAGGCAGAATTAGAAATGCTATTATCTTGATCTTCCTGGGAAGAAAGTTACCCAGCTGGGATCTGGAGCAGAGAGGGAGCCCAGTGTTAGTGGCTCTAGCAGTCCGGAGTGGAGTCTCCACCCTGCTGAGCTGGCAGGGGGAAGAAAAGGAATGATCTTGCTTCAAATACCACAAACTCATTTCTTACCAAATTTAGTATATTTTTTTGAATACATGGTTCTTTCTCTCTTTTCTCTTTTCTTTTCTTTGTTTTTTCTTTTCTTTTCTTTTGAGACAGAGTCTTACTCTGCCAGCCAGGCTGGAGTGCAGAGGTACGATCTCAGCTCACTATAGCCTTCACTTCCCAAGTCCAAGTGATTCTTATGCCATAGCCTCCTGAGTACCTGGGATTAGAGGCGCACCACCACACCCAGCTAATTTTTGTATTTTTAGTAGAGATGGGGTTTCACCATGTTAGCCAGACTGGTCTCAAACTCCTGACCTCAAGTGATCCACCCTTCTCAGCCTCCCAAAGTGCTGGGATTACAGGTGTGAACTACTGCACCCGGCCATAAATAGATGTTTCTTCACTGTCTGTTTGTCTTGAGGACCATTTCTAGAGGTTTTAAAAGGTGGTTTTTAAATTTTGATTTTTTAATGGATATTGTTTTACTGGGGAATTCACCAATTAAGCCAGAAGTCAGTCTCTCCACTAATATCGTTATTGTTATTAGTATAGTTAGGTGTTAGGGAGCCAGCTCTTCTCAGAAAGTTAATATGACTAGAGCCAAGCCTTTCAAGAATTTTGAGGGAGTATAGGAACAACTGCTTGTTCTTACAGCTGCTAAAAGTAACACAATCAGAGAACTTAATTTCTTACTAGGTATAAAGACTAGTGAAACAATGAACTTGGATGACAAAGAGAAACTAGAATGATTGACTCTGAATTTGTAATTTGACTGTAGAGAGGAAGAATTCTGGGAGCAAATGTGTGATTTCCATGCATTCCAGGACCACCACCATACAGGACCCTAAGAATCCAGAGCATGTGGAGACATTTACTTTTGACCTGGCATACTGGTCTCACGATGGATTTCAAAAGGATAAAGATGTTGTCCTTATTTCAGCTGATCCTAGTAGTAAATTTGCAGGCCAGGTAAACTGCTTTAAAACACAGTTTCAATGCCAGTTTTGTTGCTGTTGTTGTTTTACTGTTTTTGATGAAGTGTTCACAGTGTGAAAGTATAATAATTTTATACAAACATAAATATATGCTTCTATATGAGAATTTGACTTAAATTTATTCCCTTTCTATGCTGAACATGAGGTCCAAAAATACAGCTATTGCCAAAGTAATTTTTAGATACTCAAATCAGTTCGCTTGCCAATGTATTTACATACTTTGAGAAAAGCATGGCAATCAAGTCAATTATATTTTGCCTCTTTGAGACAAGCAAAATAAGCAGATTTTATGAGGCACTTAGCATTTCAGAACTTCTGCTTTAATGAGAATTTATTGTGTGCCACGCACTGTTCTGCCTTAAAGTGGCTCACAATTTGGTTTAGGGAGAGAGGCAAAAAGTGCACTCAAATGGTACAGGTTGTGTGATAAGATGTATGGGCTATAATGGGGTACAAAGGTGAGGTAGTCATTTAATCTGACAGTATCTGGACAATGGTTTAATAAAGGCTACGATATTTAGGCTGAGTTTTGACAGACAAGAAGAACAGTCAGAAAAAGTTATGGGGAGGAAATGAACAGGGCCTCAGTGACCTGTGAGACAATCTTAGCTGTACATGTCATTGGAGTCACAAAAAGAATAGGAGGGAGGTGTGAGCCAAAAATACTTTAAGTAATGATGGCTGACATTTTCCCAAATTTGTTAGAAACCATAAAACCACAGGTCTAAGAAGAGAAATGAGTCCTAAGAATAAACATAAGGAAAATCACAGCCTCATTTTAATTAAATTGCTATAATCTAGTGATAAAATCTTAAAAACAAACAAGAAAAGTTGGAGGAACAAGAATGACAGCAGATATATTGTTAGAACTATGTAAGCTAGGTCAAGGGCGGATCCAAGATGGCTGAATAAGAACAGCACTGGAGTACAGCTCCCAGAGAGACAATGTAGAGGGTGAGTGAACACCGCATTTCCAAATGAGTTATTACTGCCCACAGACCAGAAGATTCCTGGGCTGAAAAGTGCCACGAGTTTCCAGCATGGCTGTTTTAGCCAGCGCAGTGGGTTGCCACACAAAAACTCACAGAAATCTGGGTGGCCATTTCAACTGGTGCCTGGAATACCTGGGAGACAGAGCCACCCATTCAACTGAAGAAAAAGAGCGTTGAAACAGGGAGCCAGGTGATCTGGCTCGGTGGATTCCACCCCCACAAAGACCAGCAATCTGAAACGCTCTGGGCTGAGAATTCTGCAGCAAGTGCAGCTGGACCTGGGACGGTACAGCTCTGTTGGGGGAAGGGCATCTGCCATTACCAAGGCAGTCTGCCATCACCAAGGCAGTCCACTGTTACTGAGGCAGTCCGCCATTACCAAGGCAATCCACCATTACTGAGGCAGACCACCATTACCAAGGCAGTTCTAACTACACCTCTATAAACAAAACCACAAGGAATTTCACACAGCAGCTGGGCAGAGCCCACAGCAGCTCAACAATGCCTCTGCTGGCAGACTATGACTAGGCTACTTCCTCACTGGGCAGGGCAGCTCTGAAAAAAGGCAGCAGCACGTCAGGAACTTATAAATAAAGCCCTAACTCCCCAGGACAGAGCAACTGGGAAAAAAAGGTGGTTATGAGTTCCACTGCAGCAGACTTAAACAAACCTGCCCAGCAGCTCTGAACAGAACAATAGAGGTCACAGTTCAGCACTTGAGCTCCTATAAGGGAGAGACTATCTCCTCAAGCAGCTCCCTGACCCCCGTATATCCAAAGATATAAAGGAGAGCTCAGGCTGACATCTAGCGGGTATCCTTCTGGGATGAAGATAACAGAAGAAACTGGCAGCAACCCTTACTGTTCTGCAACCACCACTGGTGATCCCCAGGCAAGCAGCGTCTGGAGTGGACCTCCAGAAGTCCTACAGCAGAGGGGCCTGACTGTTAGAAGAAAAACTAAAAAACAGAAAGAAATAACTTCATCATCAACCAAAAGGACATCCATTCAGAGACCTCATCTGAAAGTCACCAACTACAAAGACCACAGATAGATAAATCCACAAATATGGGAGGAAACCAGAGCAAAAAGGATGAGAGTACCCAAAACTAGAACGCCTCTCCTCCTCCAAGAGATCACAGCTCATCACCAGCAAGGGAACAAAGCTGGATGGAGAATGAGTCTGATGAATTGACAGAAAAACGCTTCAGAAGGTGGGTAATAACAAACTTCTCTGAGCTAAAAGAACATGTTCTAACCCAATGCAAAGAAACCAGGAATCTTCAAAAAAGGTTTGATGAAATGCTAACAAGAATAAACAGCTTAGAGAAGAATATAAATGACTTAATGGAGCTGAAAAACATAACACAAGAACTTCATGAAGCATACACAAGTTTCAATAGCCAAACTGAACAAGCAGAAGAAAGGATATCAGAGATTGAAGATCAACTCAATGAAATAAAATGAGAAGGCAAGATCAGAGAAAAAAAGAATGAAAAGAAATGAACAAAGCCTCCAAGAAATATGGGATTATGTGAGAAGACCTAATCTGCATTTGATAGGTGTATCAAACATAGATTAAATCTTTTCACATAATCCCATATTTGATGGAGAGAATGAATCCGAGCTGGAAAACCCTCTTCAGGATATACAAGAGAAATTCCCCAACCTAGCAAGGCCAATATTCAAGTACAGGAAATACAGAGAATACTGAAAAGATATTACTCAAGAAGAGCAAACCCAAGGCACATAATCCTTAGATTCACCAGGGTTGAAATGAAGGAAAAAATACTAAGGGCAGCCAAAGAGAAAGGTTGGGTTACCCACAAAGAGAAGCCCATCTGACTCATAGCATATCTCTCAGCAGAAACCCTACAAGCCAGAAGAGAGTGAGGGCCAATATTCAACATCCTTAAAGAAAAGAACTTTCAACCTAGAATTTCATATCCAGCCAAACTAAGCTTCATAAGCAACGGAGAAATAAAATCCTTTACGAACAAGCAATTGCTGAGAGATTTCATCACCACGAGGCCTGCCTTACAAGAGCTCCTGAAAGAAGCACTAAACATAGAAAGGAACAACCAGTACCAGCCACTCCAAAATGTACCAAATGGTAAAAAGCATTGACACAATGAAGAAACTGTGTCAACTAATGGGCAAAACAACCAGCTAGCATCAAAACGGCAGGATGAAATTCACACATAACAATATTAACCTTAAATGTAAATGGGCTAAATGCCCCAATCAAAAGACACAGACTGGCAAATTCGATAAAAAGTAAAAAAACCATCAATGTGCTGTATCCAGGAAACCCATCTCACATGCAAGGACACAGATAGGCTCAAAATAAAGGGATGGAGGAAGATTTATCAAGCAAATGGAGAGCAATAAAAGCAGGAGTTGCAATCCTAATCTCTGATAAAATAGACTTTAAACCAACAAAGATCAAAAGAGACAAAGAAGGACATTACATAATGGTAAAAGGATCAATGCAACAAGAAGAGCTAATGATCCTAAATACATACGCACCCAATACAGGAGCACCCAGATACATAAGGCAAGTTCTTAATGACCTACAAAGAGACTTAGAGTCTCACACAATAATAGTGAGAGACTTTAACACTCTACTGTCAATATTAGACAGATCAACAAGACAGAAAATGAACAAGGATATCCAGGATTTGAACTCAGACCTGGACCAAGCAAACCTAATAGACATTTACAGAACTCTCCACCCCAAATCCACAGAATATACATTCCTCTCAGCACCACATCACACCTACTCTAAAATTGGCCACATAATTGGGAGTAAATCACTCCTCAGCAAATGCAAAAGAATTGAAATCATAACAGTCTCTCAGACTACAGTGCAATCAAATTAGAACTCAGAATTCAAAAACTAACCCAGAATCACACAGCTTCATGGAAACTGAACAACTGGCTCTTGAATGTTGACTGGATAAACAATGAAATGAAGGCAGAAATAAAGATGTTCTTGAAACCCAACAAGAATGAAGATACAATGTACCAGAATCTCTGGGACACATTTAAAGCAGTGTCTAGAGGGAAATTTACAGCAATAAATGCCCACATGAGAAGCAAGGAAAGATCTAAAATCGACACCCTATCATCAAAATTGAAAGAGCTAGAGGAGCAAGATCAAAAAAACTCAAAAGCTTGCAGAAGACAAGAAATAACTAAGATCAGAGCAGAACGGAAGGAGATAGAGACATAAAAAACCCTTCAAAAAATCCATGAATCCAGGAGCTGGTTTTTTGAAAAGATCAACAAAATAGACAGACTGCTAGCCAGATTAATAAAAAAGAAAAGGCCGGGCGCGGTGGCTCAAGCCTGTAATCCCAGCACTTTGGGAGGCCGAGGCGGGTGGATCACGAGGTCGAGAGATCGAGACCATCCTGGTCAACATGGTGAAACCCCGTCTCTACTAAAAATACAAAAAATTAGCTGGGCATGGTGGCACGTGCCTGTAATCCCAGCTACTCAGGAGGCTGAGGCAGGAGAATTGGCTGAACCCAGGAGACGGAGGTTGCGGTGAGCCGAGATCGCACCATTGCACTCCAGCCTGGGTAACAAGAGCGAGACTCCGTCTCAAAAAATAAATAAATAAATAAATAAATAAATAAAATAAAAAATAAAAGAGAGAATAATCAAATAGATGCAATAATAAAACGATAAAGGGGATATCACCACCAATTCCACAGAAATACAAACCATCATCGGTGATTACTACAAATAACTCTATGTACATAAACCAGTAAACCTGGAAGAAATGGATAAATACCTGGACACTTACACCCTCCCAAGCCTAAATCAGGAAGTCAAAACCCTGAATAGACCAATAACAAGGGCTGAAGTTGGGGCAGCAATTAATAGCCTACCAACCAAAAAAAGCCCAGGTCCAGATGGGTTCACCGCCGAATTCTACCAGACATACAAAGAGGAGCTGGTACCACTCCTTCTGAAACTATTCCAAATAGTCCAAAAAGAGGGAATCCTTCTCAAATCATTTCATGAGACCAACATCATCCTGATACCAAAACCCAGCAGAGACTCAACGAAAAAACGTCAGGCCAGGCGCGGTGGCTGACACCTGTAATCCCAGCACTTTGGGAGGCTGAGGTGGGTGGATCGCAAGGTCAAGAGATCGAGACCATCCTAGCCAACATAGTGAGACCCTATTTCTACTAAAATACAAAAATTAGCTGGGTGTGGTGGTACACTCCTGTAGTCTCAGCTACTTGGGAGGCTGAGGCAAGAGAATTGCTTGAAGCCGGGAGGCAGAGGTTGCAGTGAGCCAAGATCATGCCACCACTGCACTCCATTCTGGTGCCTGGCGAAAGAGCGAGACTCTGTCTCAAAAAAAAGAAAAGAAAACTTCAGGCGAATATCCATGATGAACACAGATGCAAAAATCTTCAATAAAATACTGGCACACTGATTGCAACAGCACATCAAAAAGCTCATCCACCATGATCAAGTAGGCTTCATCCCAGGGATGCAAGGCTAGTTCAATATATGCAAGTCTATAATGTAATCCACCACATAAACAGAACCAAAGACAAAAACCACATGATTATCTCAATACATGCAGAGAAGGCCTTCAACAAAATTCAATAGCCCTTTATGCTAAAAGCTCTCAATAAAATAGGTATTGACAGAACTTATCTCAAAATAATAAAAGCTATTTACGACAAACCCACAGCCAATATCATACTGAAAGGGCAAAAACTGGAAGCATTCCATTTGAAATCTGGCACTAGACAAGGGTGCCCTCTCTCACCATTCCTATTCAATATAGCATTGGAAGTTCTAACCAGAGCAATCAGGCAAGAAAAAGAAATAAAGCGTATTCAATTAGGAAAAGAGGAAGTCAAACTGTCTGTATTTGCAGAAAACATGATTGTATATTTAGAAGACCCCATCGTCTCAGCACAGAATCTCTTTAAACTGATAAGCAACTTCAGCAAAGTCTCAGGATACAAAATCAATGTGCAGAAATCACAAGCATTCCTGTACACCAATAACGGACAAACAGCCAAATCATGAGTGAACTCCCATTCACAATTGCTACAAAGAGAATAAAATACCTAGGAATAAAACTAACAAAGGATTTCAAGAACCTCTTCAAGGAGAACTACAAACCACTGGTCAAGGAAATAAGAGAGGACACAAACAGATGTAAAAACATTCCTCTTTACAGAACTGGAAAAAAACACCTGAACCTTCATATGGAACCAAAAGAGAGCCCACATAGCCAAGACAATCCTAAGCAAAAAGAACAAAGCTGGAGGCATCACGCTACTTGACTTCAAACTATACTACAAGGCTACAGTAATCAAAACAGCATGGCACTGGTACCAAAACAGAGATATAGACCAATGGAACAGAATAGAAGCCTTGGTAGCAACACCACACATCTACAACCATCTGATCTTTGAAAAACCTGACAAAAACAAGCAATGGGGAAAGGATTCCCTGTTTAATAAATGTTGTTGGGAAAATTGGCTATCCATGTGCAGAAAGCAGAAACTGGACCCCTTTCTGACACCTTACACTAAAATTAACTCCAGATGGATTAAAGACTTAAACATAAGGCCTAACACCATAAAAACACTAGAAGAAAACCTAGGCAAAACCATTCAGGACATAGGTGTAGGCGAGGACTTCATGACTGAAACACCAAAAGCATTGGCAACAAAAGCCAAAATAGACAAATGGGGTCTAATTAAACTCCAGAGCTTCTGTACAGCAAAAGAAACAATCATTAGAGTGAACCAGCAACCAACAGAATGGGAAAAAATTTTTGCAATCTACCCATATGACAAAGGGCTAATATCCAGAATCTACAAAGAACTAAAACAGATTTAAAAGAAAAAAACAAACAAACCCATTCAAAAGTGGGCAAAGGACATGAACAGACACTTTTCAAAAGAAGACATACATGAGGCCAACAAACATGAAAAAATGCTCATCATCCCTGATTATTAGAGAATG
Organism: Sapajus apella; assembly: GCF_009761245.1. Classification (NCBI taxonomy): domain Eukaryota; kingdom Metazoa; phylum Chordata; class Mammalia; order Primates; family Cebidae; genus Sapajus; species Sapajus apella. The sequence goes on from NW_022436989.1 coordinate 1,990,148, forward strand.
CAAATCAAAACCACAGTAGGATACCATCTTATGCCGGTTAGAATAGCGATCATTAAAAAATCAGGAGACAACAGATGGTGGAGAGGATGTGGAGAAATAGGAACACTTTTACACTATTGGTGGGAGTGTAAATTATTTCAACCATTGTGGAAGACAGTGTGGCACTTCCTCAAGGACCTAGAAATAGAAATTCCATTTGACCCAGCAATCCCATTACTGGGTATATATCCAAAGGATTATAAATCATTCTATTATAAAGACACATGCACATGAATGTTCATTGCAGCACTGTTTACAATAGCAAAGACCTGGAACCAACCCAAATGCCCATCCATGATAGACTGGACAGGGAAAATGTGGCACATATACACCATGGAATTCTATGCAGCCATCAAAAACGATGAATTCATGTCCTTAGTAGGGACATGGATGAATCTGGAAACCATCATTCTCAGCAAACTGACACAAGAACAGAAAACCACCTCATGTTCTCACTCATAAGCGGGTGTTGAACAATGAGAACACATGGACACAGGGAGGGAAGCATCATACACTGGGGTCTGTTGCAGGGGATTAGGGGAGGGACAGCAGGGGGTAGGGAGGTTGGGGAGGGATAACATGGGGAGAAATGCCAGATATAGGTGAGGGGGGGATGGAGGCAGCAAACCACATTGCCATGTATGCACCTATGCAACAGTCCTGCATGATCCGCACATGTACCCCAGAACCTAAAGTACAATTTTATATATATATTTTAAAACTTTTTTAAAAGAGCTATGTAAGCTAGAAGGCAACCGAGAGACTTGAGAGCTGAAAGAAATTCTCAGCGTTGGCCAGGAGCGGTGGTTCACGCCTGTCACCTCAGCACGTTGAGAGGCCGAGGCAGGTGGATCATTTGGAGTCAAGAGTTCAAAACCAGCCTGGCCAACGTGGTGAAACCCCATCTCTACTAAAAATACAAAAGAAAACTAGCAGAACGTGGTGGCACACGCCTGTAATCCCAGCTAGTAGGGAGGCTGAGGCAGGAGAGTTGCTTGAACCCGGGAGATGGAAGTGGTAGTGAGCTGAGATTGCACCACTGCACTCCAGCCTGCGTGACAGAAAGACTCCATCAAAAGAAAGAAAAAGAAAGAAATTTTCAACCTAGAACACTGTGCCCAAGAAAAATTTTTTCCTAATTTTGAATTTTTCAGAAAGAGCATTGATTGTCAAAGCAAAAATGATAAATTCTGTTTGGGTTCAAAACAAATATAAAGTATGACAACACCAAGAAAATGAGAGAGGTACTGGAAATAAAGCGTTTTAAAGTTTTGCATTATATAGAAAGTGACATAATATTTGAAAATAAAATATTTTAAATTACAGAAATATATTGTAACCCTAAAGTACAGGTCCTCAAACTTTCTGGTCCAGGACTCCTTTATACAATTTTAAAATATTTGAGGACCCCAAAAGAGTTTTTGGTTATGTGGGTTATATCTATCAGTATTTACTGTGTTTGAAATTAAAACTGAGTATAATTAGTCAGATATCATCCCCCGAAATTCCTGTCCTTCCCAGAACCTCACAATGTGGCCTTATTTGGAAATAGGGTCACTACAGATGGGCTCAGTCAAGATAAGAACATACGAGAGCAGGTGGGCCTTCAATGCAGTGTGGCTGGTGTCTTTTAAAAAAGTAACACAGAAACGTACACGCACAGTGGCATGTGAGGACAGGCAGAGACTGGGGTGACACGGTTGCAAGCCCAAGAATGTCAGAGATGGCCTGCACCCACCAAAGCCACAAGAGGCACGACACAAATTCTCCCTAAGAACCTCCAGAGGGGCCAGGCGCAGCGGCTCACGTCTGTAATTCCAGCACTTTGGGAGGCCCCCAAGGTGGGCGGATCATGAGGTCAGGAGATCGAGTCCATCCTGGCCAACATGGTGAAACCCCGTCTCTACTAAAAATACAAAAAATTAGCCAGGTGTGGTGCCACGCGCCTGTAGTCCCAGCTGCTTGGGAGGCCGAAGCAGGAGAATCACTTGAATACGGGAGACAGAGGTTGCAGTGAGCCAAGATTGTGCCACTGCATTCATTCCAGCCTGGGCAACAGAGCGAGATTCCATCTCAAAAAAAGAAAAAACCACTTAGATTTCAGACTTGTAGCCTCCAGAACTTAAGGAAATAAATTTCTCTTGTTTTCAGCTACCCAATTTGTGGAACTTTGTGAGGGCAGCTCCTGCACACTAATATACTGAGGAAAATTTAAAATATCAATATAAAAACCCATTACTAGGAAACATACATAATATAAAAATATTTTTAGGAGAAATAATTTTCTTTTTTTATTTTTCTTTAGAGAAGAGTTATTGCTCTGTTGCCCAGCCTGGTCTCGAACTCCTGGGCTGAAATAATCCTTCTGCCTCTGCCTCCCAAAGTGCTGGGATCATAAGTGTGAAACACCGTCCCAGGCCAAAAAATAGTTATTAGGCCAATAGTGAAGAGAATGGCACTGTTTGCCATTTTCAAAATCTCTGTAATGTCTGGCTTCATAAAAGACAGCTAGATTCTCTGCCCTGCATGTAATCTCCTATAAAATCACATGTCATACGGCCACTGGCAAAACCCCTGCACACTTCACTCTACGCTCATGAGAGGATGAGAATGAAAAAAGTAGACATTAGTATTATTACAAAAGAAGTGCACTTTACAAACACCCTGAAAAGATCTCACAGAGCCTGGAATGCGTTGTGAGAACTGGTGTCCTAGAGCAATCAACACAAAATAAATAAAACAAGTAGAGCTAATGAGTCAAGTGTGGGGAAACAGAATTATAAAACATGATTTTACCCTCTTATCCTGCCACGTCTGGGATTCAGAAGCAAAGAGGAGATGGGGTAAGCAGAATATGAAGAGCAAGACAGATTTAATGCCAACATGTCAATTATTATGTAAAATATAAATGCCTTTTAACTGGCCAACGGGGCTAAACACGGCCAATTAAAAAGCAAAGCTCAGATAACTAGAAAAAGCAGGATCCAATTATATCTGTCTACAAAATGTGTGTGTGGGTGGGGAGTGGTTTAACAGCTTCTGTTTCACAGGACTTTTAAAAACCTGGTTTAAATATAAAGAAAAAAAGAGCATGCAAACACTAGGAAAAAAAACTAGAGAGGCTGCACTGACATCACATTATGTAGGCTTCAGAACAAGAAATATTTCATAATAAGAAAAGAATTCATTAAGGAGACATAACCAGCCTGAATGGGCATGTGCCTAATAGATGAGCTTTAAAGTACATAAAGCAAAAAGTAATAGAAATAGAAAAATAGATGAATCTATAACTGGATTTAGTGATTCAAACACTAGCTATCTTTTCACACACTCCTATCTCCTTCATAAACAAAAATCTGTAATATTATAGAAGATTAGAATATCAACCAACCTAACTGACAATTATATCATAAAACATGTCACCCATTTCCCACCCAGCCACAGCACTACACATTCTTTTTAAGTACACTCGGAGCATTCATCATGATAGAGTGTATTTCACATCATAAAGTTAGTCTCAATAAATGTAAGTATAAGAGCACCGAAGTCAGCTGGGCATGGTGGCGCATGTCTATAATCCTATAATCCTAGCACCTCAGGAGGCCAAAACAGGTGGATCGCTTGAGCCCAGGAGTTTGAGACCAGCCTGGATAATATGCTACTAAAAATACAAAAAATTAGCTGGGCATGGTGGTGTGCACCTGTAGTCCCAGATACTTGGGAAGCTGAGGTGGGAGGATCACTTGAGCCCAGGAAGTCAAGGATGCAGTAAGTCGTGACTACACCACTGAACTCCAGCCTGGGCAATGAGAGTGAGATCCTCTTTCTCTCAAAAAAAAAAAAAAAAAAGACTGAAATCATACAAAGTATGTTCTCTGACTACACGAGTTAAACTAGAAAGAAATAGGCCGGGCGCGGTGGCTCAAGCCTGTAATCCCAGCACTGTGGGAGGCCGAGGCGGGTGGATCACGAGGTCAAGAGATCGAGACCATCCTGGTCAACACGGTGAAACCCCGCCTCTACTAAAAATACAAAAAATTAGCTGGGCATGGTGGCGCGTGCCTGTAATCCCAGCTACTCAGGAGGCTGAGGCAGGAGAATTGCCTGAACCCGGGAGGCGGAGGTTGCGGTGAGCCGAGATTGCGCCATTGCACTCCAGCCTGGGTAACAAGAGCGAAACTCCGTCTCAAAAAAAAAAAAAAAAAAAAAAAAACTAGAAAGAAATATATATGGGAAATTCACAAGCATTTGGAAAATAACAAATTTATAAATAATCCATTGGTCAAAGAAGAAACCTCTAGGGAAATTAGAAAAAAAATTTTTTAACTGAATGGAAATCAAAACACTAGTTACAAGGAAGAGGCCAGAGAAACAGTATTACCAAATAAATAAATAAATAAATAAATAAAAATGTTTAGAAAAGAAAAAGAAAATCAAGACACAAGACACCTATCAAAATGTGTGGACCAAGCATGGAGTATGCAGTCAGGATAGGCAAATACACACACACACATATACATTTTTTCACATGTGATATGTATCCACAGTGGAGCTGAGAGGTTTTATAGCAGTAAAGCTTACATTAGAGAATAATCATCTGAAATTGGCATTGTAATCTTCCAATGAAGATTTAGAAAGAGAGCAAATTAAACATAAAACAAGCAGAGGAAGAAAAAACATAAAAGTGGTAATTAATGAAATGGAAAACAGTAAAACAATAGAGAAAAACCACTGAAACCTAAAGCTGGTTTTCTGAAAACATCAATAAAATTGATAAACCAAGTACCAAGAGCATAAATGATCCCATGGACATGAAAAGAATGATAAGGTGGCCAGGTGGGTCACACTGTAATCCGAGCACTTTGGGAGGCTGAGGCTGGAGATTGCTTGAGGCCAGGAACTTGAGACCAGCCTGGGCAACACAGCAAGATCCCATCTCTATCTTTTTTTTAAACAGGATGATTAAAAATATTATGAACACGGGCCGGGCGCGGTGGCTCACGCCTGTAATCCCAGCACTTTGGGAGGCCGAGGCGGGTGGATCACGAGGTCAAGAGATCGAGACCATCCTGATCAACACGGTGAAACCCCGTCTCTACTAAAACTACAAAAAATTAGCTGGGCATGGTGGCGCGTGCCTGTAATCCCAGCTACTCAGGAGGCTGAGGCAGGAGAATTGCCTGAACCCAGGAGGCGGAGGTTGCGGTGAGCCAAGATCGCGTCATTGCACTCCAGCCTGGGTAACAAGAGCGAAACTCCGTCTCAAAAAACAAACAAACAAACAAACAAACAAAAAAACATATTATGAACAACTTAATGCCAATACATTTAACAACAAATGCATACAAGCTACTGAAGTTCACTCAAAGAAACAGATAACTCAGGTAGTCCTGTATCTATTAAATAAACTGAATTTGTAACTAAAAACCTTACAAAGTAACTCCAGTCCCAGGTATCTTTGCTGGTGAATTCTACCAAAGAAATAAATAATGATAATTCTAAAAAAAAAAAAAAAGAAAGAAAGAAAGAAAAAGGAAATGCAGATGATAGAAAACATTTCCCATCTCACTTTATGACGCCAGTATTACACCAAGAGCAGTCAAAGGTATTACAAAAACACTATAGACCATTATCTTTCACAGACACAGACACAACAATTATTAACCAAGTTTCAGCAAACAAAATCTAATCATACATTAAGTGGGCCTTAATACATGACTGTCACTATCAGGTAATATCACTATCAAACCCAATCACTAACAAGCGGGGCCTTTCCTAGGGATGTAAAATTTGTTTAACATTTAAAGTTCATCATATAGAATAGGACATAGGAGAAAAAAATATGATACAATGCAAAAAGAGAATGTGACAAAATTCAACACTCAATCATGATAAAATTCTCCACAAATGCGAGGAAGTTTCCTAGAGATAGAACTTGCCTGAAAAGCAGCTTCCTTCATGTTTGACAGTGAAACAATGTGTTCTCCTTTGGATTGCAAGCAAGGCAACGTCTATTCTCATCACTTCTATACAACATTTACTACAAGTTCTAGCCAGGGCAAAAAGACAATTGGTAGGAAATAAGAAATAACGCAGACTGAAAAAGAAGTAGGCTGGGCGGGTGGCTCACACCTGTAATCCCAGCACTTTGGGAGGCCAAGGTGGGAGGATCGCCTGAGGTCAGGAGTTCAAAACTGGCCTGGCCAACATGGTGAAACCGTCTCCACCAAAAAATACAAAAATTAGTCGGGCGTGCTGGCGGACGTCTGTAATCCCAGCTATTCGGGAGGCTGAGATGGGAGAATCACTTGAACTGGGGAAGTGGAGGCTGCAATGAGCTGAGATCATGCCATTGCACTCCAGCCTGGGTGACAGAGACTCTGTCTCAAAAAACAAAAAGAAGGGTGGGCACAATGGCTCACACCTGTAATCCCAGCACTTTTGGAGGCCGACATGGGCAGATCACTTGAGGTCAGAAGTTCCAGACCAGCCTGGCCAACATGGTGAAACCCTATCTCTACTAAAAATACAAAATACAAAAAAAAAAAAAAAAAAAAAAATTAGCCGGGCGTGGTGGCAGGTTCCTGCAATCCCAGCTACAGGTATTGATCGACTTACGACCTATGCAACTTACGACCATTCGACTTTACGACCACAATCACTATCCCCGGCTCCTCCGCGTCTGGCAGCGCAAACGTTGCCCAGCTGGGCCTATGACACTGCGGACCAGCTTCCGGCAGCACTACCATCTCCGCGTGCATATAGCCTACTCAACTTACGATCAAATCGTGTTACGACCGGTCTGTCGGAACCAATCATGGTCGTAAGTCAAGCACTAGCTGTACTTGGGAGACTGAGGCAAGAGAATCACTTGAGCCCAGGAAGTGGAGGTTGTGGTGAGCTGAGATCATGCCACTGCACTCCACCCTGGGTGACAGAGGGAGATTCTTTCTCAAAAAACAAAAAAAAAAAAAAAAAAAAGAAAGAAAGAAAGAAAGAAAAAGAAGTAAAACGATTTGCAGATGACATGATTATATAAAAAATCCTGCTGAGGCAGAAAGGTCACTTGAGGGCAGGAGTTCAAGACTCCAGCGAGCTATAATCACACCTGTGAACACCCACTGCACTCCAGCTTACGCAAGAGAGTGAGACCTTATCTCTAAAAAGTAAAATAAAACATAAAAATCCTAAGTGATCTACAAAACAAAATAGCTACTACAGTTAAGAAGTGTATTTAGAAAAGTCAATATACAGAAAGCAGCAGTATTTCTAAACTATAATAGCGATGAACAATTGGAAAATAAAATTTAAAAATATTTACAATGGTATAAAAAATATGCAATACTTTAAGGATAAATTTAGCAAAATATGTGCAAAAAATGTACATTGAACACTACCAAACATTACTGAAAGCAAGATTTAAATAAATTAGAAGACAATTTTATTAAGAAGTTAAATTGATCAACAGATTCAAGCAATCCCTATCAAAATCCCAGCAGGCATTTTTTGGTAGAAATTGATACACTATTTCAATAATTTATGTAGAATTGTAAAAAGGACGCAGAATGGCCAAAATTTTGAAAGAGAATGAAGCTGGAGAACGTAAAACCCACCACAAAGCTACGGTAATCAAGATAGTGTGATATTGGTTAATTTTTTATTTAATTAATTTATTTTGAGATGGAGTTTCACTCTTGTTGCCCAAACTGGAGTGCAATGGTGTGATCGCAGCTCATTGCAACCTCCACTTCCTGGGTTCAAGCGATTCTCCTGCCTCAGCCTCCCAAGTAGCTGGGACTACAGGCATGCGCCACCACACTTGGCTAATTTTGTATTTTTAGTAGAGATGGGGTTTCCCCATGTTGGCCAGGCTGGTCTGAAACTCCTGACCTCAGGTGATCTGCCTGCCTCAGCCTCCCAAAGTGCTGGGAACAGGCAGGAGACACCACACCTGGCCTGGTATTGGTTTAAAGACAGACATATGGATCAATGGAATAAAATAGAGTGTCCAGAAATAGACCCTCAGAAATATCATCAACTGATTCTCTACAAAGGTGCAGTAATGGGTTGAATGGTGACCCCCAAAATTCATGTCCACCTAGAACTTCAGAATGGGACCCTACGTACAAATAGGATCTTGGCAGACGAGGCCATACTTGATGGAGTGAGCCCTAAATCCAGTCCTTATAAGAAGAGGGACACAGGGATCCATGTGGCAATGGACACAGAGTGGAGCCAGGCAGGAATAAGCAAAGGAGCCCTGCCTGCCAGAAGCCGCTGGAAGCTAGGGAGAGGCGAGGGAGGCTCTGGAGGCCTCAGAGGAAGCATGGCCATGCCAACACCTAGGTTGTTAGCATCTAGTTTCCAAAACTGAGAAAATCTATTGCTGTTGTTTGTGACCACCAGTTTGTTGTAATTTCTTATGGACACCTAGTAAATTAACAGGTGACAAGTTATTTTCAAATGAAAACCTTTTCAACAAGTGATGCTGAAGATATTGGATATTCACAGGGGTGGAAACAAAAGAAGCTTGGTCCTTTCTTTGCATTGTATAAAAAATTAACTTGAGGCAGGGCACGGTGGCTCACACCTGTAATCCCAGCACTTTGTGAGGCCGAGGCAGGCAGATCACCTGAGGTCAGGAGTTCAGGCCTGGCCAACATGGTGAAACCCCCAACTCCACTAAAATACAAAAATTTGCCAGGTTGGGTGGCAGGCAGCTGTAGACCCTGCTACTTGGGAGGCTGAGGCAGGAAAATTGCCTGCACCCAGGAGGCAGAGGTTGCAGTGAACCAAGACCGTGCCACTGCACTCCAGCCTGGTGACAGAGTGAGACCCTGTCTCAAGAAAAAAATTAGCCAGGCCCAGTGGGATGCACCTATGGTCGCAGTGACTTGGGAGGCTGAGGTGGGAGGACTGTTTGAGCCCAGGAGGCAGAGATCGCAGTGAGTAGAGATAGCACCACTGTACTCCTGCCTCGGTGACAGCAAGACCCTCTCTTACCAAAAAAAAAAAAAAAAATGTTCCACTGCAGACCTGAGATTTCATGTATTTTCCACAAACAGATCTTGAAGGTAAAAGATAAATGAAAAAGATTGTATTTATTTAATACAATTGTGTATTACTTGTTTTTTATTTATTTGAGACAGAGTCTCACTCAGTTCCCTAGGCTGGAGGGCTGGCACGATCTCGGCTTACTGCAACCTCCGCCTCCCAAGTTCAAGCGATTTTCCAGCCTCATCCTCCCAAGCAGCTGGAATTACAGGCGTCTGTCACCACATCTAATTTTTTTTAATCATTTAATTTTTTTATTTTTGTAAGGCGATTATGAAACTATTTTTTATATTTTTAGTAGAGATGGGGTTTCACCATGTTGGTCAGGCTGGTCTCAAACTCCTGACGTCAGGTGATCCAGCTGCCTCGGCCTCCCAAAGTGCTGGAATTACAGGCATGAGCCACCATGCCTGGCCTGTATTACTTGTTTAAAGCTTTCAATCCATAAAAATTAAACACACGCAAAAAAAGTTTTCCCCAATCTCCAATAGCACTGAGAAAACAAAACAGCAAAACTGGTCACTTTACTTAGTAACATGCCTTAGGGTTAGCACATAGCTTCTAGGGTAGAGTCAACATCTGTCATACAAATATATTTTTCCAGTAAAAGCATGGTCACAGTGTTCTGGGAAACGATTGGTCACACTCCACATTTTAAAGTCTGGAGCTCCCCTGACCCTTTTACTGGAATAATTGTTACCCCTTTCTCAAAAGAGACAAACAGGACATGAAAATTGGTTGTCTACTGTCCTCACGTTAATCACTCTAAGTTGGTATGTGCATTTTCCCCAGAAACTAAAATGAAATGTTACATACATATATATATTGTAACAAATGGAATATATAATGCTTAGTGTTTAACTGGTGCTATTGGAGAGTGAGAAGAAATAGGCCCTTTGAAACAGGCTCAAATAAGAGAACTATTGCTGTCTCTGGCCACGGCCCAGATGATAAAAGGGGCCAGACCACATCCCCTCCCTTTCAGCAACTATGGGCACAAACATTTCTATTTTCCACTTAAAAAAGGGGGGTGTAGCCAGGCGCTGTGGCTCACGCCTGTAATCCCAGCACTTTGGGACGCCAAAACGGGCGGATCACGAGATCGAGACCATCCTGGCCAACATGGTGAAACCCTGTCTCTACTAAAAATACAAAAAAATTAGCTGGGCATGGTGGCAGGCGCCTGTAATCCCAGCTACTCAGGAGGCTGAGGCAGGAGAATCGCTTGAATAAGGGAGGCAGAGGCTGCAGTGAACTGAGATCACACCATTGCACTTCAGCCTGGTGACAGAGACCCTCTCAAAAAAAAAAAAAAAAAGAGGGGTGTGTGTGTGTGTGTGTGTGTGTGTGTGTGTGTGTGTGTGTGAGTGTTCCAATACCACTGGAAAAAGCAGAACAAGAAGAGCACTCACCAGCAAAGGACTAAAATTTGTGTGGCTGTGTTGTGATGCTATTGTTTGGGTTAAAGAATAAAGCAGTAGAAAATGCTTTGACTGGTTTCTGTGCCTTGACATTTTTGTCTAATTGCTGAATGTTAAAGACCTGGCCCATGTTTCCGCAAGGCTGTAAAGAACATGAATTCAAGACTAATGGGTTCTGGCTAGTTCAGGATGAACCCGATGCAATCCATGAACGTAAATGATCAGTGTTTTCCAAACCGACAAATCCCTTTTTTTGTTTTCAGTTTTACTCCACCTGTTCTAGGCCAGCATTCGAGTTGTGTATCAAGCAGGTCACGTCGGGTTTGAAGAGGACTGAGAAAGTAGGGCAAGTCACTGCAGGCCACTGGACTGTGCTAAACATGTGCCTGTGATCTTTTCCAGAGAGACGTCTTCCACGATCTTGGCAGAGGGATTCTGGACGGTGCTTGGTAAGGCTATAATGCTACTCTCCTGGTCTATGGCCAGACTGGATCTGGGAAAAGCTATTCCATGATTGGATTTGGTGCAAACAAAGTATTATTCCAACTGTGTGCGAAGAGCTCTTTCAAGCAATTGAGAACCAGGGAAGAAATCAACAGCACAAGGTGTGTATTCTAGAAGCTTTCTTTAACCAAGAGCATGAGGTGTTTATTCCAGAAGCTTTCTTTAACCAACAGCACGAGGTGTGTATTCCAGAAGCCTTTCTTTAATCAAGAGTGCAAGGTATGTATTCTAGAACTCATTCTTCTTTTTTTTTTTTTTTTTTTTTTTTGAGTCAGAGTCTCGCTCTGTCACCCAAGCTGGAGTGCAGTGGAACCATCTCGGCTCACGGTTGCAACCTGCATCTCGCAGGTACAAGTGATTCTCCTGCCTCAGCCTCCTGAGTATCTGGGATTACAGGCATGCCCCACCAAGCCCAGTTAATTTTTGTATTTTCAGTAGAGGCCATCCAGGTTGGCCAGGATGGTCTGGAACTCCTAACCTTGTTATCCGCCTGCCTCGGCCTCCCGAAGTGCTGGGATTGCAGGCATGAGCCACTGCGCCCAGCCAGAATCCCTTCTTTAATCAAGAACATGAGGTGTGTATTCTAGAACCCCTTCTTTAAAGGGTTGTATTTTTCATTTTGGACCCTTTCCCCAGATGGAAATTCTCAGCATCTCTATTTTAGGGAAATGTTTGTTTTTCATACCGAAATGTTTATATGACTACAAAGTCATGTTGCAGCTTAATAAGATGTTGGATTTTTCTGGTTATATAGAGGCAAATCCAAGACAAGGCACTTCTGGTCTAACATTCTAGAAGCAGACATCTTAACTGCTAACACTAACAAGGGATTCTTATTGGATATTATGATGATTTGGTTTGTAAAATGACACCTTAGCCAGCTCAAGTCCGTGGCTCCCTTTGCCGCCCTCTTCAGCCACGGCTGTGGCTCCGTTCTAGTTCTAACAGACTTGTCTTTCTTTCTGAAGAATCTTAACTTTGTTTCTAAGTTGTTTTTTACACAGAGCATAGCCTCTTACTTGCCCTAGCATAGAAGACTCAAGACCAAATTTTAGATTCACTGAAGGTTGGTGACATTTTCAAGATGGAGTGTACCATTAACATAATTAGCTTTGAAACAAGACAGGGAAATAGCAACAAATGCCTGTAAGTGTAGTTTATGTTTCTGCTTTCTTAAAATGGTAGGACCATTGAAGGCAGTGTTATGAAAACGCAGTAGTGCATTATTTTCTATCTTATTCTTGTGATGTTAATGGTAATGTGTTCAAGTTAGAGAATTATATGTTTATAATATCATCACCTAACTACCATTAACATTTCAGTACCTTTTGAATGTTTATTCATTTATATTTATATATTTATATTTTACAGAGATGAGGTCTTGCTATGTTGCCCAGTGATCTCAAACTCCTGACGTCAAGCAGTCCCTCCTCCTCGGCCTCCTGAAGCTCTGTGATTACAGGCATGAGCCACTGGGCCCAGCCTCCAATTTTTAATTCAAATATTTTTTTTTTTTTTTTTTTTTTTTTTTTGTAACGGGGTTTTGCTCTTGTTTCCCAGGCTGGAGTGCAATGGCGCGATCTCGGCTCACCGCAACCTCCGCCTCCTGGGTTCAGGCAATTCTCCTGCCTCAGCCTCCTGAGTAGCCGGGATTACAGGCACGCACCACCATGCCCAGCTAATTTTTTGTATTTTTAGTAGAGACGGGGTTTCACCATGTTGACCAGGATGGTCTCGATCTCTTGACCTCATGATCCACCCGCCTCGGCCTCCCAAAGTGCTGGGATTACAGGCTTGAGCCACCGCGCCCGGCCAATTCAAATATTTTTTAAGGAATACAAGTACAGTTTAAAAACTCAGCCAAGAGAAATATGTCCACACAAACACTTGTACATGAATATTCCATAGCAGCATATTTACAACAGCCAAGAAGTACAGACAACTCAAATATCCATCTGCTGATGAGCATTTGAATAAAATGTGGTCTGTTCTTACAACAGATTATTCAGCCTTAAAAAGGAATGAAATTCTAACACATTACAACGTGAACAAACCTCGAACACGTTATTCTAAGTAAAAGAAGGCAGATAGGAAAGACCACACACTGTATGATTCCATTTGAATGAAATTTCCAGAATAAGCAAATCTATAGAGATAGAAAATAACCTGGCGGCTGCCTTGGGCTGGGTGTTGTGGGGGAGGATGGAGGAAGGGAAGTCACAGTGTTCTTTTGTTGGGGACAAACTTTCTGAATTTAGGTTGTTGATAGCTGAACACCTGGTATTTAGCTCTGTGAATATGCTAAAGACCATTGGATGGAACATTTTAAGTTGATGAATTATGTGGCATGTGAATTATATCTCAGTAAAGCTGTCAAAGAAACTTCAAATTATTCTGAAAGGCTTAAATGGAAACCACCGGTCCTCTGCCCAGCGTCTCCCCCTTTCCTGTATTCTCCAGTTACTTTCTTCAACCTTTTCACTGTTTGTCCTGGTAGCTGAATCCATATTTTAGAATAATGTTGGTTTTTCTCTTCTACAAAAGCAATTCTGGACAATTATCTACTGCCTTCCCGCCGTGGTAGAAGAGAATTTAACTCTGGCACACCAGCGCCCCCAACCACAACTTTTCCCCCACCTACCCCCTGCGTTTAGGACAATGCTTATTGTAACATTTGGTTAAATCAATAATTGTTAGCATTTTTTTTTTTCTTAACAGTTTCTGCCTCAGGATTTAATTATTAACATTTTAACTGCACGAGTATTGTTCACTGCTGCACCAAATAATGCATACGTCCTTTCTACATTTTGTTTTTCTTGGAATTATTTATTATTTTAGATGGAGCCTCGCTCTTTTGCCCAGGCTGGAATGCAGTGGCATGATCTTGGCTCACTGCAACCTCTGCCTCCTGAGTTCAAGTAATTATTCTTTAGTAGAGATGGGATTTCACCATGTTGGTCAGGCTGATCTTGAACCCCTGACCTTGCAGTCTACCCACCTCAGCCTCCCAAAGTGCTGGAATTACAGGTGTGAGCCACTGCACTGGCTTTGTTGGAATTTTTCATTGCCTTTATTTTTTCTTGAGATGGAGTTTCGCTCTTGTTGCCCAGGCTGGAGGGCAGTGGCGCCATCTCAGTGCACTGTAACCTCCACCTCCCAGGTGCAAGCAATTCTCCCACCTCAGCCTCCCAAGTAGCTGGGATTACAGGCATGCATCACCAGGCCCAGCTAATGTAGTATTTTTAGTATACACGGGGTTTTACCATGTTGGGGTCAGGCTGGTCTCGAACTCCTGACCTCGGATGATCCACCCACCTTGGCCTCCCAAAGTGCTGGGATTCCAGGCGTGAACCACCGCATCTGGCCAATTGCCATTTTAATTATGTTTACTTTTCTATAAATCTTTCTGAGTGCTCCAAATCACTGTTACACGCCTATTGGCAATATTTTCCATACACTCAAACGTCCTGGTTCCATGATTTTTTGGGTCTCCTCCAGCAGGACTCCTCAGCTCTCTCATTACAGTTGTCTTGATGGCATTAGCACAGTTTGGAGCCCTGTCTCTGCAGGGCTACCTCAACACTGTCACTCTGGAGCTGGACTTCAGCATTCATCCCTGTTGGCTCCCCTGACTCCTGGATCCAATGCATTCTTCTTTCTTGATGTACTCTCTTCTTGCTGCAATTTCCTCAGGAAAAGTGCATCCAGAGGACATCTTTTGCTTCCTTTGCACAACTGAAAATATCTTTTCCAACCTCCACACTTGATTGACATTTACCTGGAATAGAATGTCTAGGTCTCTGAGAATATTGAAGGCCTCCATTACCTTTTAAGCTGTAGTGTTGTCGCTGAGAAGTTGGCTACTGTTCTGACCCCCAGTTCTTTGCATGTGACCTTTTTTGATGGTCAGTTCCTCTCTTGCAGTCTTCAGGGTCTTCTCATTATCCCTGACGTTCTGATATCTGAATGAGTCTTTTTTCATTTATCATGCTGGACCTTCTTCAATCTGGAGATTCCTGTGCTTCCATTCTGGAAAACGTCTCTTACATTATTTCTTTTATTATTTTATCTCCTGTGTTTCTTGTTTTTTCTTTCTGAAATTTGTACGAATTGGATTTTGGGCCTCTTGGACTAATGCTCTAATTTTATTATCCTTTACAACCTTTTCTTTTCTTTTTTAAAGAGATGGAGTCTCCCTCTGTTGCCCAGGCTTGTCTCAAAATCCTGGGCTCAAGGGATCCTCCGGGTGTCAGCCTCTCAAGTAGCTGGAATTCCAAGTGTGAGCCACCATTGATCTTTTTTATTCTGCATTCCAATAGAGTCCCTCAATGATATTATAGCTCTCCCACATTTTTATTTTAGCTGTCATTCATAAATGTAATTCACACACTTCCTTTTATTCTCTGGTTGCTCCTTTAAATAAAATCCTCTTTTTTTCCATGGGTATAATTCTTTCTCTTTAAGGCTATTACTTCCAGGGCTTTAAAAAATGTTTCTAGACTGGGAATGGTGGCTCATGCCGGTAATCCCAGCACTTAGAGAGGGCGAGGCGGCAGACCACTGGAGGCAAGGAGTTTAAGACCAGCCTGGGCAAGATGCAAAACCCTGTCTCTACTGAAAATACAAAAGTTGGCTGGGTGTGTGGTGTGCGCCTGTAGTCCCAGCCACTCAGGAGGCTGAGGCAGGAGAATCGCTTGAGCCCAGGGGTTGAGGCTACAGTAGTTGAGATCATACGACTGCACTCCAGCCTGGGTGACAGAGTAGGACCTTGTCAAAAAAAAAAAAAAAAAAAAAGAAAGAAAGGAAAGAAAAGAAAAAAGAAAACATTTCATTTTTTTCTCCCTCTGTCTGTTTTCTGAGTTCCTTCTATTTGTTTTGATCCCTCTCTCATACTGGAGGCTTTCCTCGTCTGTTAGCCTTCGGTCTGTTGTTCATTTTTAAACATGAGACACCCTTACACAGATATATTGCATAATGGAAAATAAACATAAAAAACAGGAGACACACAGAAGCTAATGGGAAGCTCTGAGGCTGCAAGGCCGGACTGGCAAGGCTTACAGCAGGGTGACTAACACACACGCCAGCTTGTTCGTGGGGGAGGTGGGAAGATGGCAGGACTGAAGGCCTTCCCTCTAGACTAGAGCCATCTGGAGTCCCCCAGTCCTGCTGAGGAGGCGTCAGCTTGGCCAGCAGGAGAGGGCATGGACGCGTCTCCCTACATATGTTCAGGCTGGGGTGTGAACATGAAAGAACCACCTTTTTTTTCTGTCCCCAGTCAAAACTGAAACACATATACTACTGTCTTGTATTATTATTTTTTTTTTTATTGAAATGGAGGCTCGCTCTGTTGCCCAGGCTAGAGTGCAGTGGTGCGATCTCGGCTCATTGCAACCTCCGCCTCCCAGGTTCAAGTGACTCTCCTGCCTCAGCCTCCCGAGTAGCTGGGACTACAGGTATGTGCCACCACACCCGGCTAATTTTTGTATTTTTAGTGGAGGTGGGGTTTCACCATGTCAACCAGGCTGGTCTCGAACTCCTGACCTCGGGTGATCCACCTGCCTTGGCCTCCCACGGCACCCGGCCTGTATCTTTTAATTAGAGTAAAAACTTCCCGCGTGTGATGATTTGAGACCCTTACACTGCACACTGAAACAGAGCCTGACTTCATTTAACATTTGTTCTCCCCTTTGTTCAACTTTTATGTTATTTCCCTATCACTTCTCTTCCCAGAAACAACTGTTTCAAGAGGATGTTGACTTTGTGTGCTCTCCTCCACACAGGTTACGTTCAGCATGCTGGAAATTTACAATGAACAGGTAGGAGAGATGTTTCATGACATGCAAACCTGGGTAACTCTGCCACTCAGTAACCCTCTGGGGCTCGCAGGCACCTGTCCTGCCAGTAAAGCCTGGCCTGGCCGGGACGGCCCAGCCCACCTGCCTCTCCAGCTTCATCTGCGTCCCTTCCTCGTCACACACGGAACTGTCCTCCTTCCCGCATCTATCCTTTCTCTGCTGTTAAAGAAACCGCTCAAGTTGAAGCTGCAGCTCCAGGTCAGCAGCTCGCTCTGTCTGAGGCAGGTGGCTTCAGCTGGCATGACGCTGCACGGGGACTGGCAAATGTTACCTGCTGAGGGCGGGTAGTAAGTAGTGGAGGCCTTGGGCCCACGCTGTCTATGCTACAGGCCTCGACTCTGCTGTTGCAGTTCAACAGAAGCTGCAGATGACACATGAGAAGGCGCAACTGAGTGTGTACCAACGAAATGTTACTTATAATTTGAATTTTACATCATTTTCGTATGTCATAAAATATTACTTTTGTTTCAGCCATTTAAGAATGTGAAAAACAGCCAGGCGTGGTGGCTCACGCCTGTAATCCCAGCACTTTGGGAGGCCGAGGCAGATGGATCACAAGGTCAGGAGTTTGAGACCATCCTGACCAATATGGTGAAACCTTTCTCTACTAAAAATACAAAAATTAGCCAGACTTGGTGGCACACGCCTGTAATCCCAGCTAATCTGAAGGCTGAGGCAGGAGGATCAACCTGTGAGGCGGAGGTTGCAGTGAGCCAAGATCATGCCACTACACTCCAGCCTGGGCCACAGAGCGAGACTCCATCTCAAAAAAAAAAAAAAAAAAAAGACACTCATTGCTCAAGGGTCACTCAAAAGCAGGCAGTGGGCTGAGCCTGGCTCCCAAGCTGTGGCTCACCCGCTCCTGGAGAGTTGGAAGAGGGGGTTTCACAGCCAGCTCTCCCGTTTACTAGCTGTGTGACATTGCAGCCAGCTCT
>NW_022436989.1:2007965-2017015 GCF_009761245.1 Sapajus apella
GCCAGCTCTCCCGTTTACTAGCTGTGTGACTTTGCAGCCAGCTCTCCTGTTTACTAGCTGTGTGACTTTGCAAACTCATTTTATCCCAGAGCTCAGTTTGCATTTTCATAAGGAGAACTTAAATAAGACATGACATCAGAAGAGGTACTACATTTTAAAATTTGTAACACAGTGCCTATCCAAAGCTAGATATTCAGCAATTTTTTTCAATTCTGCCCTTTTCCCTTGCACTTAGTACACTGTGCTGTAAAATTGTATTTACATAGTTGTACGTGATGATTTTCAAATAATTATTTCCTTTTGAATACCTTTCCATCTGCAGGACTCAATGCTATATTTAATCTAGAACGGGTGCTTCCTAGATGTTGGCTGAATGGATAAATTCACAAGTGTACCTACAATTGTAGGTTTCTTATGGGCAGAGATATGCTACTAGTTATAGTAGAACCCCAGAAACATGCAAAGCCCTGCATCGAATTCCCTGTACTCCCAGGTTCTTACAGGGAAGAACATGGGGAAGGACGTCTGATTATACTCCCTACTGACCCCTGCTCATGACGATCATCTCACTGGAATTCTGCTTCCTATCTCTAAAGTAAGGCAATCGGGCATCCTAAGTACTCCCTTTTCCATCAGTTATTTCAGCAGTCAGTCAAATAAGGTCTGTTAAATATCCTCAGTGTTAGACATAATGCTAGACTCTGAGGATTCATAAAACCTAAGACATGTTTCCCGCCCTGGAGAAGCGTAGTGGAAGAGGCAGCAGTTGCTCCAGAAAGTTCCACAGTGTTGTGTGCACTGCAGGAGCGGCACAGAAACCAGGCTGGAAGAGGGGGTGGCGCCAATACCCCCTGTGCTGCTGCGTGCTGTCCACAGAGGAGATAGGCTGGACCTTGAAAGAGCTTCTGAGTCTGGGGAGGCAGAGAAGTGAGGGTGCAAGGCGCAAACAGCGGCACGTTAGGCAGCGGGACGGGTATTTTAAATCATTAATGTCAGAGGTGGCACTGGGACGGGTGAGTACCCTGTGTGCTGGGAGTGGGATGTGTGGCCGCTGAGGGCTGGGAGAGCATCCCGGGAGGAAGCCAAAGATGGTTAGGAAATGCCTTTAATGAGCAGGCAATGGAGAACCAAGCAGGGCTTCCAAACAGGGGAGTCAGATCCTCAGAGGGGGTTTTAGAAGTTCCTCCAGCAGCAGAGAGGCTGGACTTGAAGGAGTGCCACACAGGGCAGAGGGGCAGGGCCAGAAGGCACTCGTGACAGCCCAGGTGAGGGGCAAGGTTGTGACCATCTTTTCTTCCCTTTCTTTCCTTTTTGAAACAAGGTCTCTGTTGCCCAGGCTGGAGGGCAGTGGCACGATCATAACCTCCAGTAACCTTCAACTCCTGGGCTTGAGTCATCCTCCTGCCTCAGCCTCCAAGCAGCTGGTGCTACAGGTGCACACTACCATGCCCAGCTAATTTTTTTTGAGATTGAGTCTTGCTCTGCTGCCCAGGCTGGAGTGCTGTGGTGCAGTCTCGGCTCACCACAACCTCCACCTCCTGGGTTCCAGCGATTCTCCTGCCTCAGCCTCCCGAGTAGCTGGGATTATAGGCACTTGCCACCACGCCCAGCTCATTTTTTGTATTTTTAGTAGAGACGGGGTTTCACCATGTTAGCTAGGCTGATCTCCATCTCCTGACCTCATGATCTGCCCACCTTGGCCTCCTAAAGTGGATTACAGACGTGAGCCACCATGCCCAGCCTACCCAGCTAATTAAAAAAAAAAAATTGTGCAAATGGGACATCACTATGCTGCCCAGGCTGGTCTTGAACTCCTGGCCTCAGGTAATCTTCCTGCCTCAGCCTCCCAAAGGATTACAGGTGTGAGCCACTGCGCCCATCGACACTCCTGCTGCCAGCACTGCCCCTGTGTCCATGTCTCTGTACTTCCATTCCGTCCTGAGAAACTTATGCCTTTTTTCGGACAAGCCTTATTCAGTCATATCTTCAGTCTGAGATGCCACTTCCTATCATCTCTGTCACTCAGGGGAATTACAGAAAGGCTTGCTAGCTAAGGCAGAAGTTGTCCCCATTTTGATGTTCTCTCTCCAGCACTGTATGTCTGCTACCCTAATTTTGCTTCCCCAAACTTCAATCTGCCATCTTGCCTGGACTCTAGGACTTGAAGCCACAGACGCTCGAGCTGGGGGAGAGCTGAGAGACCGTTTAATCTGTCCTCCTAGAAGGAGAAAGCTGGTAATGTCAGAGACTTTCCAAAGGCCTCACATGCTGGAGGCGGAACCAGGACTAAGAGCCTAGGTCTGCTCCTCAGCCCAGGTCACGGTGCAGCTGGTGGCACAGACCGCACGGGCTCTCCCAGGACCGCAGCATCACGCTAGTTTGCCTTCTCAGCAGTGGCTTTTTTGAGGGCGAGGGAAATGGGAATTCCCCTAAGTCCCTGGTGTGAGCATGGCATCACACAAACCTCCCATAATAAAATACAAAGAATTACCCGGATTCTCTGGTTTCGTTAGGCTGTTGCAAATACTGGGGTTTTTTGTGTGTGTTGGTTTGGTTTTTGGGGATGGAATCTCACCGTCGCCCAGTCTGGAGTGCAGTGGTACGATCTTGGCTCACTGCAACCTCCACCTCCTGGGTTCAAGTGATTCTCCTGCCTCAGCCTCCTGAGTAGCTGGGACTATAGGTGCCCAGCACCATGCCCACCTAATTTTTGTATATTTTTAGTAGAGAAGGGGTTTCACCATGTGAACCAGGCTGCTCTTGAACTCCTGAGCTCAAATGATCTGCCTGCCTCAGCCTCCCAATGTGCTTGGATTACAGGTGTGAGCCACCGCACCCGGCCACGAATACTGTTTACACTGAATAAGTTTCCTTTGGAAGTGGAGATCTCAGGGTAGTGGTATTTCTTGTGCCATGACTTATCCTAGGCAAATGTGTCTACTGCATATATTAGGTACTTTGAGCATGACTAACTTCTAATTGTTTTTATTATTTATCACTGTTCTCAGTAAAGTAAGACTTTATTACATTGCAAAACAGAATTTAGAAAGAGGCTATGGTGGTTATTTTTATTTTATCCACAAAGGAGTTGCTAATGAAATAAAGAGTTAAGAAGATTGCTAGGCGAACACTTATGTTAATAAAAGAACAATGTGTTCAAGTGCAAAAACTTCAGAAGCACCAATTTATAGACAGACTGCTGTGGATACCTACTCACATGTCTTGTCATGCTGCAGAGGCAGTTCCCCCGGCCCCCTGGGCGCAGTGAACTAAGTGGCATTTGTTAGCCCAGTTCCAGCTGCGCTGTGCATGCGATGAGCATCGCCATGTGTACGGCATCAGGAACTGTGAGGGTCCACTGGTAAAAAGACACCCACCTTTAGGGAACTCACAGTCTGGTTGGAGTGGTCTAGGTATATACTTGACAATAAAACTGTATTTATAAAAGACAATTTTTAACTTAAAAAAAAAAAAACTGGCCAGGCGCGGTGGCTCACACTTGTAATCCCCGCACTTTGAGAGGCTAAAATGAACGGATCACCTGAGATCAGGAGTTCAAGACCAGCCTGGCCCACATGGTGAATCCCTGTTTCTGCTAAAAATACAAAAATTAGCCAGCATGGTGGTGCGCACCTGTAATCCCAGTTACTTGGGAGGCTGAGGCAGGAGAATCGCTTGAACCGGGGAGGTGGAGCACCACTGCACTCCAGCCTGGGTGACAGAGGGAGACTGTCTCCAACAAAAAAAAAAGCATCCTTCTGACTTCACTAATTACAGCAGTTTTCCCTATCCTTTTTCTTGCAATTTCCCAATTTCTTACTTAGCTAAATTATGAAATACCTATGGAAATTTTTCCATTCATTCAATATTTATTGAGCATCTGCATAGGCGGAGATATAGCAGAGAAGTAAACAAAACCCCCTGCCTTCCTGAAACTTACATCATTTGTTCTTTTTTCTACAGATACGAGATTTGCTGTCCAGAACCAAAAAACCTGGTGGGCTCAAAGTAAGGGAAGACCAACAGCTGGGCTTCTATGTGGAAGGCCTGAGTTGGTGCCCTGCGACAACTATGCCCACATTGAAAGGCTGATGGAACAAGGAACAAAAGTCAGGACCACGGCTTCGACCAACATGAACGCCAGCAGCAGCCGGTCCCACATGGTCATCACCATCCAGTTCAAGCAGGTGAGAGCCGAGTGGACGCCGCCGTCCCACTCTCCAGACAAGGCTGCTCTGAGGAGGGTTCCCCATGGCACAGTGGGCTGGCGGGCATACAGGATCCTTGCAGATTTGACCTGTGGATTAAGGTGGCTCTTTCAACCACAGCACACAGGGTCAGAAGCAGGAAGAGAGGATGTGCGTGCTTTCTCCTGCCTCCCTCCCACCTCAAGTCACACCCCACCCAGCCTAAGTGAGCCTATCAGAGCCCCACGGCGCCCATAGGACTCAAAGGTGTTTTCTCTCAAGTACATTTCCAGTGCTTGGAGGAATAAGCTTTGTCCCCAGTTTGATCAAGGAGCATATTGTGAAGGTATGAGAGTGTCTCCGTGGTTTATCCTGGAGAGCTGTATCGGCAGCACGTCTGTGCATTACCAACGTGAGATCAGCTTTCAGACCCACGAGCCTGAGAACCGCCAGGTATAGAAGTACCCTTGCCATGTGTAGATGCACCAAGATACGTTCTTTGGAACCAAGCAATGCATGTAGCATTCCAACAACTCGAATCTTTGATCAACTAGAGCCCACTTTGACCCTCCATACTCCTTGGTGGACATCAGAGAGTGATCTCTACATTGCGACCAATCTGATCTAGAATGGTTATTCAAAATTCCTGGGTCACTGTTACATTTAGCTATGATCCTACCACCTCTGTCCCCTAAGTAATTGTTCCAGTAATAGAAAAGCAATCAGTGAAAAGAATCCCGTTCTATGCAGGAGTAAGGGGAAAACACGGGACTATGTTTAAGTCTGGTGCCCTTGTTCACTAGCTCTATGACTTTGGGAAATAATCTCTGAGCCTTGGCTGGGCACAGTGGCTCAAGCCTATAACCCCAACACTTTGGGAGGCTGAGGCAGTTGGATCACCTGAGATCAGGAGTTCAAGACCGGCCTGGCCAACATGGTGAAACCCTGTCTCTACCAAAAATACAAAAAAAATTAGCCAGGCATGGTGGCAGGCACCTGTAATCCCAGCTATTCAGGAGGCTGAGGCAGGAGAATGGCTTGAACCTGGGAGGTAGAGGTTGCAGTGAGCCGAGATTGCGCCACTGCACTCCAGCCTGGGTGACAGAGCAAAACTCCGTCTCAAAAAAAAGAAAATCTGAGCCTCAGTTTCCTCTTTTGTAAGATGAGATGAGAAGCTCTCCTTGCAGTAATGTCAGGGAGCTTGAATAAGATACTGCATTTTAAGGAACTCTGTAAACTTTTAAGTACTACTCACTTGATTTTACGATGTTAGTAAAATCCATAAACTTTATATATGGTTTGCCCTGCTGTTTTGTTCTATCGCCAGGCTGGAGTGCAATGGCGCGATCTCGGCTCACTGCAACCTCCACCTCAAGTGATCCCCCTGCCTCAGCCTCCCGAGTAGCTGGGACTACAGGTGATGCCACCACTCACAGTTACTTTTTTGTATTTTAGTAGAGACAGAGTTTCACCGTGTTGGCCAGGATGGTCTCGATCTCTTGACCTCGTCATCCACCCGCCTTGGCCTCCCAAAGTGCTGGGATAACAGGCGTCAGCCACTGTGCCTGGCCTACCCTGATATTTTTTTAACTTGATATTTTAGGGGCAAGAGAAGAAATCAGCTAGAAAAAAAGGAGTGAAGAGAGTTAGCACCATACTGTGTATATTGGGGTCAGTAGTAATATTAGCACTTGGTATTGCATGCCAGGCATGTGCTAAAGCATGACCTCTGTGGTCATCAACCCTCATGAGCTCTCAGTAATGTGTTCCTATCACTGGCTTTCAACTGTGAGAGTTGCAGCTCTGAAAAGGTAAGTCATTTGCACATAGTCATGTAGCCAGCGAAGGAATCTGTAGGATTCTAAAGCACTATATGACCACACGGCCCTGAACAGCTACTTATGTTGCAGATTTGACAATGTTTTATATTTTAAGAGTTTACTGGTCACAGAAATAATGGAGTACTAATTGGTATCTATTGTTTTATTGGAAAAGAGATTAACAGAATTGGGAAGAGAAAACAGACTTTTTTTGTAAAATGTCATTGTTGAGAATAGTATTTTATATTGCATATTTTATGTTTCTTGAGTCTGAAATGCAATTAAAAGAACCACTTAAGTCCAGGTGCAATGGCTCATGCTTGTAATCCCAGCATTTTGGGAGGCTGAGGTAGGTGGATCACTTGAGGTCAGGAGTTCAAGAAAAACCCTGGCAATGGAAATAGAAACTTCATCTCTACTGTAAATACAAACATTAGCCGGGCATGGTGGCAGGCACCTGTAGTCCCAGCTACTCGGGAGGCTGAGGCAGGAGAATCGTTTGAACCTGTGAGGTGGAGGTTGCAGTGAGCCAAGATCATGCCACTGTACTCCAGCCTCAGTGACAGAGTGAGACTCAGTCTCAAAAAAAAAAGAAAGGACCACTTAAACATGTCAGTGAGGGTGATGGCCCATGCAGCCTGCCACTCCCTAATACTATAGCCTGACCTGTGGTGCTTTTCTCCAGGTTTTCCTAGACAGAGACCTGAGCAAACAATCCAGTATTAATTTGGTGGATCTAGCAGGAAGTGAGAGGCAGAAATCTTCAGGATCTGAAGGAGACAGACTGAGGGAAGGATCACAAGTTAACTTAAGTTTAACCAATTTGGGAAATGTTATCAGGTAAATAATCAGTGACAGGTATTTGTGTTGTAAAAATGACCTCAGTGTGAAAAACTAGATTAATTATAACCCTCAGTTCACGATCCACTGACATCACTGATTCATGCCTGGGCTGCCTATAGATTTTATTTCAAACCAATTACTTTATTTTCAAATAGAATAACACTAATAAAACTGCCGTCCAACCCAAGAACTAGTTGGTGTTCCTCTCCTATTCTCCCCTTGGAAGTAACATCATCTTGAATTTTATGTTCTCTCTCTCCCTCACTCCCTCCTTTCTTGTTTTATCACATGTGAATATTATTGTTAAGTAGCTTCATTTTTGACCTTTATAAAAAGGGTGAAATTGGCTGGGCATGGTGGCTCACGCCTGTAATCCCAGTACTTTGGGAAGCCGTGGCAGATGGATCACCTGAGGTTGGGAGTTCAAGACCAGCCTGACCAATATGGAGAAACCCTGTCTCTACTAAAAATCCAAAAAACTAGCCAGCCATGGTGGCAGGCACCTGTAATCCCAGCTACTCAGGAGGCTGAGGCAGGAGAACCACTTGAACCCAGGAGGAGGATATTGTGGTGAGCCGAGATCGTGCCACTGCACTCCAGCCTGGGCAACAAGAGCAAAACTCCAACTCAAAAAAAGAGGGGAGGGGAGTGAAATCCCATTTTGTCTTCTGGAACTTTGGAACTTTTAAAAACTTTCTCATTAAGGTATAAATTGTAGTAAAGTCCATAAATGCTAGCATTCAGCACAAGTTTTTGTATATGTATATACCTACGTACTTATCACCCAGATCAGACTATAGCACATTTCCAACACCCAGACAGCTCCTCACATGACCTCCCAGTTGATACTGCCACCAGAAGACATGCACCTTTGTCATCACAGATTAGATGTGCCTGATTGTAGTGAATTTCGTATAAATGCAATCATTTATATGAGGTCTGTCTTCTTTCACTAAGGACTGTGTCTATGAGATTAATCAAAGTTGTTTCATGTAGCAATTATTAGTTATTTTTCATTGCTATACAATGTATCAGTGTGTGACTATATCAATTTATTTATCCATTCTCCAATTCATGGGCATTTAGCTTATTTCCAGGTTTGGGCTATTAGAAAGTTGCTGTGAACACTTTTATACATGTACTTTGGGGAAAGTAGCCAATCATTTCTCTCAGGTATGTCGGCAGGAGTAGAACTGCCAGGACTTGCTTTTAGAAACACTGGTAACCGTGTCTATCCACTCTATATTCCACCTGATGTGAGTTTTTCATTCTTTCACTAAATATTGTGTCTATGAGATTCTTCCAGGATGATGCAGGTAACAATTTTTATTTTTCATTGTTGCATAGCATTCTAGTGTAGGAATATGCCACAATTTATCCATCTTCTTGATTGGTATTTTGACTGTCCCCAGTTTGTTTTTTGCCGTAAGCAGTGCTACTATAAACATTCCTATGCAAATCACTGGGTACGAACAGTCACGTGTCTCTTAATGATGGGGATATGAGGCCGAGGTAGGCACATCACTTGAGCTAAGGAAGTTGAGGCCAGCCTGGGTCACATGGTGAAACCCCATCTCTACAAAAAGAGTGGAAATTAGCCAGATGTGGTGGTGCCCGCCTGCAGTCCCAGCTACTCAGGAGGCTGAGGTGGGAGGATCACTTGAATCAAGAGGGAGAGGTTGCAGTGAGCTGTGATTACACCGCTGCACTCCAGGCTGGGAGACACAGTGAGGCCAGGCTCAAAAAACCAAAACGAAACAAACAAAAAACCAATGGGGAAGTGTCCAGAGAAACGCATCAGCAGGCAATTTGGCTGTGTCCATCGTAGAGTGTACTTACACAAACCTAGATTGCAGTGCCTACGGAACACCATGGCTGTATGTGCTAACTTAGGGCTCCCACCTGTACCTACACACAGAACAGCTTGGAACTGTGATGACACCACAGGCAATGGCTCCCCCCTGTACTCACACACAGTACAGCATGGGACTGTGACGACACCACAGGCAATGGGTCCCCCCTGTACTTACACACAGTACAGCATGGCACTGTGACAACACCACAGGCAATGGCTCCCACCTGTACTTACACACAGTACAGCATGGAACTGTGACTACAACACAGGCAATGGCTCCCCCCTGTACTTACACACCGTACAGCATGGAACTGCGACGACACCACAGGCAATGGCTCCCACCTG
>NW_022436989.1:2017115-2029712 GCF_009761245.1 Sapajus apella
ACACAGTACAGCATGGAACTGTGACGACACCACAGGCAATGGCTCCCACCTGTACTTACACACAGTACAGCATGGAACTGTGACTACAACACAGACAATGGCTCCCACCTGTACTTACACACAGTACAGCATGGAACTGCGACGACACCACAGGCAATGGCTCCCCCCTGTACTTACACACAGAACAGCATGGAACTGTGACTACAACACAGACAATGGCTCCCACCTGTACCTACACACAGAACAGCATGGAACTGCGACGACACCACAGGCAATGGCTCCCCCCTGTACTTACACACAGTACAGCATGGAACTGTGACTACAACACAGACAATGGCTCCCACCTGTACTTACACACAGTACAGCATGGAACTGTGACTACAACACAGACAATGGGTCCCACCTGTACTTACACACAGAACAGCATGGAACTGTGACTACAACACAGACAATGGGTCCCACCTGTACTTACACACAGTACAGCATGGAACTGTGACGACGCCACAGACAATGGGTCCCACCTGTACCTACACACAGTACAGCATGGGACTGTGACAACACCACAGGCAATGGCTCCCACCTGTACTTACACACAGTACAGCATGGAACTGTGACGACACCACAGGCAATGGCTCCCCCCTGTACTTACACACAGTACATCATGGAAGTGTGATGACACCACAGGTAACTGTAACACAACAGTAACTACTTGTATATCTAAACACAAGAAAGCTACAATAAAAATATGGTATCTGAACCTTTTTTTTTTTTTTTGAGACAGTCTTGCCCTGTTGCCCAGGCTGGAGTGCAGTGGCGCGATCTCAGCTCACTGTGACCTCTAGAGCCTCCCAGGTTCAAGCAGTTCTCTGCCTCAGCCTCCTGCGTAGCTGGGATTACAGGCACCCGCCATCATGCCCAGCTAATTTGGGTATTTTTGTGGAGATGGGGTTTCACCATGTTAGCCAGGCTGGTCTTGAACTATCACCTAAGACTCCCAAAGTGCTGGGATTATAGGCGTGAGCCACCGCGCCCGGCTGGGCACTGTTTGTATACTGCTGATTATTCTTTTCTCAGGTGTACATATTGTAAGTATCTCCTCCCAGTTGGCAGCTTGCCTTTCCCCTTTTTTAAGGTGTTTGTTGATGAACAGAAGTTATGGTTATGGTTTATGTTTTGCATTTGGTTCCTGTTTAAGAAAATCAGAGTTAGATAACCACCTATACTGCATTTATGTTCCTATCCGCCTGGAGTTGACCTCTGGGTCTGACGTGAGGGAGGCATCCTTTTCAATCTTTTTCCTTATAGATTACCAATCTTTGCAGCTCTGTTTATTGAATAGCTCCCCCTTCCCCCGGTGATCTTCTGTGCTACCTCTGTCATATCAAAGTTCAATACATGCTTTTTATTTTCTTGAGACAGTCTTGCTCTGTCATCCAGACTGGAGTGAGATGGCACGAACTCTGCTTATTACAACCTCTGCCTTCCAGGCTCAAGTGATCTTCCTGCCTCAGCCTTCTGAGTAGCCTGGATTACAGCATGCACCACCACAGCAAGCTCATTTTTGTAGCTTTTGTAGAAATGGGCTTTCACCATTCTGCCCAGGTTGGTCTCAAACTCCTGGGCTCAAGTGATTCTCCTGCCTCGGCCTGCCAAAGCGCTGGGATTGCAGGTGTGAGCCACTGTGCCCTGCTAATATATGCTTAACTCTGTTTCTTGGCTCTTAAACCTGTGGTCAAAGTCTAAATGTAATAAATCCTTCTGGATAATATAAGAATCTTCAACCTAGACATGTGATTGTTATGTATTGTTTTCTTTGTTATGTATTTCAATTCTATTCTTCTTTCACTCTGAAAGACATTATCACCATTTTACAGTGTTCATTCACATTTATCTTTTTAAAAATTTATTCATTTGTGTACCTCAGAGCTGCTGCCTAAGATCAGCTTCCTTCTGGTTAAAGCATATTATTTACGATTCCCTTTAGTGAGAATCTGGTGGTGGCAATGTGTTTTTGTTACATTGAAGTATCTTTATTTTTACCTCATTCTTTTTTTGTGAGACAATGTCTCTGCCACCCAAGCTGGAGTGCGGTGATGCAATCACAGCTCACTGCAGCCTCAATCCCCCCGGGCTCAAGCGATCCTCCCACCTCAGCCTCCCAAGTAGCTGGGACCACAGCCACGTTCCACCATATCCAGATAATTTTTTTACTTTTTGTAGAGACAGGGTTTCTTCATGTTGCCCAGACTTGTCTTGAACTCCTGAGCTCAAGCCATCCTTCCGCCTTGATCTCTCAAAGTGCTGGGATTATAAGTGTGAGTTACCACACTGGGCCACGTCATTCTTCAAAAGATGCTTTTGTTGGGTATTGTATTTCAGATGGTTAGTGTTTTCTTTCCACACAGAAGGAATTCTCCTATTGTCAACTGTTGTCTAACTCCTTTTTTTTTTTTTTTTTTTTTTTTTTTTGAGACGGGATTTTTCTCTGTCACCAGGCTGGAGTACAGTGACATATTCTTAGCTTACTGCAATCTCTGCCTCCCAGGTTCAAGCAATTCTCTTGTGTCAGCCTCCAGAGTAACTGGGATTATAGGCGTGCACCACCAGGCCAAGCTAATTTTTTGTATTTTAATAGAGATGGGGTTTCACCATGTTGGCCAGGCTGGTCTTGATTTGCTGACCTCCTGATTCACCCACCTTGGCCTCCCAAAGTGCTGGGATTACAGGCGTGAGCCACTGGGCCCGGCCCTACCTGCTTTTTCTTGAAGATAATCTGCCTTTTTTTCCCTAGCTGCTTCTAAGCTTTTCTCTTTGTTTTAGGTGTTCTCAGGTTTCACGACGTTGGTGCATCGGAGCGTACACTCATTTCTATTCCTCCCCTTTGGAATGCCTTGGCCCTCATGACTCTATGGAGTAGTGGTTTCCATCAGTTCCGGGAATTTCTCAGCCATTCCCTCTCATATCTCACCTCCCATTTTTCCTCTCTTCTAGGACTTCAATTAGAGTACACGGACCACCTAGCTCTGTCCCGTGTCTCCTCAACTCCCTCTCGTTTCTCCCCTCGGCGTCCCTGGGCTGCAATCTGAACACTTTCTTCAAAGCTCTCAGTTCACTAATTCCAACCAGGCAGTGTCTAATGTGCTGTTAAACTTATCCATCGTGTTTTTAAATATTGCATTTCTTTCCTTAAAAAAATTGCTTCTTTTCCAAATGGGCTACATGAATTTTATAGATTTATTTCCTGTTTGTGGTTATAATTTTTTTCTTTTCTTTCTTTCTTTTTTTTTTTTTTTAAAGATGGGGTTTCACCATGATGGCCAGGCTGGTCTTGAACTCCTGACCTCAGGTGATCCACCCACCTCAGCCTCCCAAAGTGCTAGGATTACAGGCGTGAGCCACCGCGCCCAGCTTTTTTTTCTTTTTTTTTTTTTTAAGACAGTCTCTGTCACCCAGGCAGTGGCACGATCTCTGCTCACCTCAACCTCTACCTCCTGATTTCAAGTGATTCTCATGCCTCAGCCTCCAGAGTAGCTGGGATTACAGGCGCACACCACCATGCCTGGCAATTTTTTTTATTTTTAGTAGAGACAAGTTTTCACCACGTTGGCCAGGCTGGTCTCGAACTCCTGACCACAAGTGATCTGCCCACCTCAGCCTCCCCAAGTGCTGGGATTACAGGTTGAGCCACTGTGCCCGGCCTCCTTGTGGTTATGATTTCTTACAGATGGGATTTCCCATTCCCCTATCCACTCTCTTCAGTGCCAACACTGCTTTCTTCGTGGTCCCTGGAACAGGGCAGGATCTTCTCATTCACTCCTCCCCTGAGGCTGTAGCCATATGAGGTCCTAACTTGATGGGATCTTAAGGCAGCATGAGAGAGAGGCAAGAAAAGAACCTAGAACTACACCCCAAACCTATCTGCACACTGCCAGGCCCACCACCTCCTTCCTGGAATTGCAGCTGCTTCTCTAGACACAAACTTACAGTAGCCTGCAGGGTCATCAGGGTTTCCTGGTGGGTTTTAATGTGTCCGTTCCTCAGACCGGGGCTTCCTCCTCTAGGCTGTGGCTTCTCCAGGGTTGATTTTGGAGAAGGAGTCAGGCCATGGCTAGCTGTCACACTCTGGCATTCGTGAGTAGAAGGCATCTCTACTGTCCGATGTTATCATCAGGCTATGGGGCCAAGGACGGGATTTGAGAGCTCTTTCTAACTTAACCCAAGGGAGGCAGATTTCTTCTTAAGGCAATATTGTAACCTGTTGTTTTGGATTTTCTTTCTCTTTCAGCGCTCTAGCTGAGGCAGCCACGGGGAAAAAGGTCTTGCACATTCCATACAGAGACTCCATTCTCACCAAGCTGCTGCAGTCAGCTCTGGGTGCGAACAGCAGAACCGCTTTGGTAAAAGCCCTTTCTCACATTTTACACTGATTCTGCTGTATAGCTGTTATTGTTGATGTTGTTATTGTGATTAAAATTATTCTCAATACACCTGTAATATAATAGAGTACTTGGCATTGACCCAGTCCAGCATGCTTTTTGTTTTTTTTGAGATGGGGTCTCACTCTCGCACCCAGGCTGGAGTGCAGTGAGTGGTGTGACCCTGGCTCATTACAACCTCCGCCTCCCAGGTTCAGGTGATTCTCCTGCCTCAGCCTCCCAAGTAGCTGGAACTACAGGCGTGTGCCACCACACCTGGTTAATTTTTACTCTTTTTTTTTTTTTTTTTGTATTTTTGGTAGAGACAGGGTTTCACCACATTGGCCAGGCTGGTCTTGAACTCCTGACCTCAGGTAAGCTGCCCGCCTCGGCCTCCCAAAGCTCTGGGATTGCAGGCTCTGGGGTGACGGCCACCGCACCTGGCCTTGTTTTATTTTGTTTTCCCCTCAGGACTAACAAATTCTGACCTACCATTATCCCACAACCTCTGGTACTCCATTTCAATGTTCAAACAATGTTTCTATATTAGTAATTTTTAAATTTATTCTTTTCTGTAGTTTAAGTTCTCTACAAGGAACATATATTACTTTTATTATCAGGAAAAAAAACTAGTAACATTAAAAAAAAAAAAAAAAAAAAAAAAAAAAACTAGCTGTGTCATCCTATTCTAAATTAGCAGTCATTCCCTGGCAAGGTTGGAAATCAATGTCACTGTGTTTGTTTGCCCTGCAGAGTAGCTGGACCGTGTTATCTCAGCCCACGCTCTGGGGTCTCATTAGCAAATGTTCGCCAGGTGGGGACACTGTGGAATGTGTTCAAACCAGGACTCTGCTCTTCAGCTTCAGCTGCGGGGGGGGTGCACTCTGCCTCCAGCCCAGCGCTGGCCGGCGCTCTGCTGTCCTGCTCAGGAGAGAAGCGCCCCGCCAGGACCAGTTACATGCATCCCCCAAAGTCACAGGAAAACGCACCCTTACTCTTTCTCACTTCACCCTATTTTCAATACTTCATTTTACAGTTTTTCTGGTTGTCAGCTACCTGTGGGCCCCAACGGGACATCCCCCCAAAAAACTTGAACATGAGAAGGCACATGAGATGCTCTCTGAATGTTAGCCCACAAAATTCAACCTGGCAGGTCTCAGCAGATGTGTGCAAAGTCACCCCAGGCCGGGAGGACGACGCCCAGACCTGCCAGCCTTGACCGGCTGCCTGAGGGCAGGGCAGTGCTTTGACAAAGGGGCGTGCTAGGGAGGGGCAGACGCTGGGTGTCCAGCATCTCGGGAAGCACAGAGAACAGAGAACCCGCAAGGCCGACAGCAAGCTCTGCAGTCTCTATGGCACCAGCCCAGCTTCAGCACGAGTGTCTTACAACCTTCATGTTTAGCGATGACAATGAAAATCCACCTGAAAATACTGCCATGAGGATTAAATGAGATGACATAAATGAACAAGCTTTAACAGCTGTGAAGGGGAGTCGCTGGGAAGACAGCCGAACAGAAGCGGCCCCGGTGCGCAGCTCCCCGCGAGCGCAGGAGGGAAGTCACCTCTGCGTTTCCAGCTGAGGCACCTGGTTCATCTCGTTGGGACTGAGGACAGCCGGTGCAGCCCAAGGAGGCTGAGCCAAAGCAGGGTGGGGCACCTCACCTGGGAGGTGCAAGGCGTTGGGGAACTGCCTCTCCCAGCCACGGGAAGCCGTCAGGGTCTCCGCCCAGTTACCACTTTTCCCACAGTCTTCACAACCCGCAGAGGAGGTTCCCACCGGTGCCTACAACGCCAGGGCCCTGGGTTTCCAGCACAAACCTCGGTGGCCGTCTGGGAAGACACGGAGCTAGCGGCAGCAGTTTTTTTTTTTTTTCTCTCATACGCCAGTGGCACCTGGAAGGCCAGTGAGACAGAACCGCTCACCCCCCTGGAAAGGGAGCAGAAGTCAGGGGGCCAAGTGGTCTGGCTCGGCGGGTCTCACCCCCATGAAGACCAGCAAGCTGAGACCCACTGGCTTGAAACTCTTGCAGCCAGCGCGGCAGCCTGAGCTCGACCTGGGACATTCCAGCTTGGTGGGGGGAGGGGTGTCCGCCATTGCTGAGGCTCAGGTAGGAGCCTGCATAAACAAAGTTGTGGGGAAGTCTGGACTGGGTGGAGCCCACAGCAGCTCAGCAAGGCCTCTGCAGGGAGACTGCGTCACTAGACTCCCTCCTTGCTGGGCAGGGCATCTCCGAAAAAAGGCAGCAGCCCATCAGGGACTCATAAATAAAGCCCCACCCTCCTGGGACAGAGCACCTGGGAAAGGGGTGGTTGTTCGCACAGCTTTAGCAGACCTAAACATCCCTATCCGGCAGCTCTGAAGAGAGCAGATTTCCCAACACAGCATTTGAGCTCTGGTAATGAGCAGACTGCCTCCTGGAGTGGCTCCCTGACCTCTGTGTATCCTGACTGGGAGACGCCTCCCAGCAGGGGCCGACAGACACCTCACACAGAAGAACTCTGGCTGGCATCTGATGGGTGCCCTTCTGGGACAAAGCTACCAGAGGAATGAACAGGCAGCTCTCTTCGTCATTCTGCAGCCCCCGCTGGTGATACCTAGCAAGCAGTGTCTGGAGTGGACTTCCAGCAAACTCCAGCAGACCTGCAGCAGAGAGGCCTGACTGTTAGAAGGAACACTAACAAACAGAAAGAAATAGTTTCAACATCAACAGAAAGGACATCCACTCAGAGACGCCATCCAAAGGTCACCGACTTCAAACACTAAAGGAAGATAAATCCACAAAGATGGTAAGAAATCAGTGCAAAAAGGCTGAAAATTCCAAAACCCAGAATGCCTCTTCTCCAAGGGATCACAACTTCTCTCTAACAAGGGAACAAGGCTGGATGGAGAATGAGTGCTGCGAATTGACAGAAGCAGGCTTCAGAAGGTGGGTAATAACAAATTTCTCTGAGCTAAAGGAGCATGTTCTAACTCAATGCAAGACCACATAATTGGAAGTAAAACACTCCTCAACAAATGCAAAAGAATGGAAATCCTAACAGTCTCTCAGACCACAGTGCAATCAAATTAGAATTCAGGATTAAGAAACTCACTCAAAACCACATAACTACATGGAAACTGAACAACCTACTCCTGAATGACTACTGGATAATTAATGAAATGAAGGTAGAAATAAATACGTTCTTTCAAACCAATGAGAACTAAGACACAATGTACCAGAATCTCTGGGACACATTTAAAGCAGGTGTAGAGGGAAATTTATAGCACTAAATTCCCACAAGAGAAAGGAGGAAAGATTCAAAATTGACACCCTAATATCTGGATTCAAAGAACTAGAGGAGCAAGAACAAAAAATTCAAAAGCTAGCAGAAGACAAGAAATAACTAAGATCAGAGCAGAACTGAAGGAGATAGAGACACAAAAAACCCTTCAAAAAAATAAATGAATCTGGAGCTGGTTTTTTGAAAAGATAAAATAGATAGATCACTAGCCAGACTAATAAGACAAGAGAAAAGAATCAAACAGATGCAATAAAAAATGATAAGGGGATATCACCACCGATCCCACAAAAGTGCTAACTATCATCAGAAAATGCTATAAACATCTCTCTGCAAATAAACCAGAAACTCTAGAAGAAACGGATAAATTCCTGGGCACATGCACCCTCCTAAGACTAAACCAGCAAGAAGTCGAATACCTGAATAGACCAATAACAAAATCTGAAATCGAGGCAGCAATTAATAGCCCTACCAACCAAAAAAAGTCCAGGACCAGACAGGTTCACAGCCAAATTCTACCAGAGGTACAAAGAGGAGCTGGTACCATTCCTTCTGAAACTATTCCAAACAATAGCAAAAGAGAGAATTCCCCCCTAACTCATTTTATGAGGCCAACATCATCCCGATACCAAAATCTGGCAGAGACACAACTGAAAAAGAAAATTTCAGGACAATATCCATGATGAACATCAATGCAAAAATCTCAATAAAATACTGGCAAATTAATTCAACAGCACATAAAAAACTTATCCATCATGATCCAGTCAACTTCATCCCTGGGATGCAAAACAGCAAGGCTGGTTCAACATACAAAAATCAATCAATGTAATCCATCACATAAACAGAACCAAAGACAAAAACCACAGGATTATCTCAGCAGATGCAGAGAAGGCCTTCAACAAAATTCAGCAGCCCTTTATGCTAAAAGCTCTCAATAAAATAGGTATTGATGGAATGTATCTCAAAATAATAAAAGCTATTTATGACAAACCCACGGCCAATATCATACGGAATGGGCAAAAACTGGAAGCATCCCCTTTGAAATCTGGCACTAGACAAGGATGCCCTCTCTCACCACTCCTATTCAATATAGTATTGGAAGTTCTAGCCAGAGCAATTAGGCAAGAAAAAGAAATAAAGGGCATTCAATTAGGAAAAGAAGAAGTCAAATTGTCCCTATTTGCAGACAACATGATTGTATATTTAGAAGACCCCATCATCTCAGCCCAAAACCTCCTTAAGCTGGACAAGCAACTTCGGCAAAGTCTCAGGATGCAAAATCAATGTGCAAAAATCACAAGCATTCCTATACACCAATAACAGACAGAGAGCCAAATCATGAGCAAACTCCCATTCACAATTGCTACAAAGAGAATAAAATACCTAGGAATACAACTAGCAAGGGATGTGAAGGACCTCTTCAAGGAGAACTACAAACCAATGCTTAAGGAAATAAGAGAGGACACAAACAGATGGAGAAACATTCCATGCTCATGGTTAGGAAGAATCAATATCATGAAAATGGTCATACTGCCTAAAATAATTTATAGATTCAATGCTATCCCATCAAGCTACCATTGACTTTCTTCAAAGAATTGGGAAAAAACTACCTTAAATTTCATATGGAACCAAAAAAGAGCTTGTATAACCAAGACAATCCTAAAATAACAAACAAACAAATAAACCAAAAAAACCCAGAAAGCTGGAGGCATCATGCTCCTGACTTTATACTGCAAGGCTACAGCATGGTACTGGTACCAGAACAGAGATATAGACCAATGGAACAGAACAGAGGCCTCAGAAATAACATTACACATCTACAGCCATCTGATCTTTGACAAACCTGACAAAAACAAGCAATGGGTAAAGGATCCCCTATTTAATAAATGGGGTTGGGAAAACTGGCTAGCCATATGCAGAAAGCTGAAACTGTATCCTTTCCTTACAGTTTATACAAAAATTAACTCAAGATGAATTAAAGATTTAAACATAAGACCTAAAACCATAAAACTCCTAGAAGAAATCCTAGGCAATACCATTCAGGACATAGGCATGGGCAAGGACTTCATGACTAAAACACCAAAAACAATGGCAACAAAAGCCAAAATAGACAAATGGGATCTAATTAAACTAAAGAGCTTCTACACAGCGAAAGAAACTATCAATAGAGTAATTAGGCAACCCACAGAGTGGGAGAAACTTTTTGCAATCTACCCATCTGACAAAGGGCTAATATCCAGAATCTACAAAAACTAAAACAGATTTCTAAGAAAAAAAACAACCCCATCAAAAAGTGGGCAAAGGATATGAACAGACATTTCTCAAAAGGAAACAGTTATGCAGCCAACAAACATGAAAAAATGCTCATCATCACTGGTCATTAGAAATGCAAATCAAAACCACAATGAGATACCATCTCACACCAGTTAGGATGTCGATCATTAAAAAATCAGGAGACAACAGATTCTGGAGAGGATGTGGAGAAATCGGAACACTTTTACACTGTTGGTGGGAGTGTAAATTAGTTCAACCATTGTGGAAGACAGTGTGGCGATTCCTCAAGGATCTAGAACTAGAAACACCATTTGACCCAGCAATCCCATTACTGGGTATATATCCAAGGGATTATATATCATTCTATTATAAAGACACATGCACACGTATGTTTATTGTGGCACTGTTCACAATAGCAAAGGCTTGGAACCAACCCAAATGCCCATCCATGATAGACTGGATAAAGAAAACGTGGCACATATCCACCATGGAATCCTGTGCAGCCATAACAAAGGGTGAGTTCATGTCATTTGTAGGGACGTGGATGAAGCTGGAAACCATCATTCAACAAGAATGGAAAACCAAACACTGCATGTTCTCATAAGTGAGTGAGAACACACGGACACAGGGAGGGGAACATCACACATCAGGGCCTGTTGAGGGTGGGGCAATAGGGGAGGGATCTCATTAGGAGAAATACCTAATGTAGATGGCAGCTCCTACCAAGCCTGCTCTCCTGAACCTTCTAAGAAAGGGGGCCGTGGGGAGAGGGGAGTCTGTGGCCACGGCAGGACCCTCCCCATGCACTGCCCCGACCCTCCCCAAGCAAAGGTCAGCCTTGGGAATCCTCCAGCCCAGCTGAGTCGGGGCAGGAGCTTGGGACTGTCAGGTCTGGTTCTGGGCAGCTGGAGTAGGCGTGGGAGGTGAAACTTACTTGCCAGCCCTGATATGCCATTCGCCAGGTCTATGGGCTTAGAGGTCAGACAGAGCCTGGCTCTAGCAGCTGTGACCATGGGTGACAAACAGAACATGTCCCCCGTTGCCTCTTACACTGAAGGAGGCATTCCTCATTCACAGCTTTGGGGAGGGGACCACGGGAGATTGTGTGTGAACCGTGCCTGGCAGAATTCTGCCTGGTGTGTGAGCGAGGCTCAGGAACTGTGGTTATGATAATACCACTGAGGGCTGCCTCCCTTTCTGGCCTCTTCTCAGTGCAGGAGCACTTGTGTGTTGGTGACAAATGTCTTCCTCCTCATTCTTCACTGCGAGGCCTCAATATAGTGTCAAACCCCAAGGCATTTTTTTCCAGCATCTCTGACATGAGGTTAGGTTGTTTTTTTTTTTTTTTTTTTGGATAAGGTGTCACCCTGTCACCCAGCCTGGAGTGTAGTGGCATGATCATGGCTCATGGCATCCTCAACCTCCCAAATTCAAGTGATCCTCCCACCTCAGCCTTTCTGGAGTAGCTAGGACTACAGGCATGAGCCACCATGCCTGCCTAATTTTTTAATTTTGTAGAGATGGAGCCTTGATATGTTGGCCAGGCTGGTCTTAAACTCCTGGCCTTAAGTGATCCTCCCGCCTCAGCCTCCCCAAAGTGCTGGGATTACAGGTATGAGCCACCGTGCCCAGCCCAAGCTCAGATCTTTAAACGAATTTTGCCTTAAGCAGTATCCAGAATGTTTCCTCCCTGCTTGTCAGATGCAAATCTGTTGCTTCCAGGTTTTACAGGAGAGACCACGTGATAAGAGGAAAGAAAAAATGGTATCCACAGCCTGTCCTGTACGACTCGGGGTTCTCCTTGTTAAACCCCAATTCCAACTCCCCTGTGGAAAACGAAAGAAATTCAGCTGCCAGATTTAGCAAATAAAAATGTGTCCAGTTACATTTAAATTTCAGAGTGCAAGTAATGTTTTACTGTATGTCCCGTGCAGTATTTGGGGGCACCTCATGTTTTCTCCGACAACGTCAGGAAGGGAGTGGCCTAGAACGCCTCCGAGGTTCCGCCCAGCCTGGTGCCCATGGTGGAGCAGTCCCCACAGCCTCCAGGCCATCAGTTATTTCAGCAGCAACAGGTATTGAGCAGGCTCTTAGGTTAACCAAGTCAGCCCCACTGGCTGCGTGTGTTCAGGTCCCAGGACAGGTTAGGGGCTGAGTCCCGGCCTGGCTGAGCTGCACGTGATTCTTTAAACTGTGCAGGTGACTAAAGCCACTTTGGTCTTAATGGTTTAATGGAACCAGACCTGATGTGAAATCTCAAGTCACCTGGGGCCGGGGGAGACCTGAGTGTGCCCTGGGGGTGCAGCTGCTCAGGCAAGGGGCTCCAGGCCTACGAGTGTGTCCATCTTTGCGCATGAAAGGGCTAAAAAGATCCGGAACAAAGCAGTGGTCAACACCTGGACACTGACGAGAGAGGCAAGGGCAGGGAACGGCGAGCTACTGCCCAGATGCAGAAACTCCAGAGTGGCAGATAAACCAAGTCAGGGGCCAGTGCCCTGAGCACTGGGCGGAGGGGCGGGGACATGACCTGGCCGAAGCCTGGGGCTGCCGGGAGCGCCTGGATTAGAATCTGAGGGGTAGCTGGGGTGCAGGGCGGGGGCATGACCTGGATTAGAATCTGGGGGGTAGC
>NW_022436989.1:2029722-2108698 GCF_009761245.1 Sapajus apella
GACCTGGATTAGAATCTGGGGGGTAGCCGGGGTGCAGGGCGGGGGCACTGGGCTTTGTCCAGGATATTGTGGTTCTATCCTTTAAAAAAATATGTTACTTTGAAATAAATGTAGACTCACTTGCAGTTGTCAGGAACAGCAGCCCTGTATTTAAGATGGTCATTTTCCTCGACATTTTGTTTATTTAGTATTTGATGAGGGTCCGCTCTGTCACCTGGGCAGCAGTGCAGAGGTGTGATCACCCTCATGAGAGCCTCAGATCTCCTGGGCTCAGGCGATCCTCCCTAGCTTCCCAGAGTGCTGGGATTACAGGCGTGAGCCACTGCGCCCAGCCTCATTTTCATTTTGAGATCGGTTTCTCCCAGGACGTTTTTCCTTACCGAATTTGGACAGTAGCCACCTGACGTCTGTCCTGAGGGCTTCCTGCAGTGAGATGGTGCTGGAAGCCAGTGGAGGGTTTGCCACCCGCTCCGGGGCAAAGCCCCACCCCCTCCGGGCAGAGCCCCACCCCCTCCGGGCAGAGCCCCACCCCCTCCGGGCAGAGCCCCACCCCCTCCGGGCAGAGCTCCACCCCCTCCGGGCAGAGCTCCACCCCCTCCGGGCAGAGCTCCACGCGGCTGTGCATCACAGCCACCTGGTGACAGGGCTCCGCCCAGCCACAGAAACCAGAATCATTGGGCACAGTCGGCGCCAATGCACCCCAGGTGATTCCAATGTGCACAATTATCGAGAACCTCTGTGATAGGTAAAGGCCCTAGATTTCAGCTTGGCAGCATAAACAAATATATCATTTTATACTCATTAACGATTAAAATGAGATGGATAAAAGGGTAAAATAAAACTATTGAGGTGAAACTGGCCCGAGTGTCCGGTATCGAAGCAGCAATACTGAAAGGGTTCCCTCCCTCCTGGGGCTCTCAGGTAGTGGCAGGATCTCCTGCACCCCTACCCCCATCCCCGGCTACTCAAAGGACCTCTGGCTCAGACAGAGGGTTGGCCAGCCCTGAGCCCCACCTGGCCCATTCCCAGGCACACGACACGACTCACCAAGGCGTCAACCTCAACGAAGTGCTCCCTAAATCAGAGTCAGTAAACATGGCGAGCCCGGGCCTGGCTCTGCCTGTCACAAATCTCTGTCCCATCAAAAACTGGACATGCCAGGTGCTGACCTGCACATAGCATACAATTCCCACTGCTCACAAGCACAGGTACGGACTATGTGAAAAACAACGTAAGCTGTGATGCTTCCCAAATTCCCCGACCCCAAGGGAATTCCCTGTAGCGAAGAATTACATAAAAGCCTAAGCAAGCACCGAGACAGACCACTAAACTCAGACCTCCCGTTTAAAGGACCTTCTTGCGCTAACGTCTTATGAATTAGGAGGGGAATTGGAAGTCCTCTTTGTAAGACTTACCGAAAGATCTCGTCTTCACCTGTAAGTGTGTTGTGGTTTCCTGCTCCTGCCGGGATCCTGGGCTTTGAGAATCAAGTGGAGACGCCCTATGTATCCCACACCTCCCTCTGGCACTCCGGACCCACTGCTTAAATAAAGTACCTCCCTCCTTCCAGAGCCATCGGCCTGTCTCCAGGTGGAGCACCAGCGGGGTCTCGTGCTGATCTGCTGACCTGGGCGCACCTGCTGCAGCAGGCCCAGGTGAGCTCCACCCGCCCCACCTGCGGAGACTGAGCACAGGGCAGGGCTCCCGCACAGTCTGCCATCTTGTCCCACCGTCCAGGCCCGACTGTGGCGAGGCTTTTTCGGTGAATGTGTAAGGTGTGACTGGCAATAATGCTATTGGCAGAGCTAGGGAGAGAAACGCACGGCACGAAAGCGAGGGAGCCAGGGAGGCCTCAGTGCCTGGCGATGCCTGAGGCCGGGCCTGGCACTCAGGGTTGTCTGTAATGAGAGTTTGGGGAGAATCTGAGAGATGTAAGTCGTCTTCTGGGGACTGCATGGTGTGACCTGAGCTACGGTATTGGTCCTGGCATTCGCTGCTCATATCACACCCTAAGCAGGCTGTGATGAGAATTTCTGCCATGGGTGCCGCCCCTCGCCACCCCGGCTTCCACCCCGCCCCGCTCCGCTCCCCATGGCACAAAGCCCTGGGAAAATTCTGAAGTCGAGGATCAGACCTGAAGTACTTGGGGACTGGAGCTGGGGATTCTGGAAGCTCACTGCCTAACCACAGCCTTGGGGCCTGGGGTGGAGCAGGGTGGGGTCTGTGGCATAAGGAAGCCAGACGGTTAGGGCTTAGGGCGCTGGGACTCTTGGCTTCAAGGGTCAGGTAGGGTCACGTGCAGGAGTACGAATTTTGGGTTCTGCACATACGGTCAAAATTGGAAAGATTTTTGCCCTCTTTATTCTGTCAGAGAGGATTTCAACATGTCAGAGGCTTCCTCATGCCTGCATAATCAACCCTGTTTTGTCTACTCTCAATTCCAGTGGGTATGCCACAATACCCATTAACCCTTGTGTGAAAGAATGTACCTGGCGTGCATTCAGTTACCCAGGCAAGGGTTCATGGCACACCCCACTTTTTGCCACCAACGTCTGATTCTCAGCCAGCAGCAGGACTTTGGGAGAATGAGAGGCTGCATGGAGTCCTGGGGAGGGGCTGCCCAGGTGGGGACCAGAGTGGGGCATCCAGGCAGCTGGGGAGGGTGGGGGAGACAGTGCCTGGGAACCTTCCCATCCAAATGTACTCAGACTCCTGACCGCCGGCCCGCCTGAGACCCCACCCCGCCATCAGCAACGCCCCAGCCCACTCAGCCTTCCCCCCTCCCCAGGTGGGTTGACAAGGTGCAGAGACAGGAAAGAAATACTGGTGACCCAATTGCAGATGATGCAGACCTTCCCTCGCCTTCTTAACGTCAATGAGGACCCACAGCTCACCGGGGTCCTCAAGCACTTCATTCAAGACTCAGCTGGCCCCCTGTCTTCTCTCTGCCCCTGCTCTGCCCTCCCCCTGCCCTTCCCTCCCCCTGCCTTGCCCTCCCCCCTGCCCTTCTCCTGCCCTACCCTCCCCCCGCCCTCCCCCGGCCCTCCCCCCGCCCTCCCCCGTCTTGCCCTCCCCCTACCTTGCCCTCCCCCTGCCTCCCTCTGCCCTCCCCTACCCTACCCTGCCCTCCCCCCTGCCCTTCCCCTGCCCTACCCTCCCCCTGCCCTCCCCTGGCCCTCCCCCTGCCCTCCCGCTGTCATACCCTCTCCCTGTCTTGCCCTCCCCCTGTCTTGCCCTCCCCCTGCCTCCCTCTGCCCTCCTCTGCCCTACCCTCCCCCTGCCCTCCCTCTGTCCTACCCTCCCCCTGCCCTCCCCCTGCTCTCCCCTCCCCCTGCCCTCCCCCTGCCCTGTCCCTGTCCTCCCTCTGCCCTGTCCCCACCTTGCTCTTGCTTCTTGCCCCACAGGCATGTTTCTTTCTTGTTTTTTAAATATTTGTTATTTTGGTAAAATATACATGAAGCTCACCGTTTTAACCATTTTAAGATGGTCAGTGGCATTAGGTACACTGATCTTGCATGACTGTCATCACCATCCACGTGCAGGACATTTTCATCTTCCCAAACTGAAACTCTGTG
The DNA here is from genome assembly GCF_009761245.1 of Sapajus apella. Lineage (NCBI taxonomy): Eukaryota > Metazoa > Chordata > Mammalia > Primates > Cebidae > Sapajus > Sapajus apella. The sequence continues at coordinate 2,033,298 of NW_022436989.1, forward strand.
CCCACAAAGGCGAGCTGCCCCTCCCACTCCAGCCCGCAGCCACTGTCCTACCTCCTGTCTCTGTGCCTTTGATGATGGGGAAGACCTCAGACAAGGACCTCTTCACGCTTTCCCGACGGGCTTTTGCCCTCAGCAGAATGTCCTCAGTGCCTCCGTGCAGCGTGTGTGAGATTTTCCTTCCTCCTGAGGGCTGAACAACATCCCCTGGGGTGTACACACCATATTTCATTCATCTGTCATCCAGGCAGGTTCTTGTTACATTTTTGTTTAGCAGTTTCTAAGGAGGGAATCAGCCCCTGAGCTGTCTTCCTGACCTAAATGAGTGCTGAGCAGGGTGGAACACAGCGCCCAGAACCACAGGCACCCCGACCTCCCCTCCCCGGCTGTGCGCCCCAAGATAGCCCCGAGGGCTCCGTGCAGAATGGCCGTGGGGATGTGGGGCTGGGGGCGCGAAGCCGCCCGGAAGCAGCTGTGGCGCTGTCTGCATGGAGCTTCAAACACCAGACCCTCTCCTGCGGCCTCTCTAGTATTCAGCGGTCTCCTAAGGCCTAGACATAGTGGGTTCTTTCTCCAGATTGCCGACGAAGAAGGCGGAACTTTTTAAAAGTTAGGAACTCCTCTCCCTCACACACACAAGAGGCAGAAAGAAAATTATGTCTAAGTACCATTATGATTGAAAATCCCAATTGGAAAAATCCCTTTACACCATCTCACTGCAGAGAAAATGTCACTTCCAAAACATCAGCCATGTTAACTTTTTAAGGTCAAATTCGGAAAGCGTCTGATTTTGACAATAAATTATACTCTAATTCTTTTCAGGTTCCTGTGACGCTGGCCAGGCTGCTTCAAATGCTATCACAATTCAAGGTCTGGGGTGAGTTTCTAGGAATCACTCCACACAGCGAATGCAAGGTTGCCGTTAACGGGGTGCCCATCACCACCAGGACAAAGCTGCAGCATTTGGTAAACTTCCCTGCGGGCTCACAGCTGGTGGGGGGTATGGCCATGTGAGGTGCCCGAATCACAGGCGTGGCAGGGCGGGGCGTTCCCACCGGGTGGGCCTCCTACCGTGGCCTCAAGGCACAGCTGCTGGAGGGAGAGGCTTGCTCTTGACGCTGGATGCTCTTGGGAAGTCACTTCCCTTCTTTGCCCTCACCTGGAAAACAAGGCAGGCTGAACTAGGTGTCCTCCAAGGTCCCTTCCAGCTCTAACGTTTTGTGACATTTTCTATTTTTCTAAGAGCCTGTCACTGAGTGGGGCCACACGCATCTCACCAACAGCAGCACCTCTTCCTGCCCACTCTGCCAACCCCGGGCTCCTGCCAGCCCACCTGCAGCCCTCTCCCCTCCCTGGTGGCCAGAGCGTTTCAGACAGGACAGGCAAATTGGGATTGGCCACTCCCCTTCTGCAAAGCCCCCTCAGGGACCTCCTCGGTCTTTTTCTGGCCACACTGCCCTTCCTGTGGTTTTGCAGCTGCTGTCTCTGCCTCATCCAGACTTAACCACACAGGAGGGCTCAGTTTGAGCATCAGCCCTCAGAAGAGGCTGTCTCTAACCCGCCGTCTGAGTTAGGCTGGTGTCCCCTGCAGCCGAGGCTGTACTTGCCCGGGCCAGCCTGGAAATGGGTGGAAGGAGGGCCTGGCTCTGTGTGGTCCCCACGGACTCCCAGGGCCAAGGGAGCTGCACCCTCAGTGTGTGGGATTAAGGTGAACGCAGGAGCCAGCTGCCACCCACCCTCACTGCGTCTGCGTCTCTCCCTGTCTGGGGGATTCCCGAGGGAAGGACATTCCTCAGATCCTTCTCACAGCGAGGTCACCTCACCCTCCTTGGCCTCAATGCCCTCCTGAGCCCACTGTCTCCTCCCCAGGACCGCCTTATTTTGGGATCCAACAGTGCCTACCTGTACGTGGGGCTTCCTTCAGAGCAGGGCAGTGAGGACCTCGGCAGGTTCGATTACGACTTCTTCCAGCTGGAGAGGGCGGCCGCGGAGGGAGTGAGCGCGCATGAGCTGGGTGAGGGCCCCACCTGGCTCCGGCCTCTCCCGTGGTGATCTGAGAGCAGGGGTTTCACACTCTATCTCTCTGCTTTCCTTAAGAAAATCATTTGTTTTGTCAAAGTCTAATGTTTACAAAATTGAATAATTTCCATATAGAGTGAGTGCATGTTAAAAAAACTCAAACTTTCCCTGATGAATGAGGGTAAAGATGGTTCAAAGGGCAGATAAGAAAGTGGGGTGCACAGCAAGTAAGGGAAGAATGCTGAGCTGGGGAAGCCAGTGAGTGGCCTATGGTCACCCCCAGGGGTCTGCTGGGCCGGCAGAACAGCGGCTTAACACGAGAGGAGCCGGTGGGCACCTGCTCTGGGCTGGAAATGTGTGGCCCAGAAGCACGCCCAGCCCTGGGCTTCTGAGACAGAAGCCCCCCTGCTCCCCTTAACTCAGCCCCCAGCAGGTGAGGGCCTTCAGAAGCGCTGATGCTGGCCGGCCACCTCTTTCTGTCTCAGGTAGGACTTTTGCACACCCTCCCCGCTCCTGCCCCAGGCCCCGGTTCACCCACTCAGGGCGGCTCTCCCAGAATCCAGGTGAGGCCGGACCCTGCCGAGATCTGCGGACTTCCTGGAGGGGCCCCACGCTTGCTCAGCACCGGCACTCTGCCTGAGCTCACCGTAAGGCAAACGCTGGTGGAAAGCGAGCAGACCCCCACTGCGTGAATGCGGGAGCGCTCCTCCCTGTTTCCCATAACACAGTGCTTCGCTCAGAATTTTAGCAAAATAAATGGATTTGAAATTCACCTCCTTCCTCTTCTTCTGCTGAAGCTATTGACTTTTATTTTTATTTATTTATTTATTTTTCACTCTTGTTGCCCAGGCTGGAGTGCAGTGGCACGATCTTGGCTCACGGCAACCTCTGCCTCCCGGGTTCAAACGATTCTCCTGCCTCAGCCTCCCGAGTAGCTGGGACTACAGGTGCCCACCACGACGCCTGGCTAATTTTTTTGTAATTTTAGTAGAGACAGGGTTTCACCATTTTGGTCAGGCTGGTCTTGAACTCCTCACCTCATGATCCACCCGCCTCAGCCTCCCAAAGTGCTGGGATTACAGGTGTGAGCCACTGTGCCCAACCAGTTCCTGACTTCTAAAAACAAACCAGCAAGACCCTGTGGTCCCAGGCTGACCGTGCCACTGCCCTTATATCGCTGGTAGGGCTGGTGGTGCCATGAACCAGCCCCAGACCCTGGCTCAGACCCTAGTGAAGACCTGTGTCCTCAGCAAGGCAGCAGCTGTGTGGGCAGTTTGGGGTCAGACCCCAGGGCCAAGGGCACTGTGTGCACCCACAGGACAGGGGTCCCTAAAGAGTTGGGAGGTCCTGATTAGAGGCAGTACTAGCCTGGGTTTGGGAGGGAGATTGGTCCTCCCATAATCTCCACAAGCCCCTCCTCAAGCCACCCCAAGTATAAGAGAAGAACAGGTCGCTTTCTGTGCCAGCCACAGCTTGAGGATGCGTCCCAGGCCTTCTGTGTAGACCACCAGGTCTCACCTCACCACACCCTCCTCAGTCTGCAGCCACCGTGGGTCACGGACCCTGAGACCAAGAATAAGAACTGGGGGCAGAGGGCCTTCTGCTTGTGGCCAGGATTCAAGGGTTGAAAGAAGCAGCTACATAAGGGGAAGCCAGACAGTGTCGTTTTCCTCTGGGTTTTTTTTTTTTTTTTTTTAATGACATGCTTGTAATTTTTAAATGTAGATATTTGATGAGCAGTTGAACGAATGAATGAATGAATAAGCATATAAATTTATACATGATCCCTGGGGGTGGTGTCTCATGCCTGTAATCCTAACACCTTGGGGGGCCAAGGCAGGAGAATTGCTTGAACCCAGGAGTTCAAGACCCAGCCTGGGAAACAAAGTGAGACCTCATCTCTACAAAAAATTTAAAAATTAGCCAGACGTGGTGGCTCACACCTGTAGTCCCAACTACTTAGGAGGCTGAAATGGGAGGATTGCTTGAGTCTGGGAGGTAGAGGCTGCAATGAGCAGAGATCATGCCACTGGACACCAGCCTGGACAACAGAGCCAGATAGCGGTCTCAAAAAAAAAAAAAAAAAAAAAAATGGGCCTGGCATGACGGCTCATGCCTGTAATCCCAGCATTTTCGGAGGCTGAGGTGGGCAGATCACCTGAGATCAGGAGTTCAAGACCAGCCTGGCCAACCTGGCAAAACCCCATCTCTACTAAAAATACAAAACTTAGCCAGGTGTGGTGGTACACAGCTGTAATCCTAGCTTCTGGGGAGGCTGAAGTAGGAGAATCGCTTGAACCCGGGAGGCGGAGGCTGCAGTGAGCCTTCATAGTAGAACAAGTGACTGACTGTCACCTCCATCGTGATTGTCACCAGGTGCTGCGGACAGTGGAGACGGCAAAGCAGACCCCAGCGTCCTGGCTGTGTTCCAGGACTACATCAAACTCAAGCCGCTGGTTGCAGAAGCCAATCAAATGAGTGAAGAGCTCAAGAAGGTAATTTATCTGGAGCCAGGGGCTGCGACGTCAGCTGCAGAAAGCACCTCAAGGCCTTGTGGGGCGGCGGTGCTTTCCCAAGGACTCTCGGGGAACTAGTGACAGAAGCCAGACTACCCAGCCCAGTCCCAGGTTTCCTTTCACCAACAGCCTACCAGGGCAACTGGGATCCCAGACCAACTCTTGCTGGCCATGACCAGGCCGTCCCAGACTGTCCTGGGGCCTCCTCGGGTCTGGGCACCCTGATGGCTGCTGTGCCACAGAGAAGACGCGGGCTGTGGACGCAGACAGCTCCCAGAAGACGTGCAATCACATCAGCAGGGACCTTGTCAGAGGTGTAATCAATTTGGTAGGGACTACAAGTGTTCGTTCCAGGATATGATGGAGAAAATCTGGTGGTCTGTCTTTCCTCTTAGTGGGAAATCCAAGGGACAAGGGTGGGACACCTTCTTAGAGAAAGTCTTGCCATGCATGATGGCTCATGCCTGTAATCCCAGCACTTTGGGAGGCGGAGGTGGGTGGATTACCTGAGGCTGAGAGTTCAAGACCAGCCCGACCAACACGGAGAAACCCGTCTCTACTAAAAAAAAAAAAAAAAAAAAAAAAAAATTAGCTGGGCGTGGTGGCACATGCCTGTAATCCAGCTACTTGGGAGGCTGAGGCAGGAGAATCGCTTGAACCTGGGACACAGACATTGTGGTGAGCTGAGATTGAGCCATTGCACTGCACCTGGGCAACAAAAGCGAAACTCCAGCACTACCATGCTTGGCTAATTTTTGTATTTTTATAGAGACAGGGTTTTGCTATGTTGCTGAAACTAGTCTTGAACTCCTGGGCTCAAGCGATCCACCCACCTCAGCCTCCCAAAGTGCTGGGGTGACAGGTGTGAGCCACTGTGCCCGGCCGAATGTAGGATTATTTAGTGAGAAGTGTTTCTTTTACCAGGGACTTCACATGGAATTGAAGGTGAAGAATTTAGCGTCATCAGATTCCAGGGGCTATGACCTAAAGAAGAAGGTGATGGTGAAGGTGACCAACCGCAGGACTCACGAGGTGAGCTCCACAATCACAGGCTACCTTTGCCAGCTGCAGCCCTGGAGACCCAGGAAAGGCAAAACGTATTCCAAGTATGAACCGGAGTTCTGGGGGCCAGGAGGACCCTCTTTCCTGCTCTCTGTCCTAGGTCCTTTCCCTCACAGAAGCAGCTCCTGGGAGCTTCCTAACTTCCTGCACTGAGCATCTGGTCAAGCTGAATATGACTCAAAGGCTTTTGTACCAGGAGGGAGCCTGGGAGTTACCCAAGTGGTAGTGGTGTCTGTCCATGTACATATGTGCATGTATGTGCAGGCGTGCGTGTGTGTGCACATGAATGCACAAGCTGCCTTTCTGCAGCAATGTGAAAAGCCACACTTCCAGGGACTCCAGAAAAGGCTTTCACCAACTCGCTGGCTGATGCACTTGACGCCACTATCAGGAACGTCCATTTTAGGAACTTAAGACCCTGCTTCCCCATGTCTGCCCTCAAAGGAGGAAACAGAAAATGCAGGCCCATCTTGCAGTGCCCCTGTGCACACACCAGGCGTCTGGAGCAGCCCTCAGGCTGCACCTCCGGCTCCCACCCTGGGATGCTGCCTCTCTACTCAGCAACTGGGGCTTCTCTGAGTTTCACTTTTCTGCTCTTCTGCTCATTGCACAAAAATTGCCAAAATGTTTTGGGTCAAGACCAGTTTTTTTTTAAAGCTTTTAAAAACTGAATGAGAGAAGATGATAAGCATATATGTGCATGCAATGTGGTCAGCACCCGTGTGCCCACCACCTTGTCCACAGGGTTTCGTGCTCTAGGTGCTGGGGCTGCCAATCCTGCCCCGAGGAGGAAACTGAGCCAGGATCCTCCTGGAACCCAGCTCCTCAGAGACCGGCCCCTTTCATGCAGGTCTGTGTGACTTCCTGGGGAGTCAGACTGGACTTCTCCATGTTCCACGAGGCCTTGCGAGGGGCCCCTCAGTGTGTTTGTGCTTTTCATTTTTCTCTTTTTCCAGCAAAAGCCACTGGCGCAGACTGGCTCTGATGCCCGGCAGTCTGTGTGCTTCTCTCGGGCCAGGCTTCCCCAGAAGTTGGCTTGGCAGTTTCCTGTCTTAAGAAAAATTGTAATTCTAAAAGTCCCTTTTCCATGCTCTTCTGTTTATTTTGTATTATAGTCTAAGGCAAGTGGGAAAATCTCTAGCAGAAGGATTACTGAGCGCACACGAAGGCGCTCATGACAGCCTGCCTGTCATTTCCAGAAACAGGGCAGAAGATGGTGTTTTCACATTATCACTGGGAGAACTGCATGGGAGAGCTGAGGGCTGGATTCATTCTGCAATGTCATTTTCCCTCAGCCAGCATCCTGTCACCTGCACAGTAGCTGTCTGATAGGGTGGCTTCCGCTTACACAGCAGGCTCACTTTCAAGGGGGCTGCACAGTCTGGGTTTTTTTTCTTATGAAGATATGAACCTTACCAATCTGCCATCATCAAGGCTGTCCATTTTTACATTGAAACAAGTAAGAGAAGGCCCGGCACGGTGGCTCACACCTGTAATCCCAGGATCTGCGGAGGCCGAGGTGGTGGATGACTTGAGCTCAGGATGACTTGAGACCAGCTTGGGCAACGTGGTGAAACCCCATCTTTACGAAAAATACAAAATTAGCTGGGTATAATGGTGAGCACCTGTAGCCCCAGCTGCTGGGGAGGCTGAGGTGGAGAATGACCTGAGCCTGACAAGGTCGAGGCAGCAGTGAGCTGTGACCATGCCACTGCACTCCAGCCTGGGCGACAGAGCAAGACCCTGTTGCAAAAACACAGGTAAGCTTAGTACCAGTGACCTTTCTTCAGATGAAGCCCTGCTCTCCTCAGGAGGCCTCAGAAAGGCTGTAGTCTGGGGGTCTCTGTGACATGGTGCAGAGACGTGTGCAGTGCACGCAGGACAGGCACCTCTGAAGACTAGATGGCCAGATGGCCAGCAGACAGCTGTGGGTCCCAGCTACAGACACGAGTGGCACTTTGTTGGCTGACCCCGTAAGTGCTCACCTATCCTCCCACCCACCATGTGAACTGTGGCTGCTGCTGCAGCACTCAGGGAAGACACAGTGTCCATGTGCAGTTTTGTGCAACTGTTGGAGTCACATCACGGACAAGCTCAGGAGGAAACCAGGGCTCCGTGTGAGGCCTGGGAGGGTTTTCCGACCTTGAAATGCTGCCAGCTTGTGGTTACTTTTCAGCAGAATTCACCCAAGAGCTGTTGGCTCGGGTGAGCAGCACATCCCTCCAGGGACCTCGGAGCCTGCAGAGCCCACCTGGGAGCAGGAGTGAGTCAGCCTGGGCTCCCAGCCTGTCCTGGAGCACCGCTGACCTGCTTCCTCCTCAGCCCAAGGATGACATGCAGTTTTAACTGACACCAGGCCCATGGTCCGATATACACAGGTAATGAGGCAGTGAATTCATGTATCATCTAGATTCCCATGATCTTATTTCCCTAGCCTAAAGTCTTTAAGAAAAACCAGACAGCTACTCAGGCTGAAGCTGGAGGGCCGACAGAGCTCAGGAGTTCGAGGCTGCAATGAGCTATGACTGGGCCACTGCGCTTCAGCCTGGGTGACAGAGGGAGAACACATGTCTTAAAAAGAAAAGAAACACACACAAACAGAAAAACCACAATGACTAGAGCTCCTGCTGTTCCCTGCCGCCCCACATTCTTATTTCACTGTGGTGCCGCCTCTAGGAGAGAACTATGGTTCTTCACTCTGAGGCCAACAGAAAAGGCTGCAATCTGTTTCCAGAGTAGAGTGTCCTTTTTATGAAGATACATCATACATACAGAGAATGATTTATCTGTTGATTTCTGTTTTTGCTTTTCAAGTTGCCCAGAAAAGGAGTTGCTAGTTCTACCTGACATCTATGGTCTAAAAACTACCTAACTGGAATCCTGTGGCTTCAGGTTTCGTCTCTCTCCAGAGCCAGTGATGACAGCGGGCCCGTCCTCACCCAGTGAAGAGGAAGACAGCGCAGGCTCTTGTCCTGGATTTGCTGTCCGCTGGGTGTGCACTCCTGAACGAGGAATGAGACCTGCCAGGGCCTCTGCAGAAGGGAGCTCAGAATGCCCGCTGTGCTTGGCTAGCAGGGCTGTGATGAGTGTCTCCTTTGCATGTGGCTGTGTGTGTACTCCAGTCATGGCGGGGGAGCCACTTCTCAGCTCTTCTCCAGACTAACTACCCCGCATCATCTTCCATGGCTGCTGTTAATGAATTACCAGGCTCATTAAATGACACAAATTTACTACCTTCTAGTTCTACAGATGAGAAGTCCAAACTGGGTCTCGCTGGGCTAAAAGCAAGGTGTCCACAGGGCTGTGCTGCTGTCTGGGCCTGAGGAAGAGCAGCTGTTTCCCAGCCCTTTCCAGCTTTCAGGGCCACCTCCCTCCACCTTCAGAGCCACCACATGCGGCTCTCTGACCCCACAGGCATTGTCAGTTCTTTCTGACCCTCTCTTCTGCCTCTCTCTGCCACACTGAAGGCCCCTGTGATTTCATTAGGGCCACCTGGAAAATCCAGGCTAATCTCCGTATTTTAAGGTCGGCTGATGACAAACCTTAATTTCCATTTGCCATGTAAAGTAACATATTCACAGGTTCTGGGGATTAGGACGTGGGCATCTCTGAGGACCACTCTGCACACCGCAATCCCCAAGTCTTCATTTCTTCTGAGACGGCCTGCTTTCTAACTCCTCCATCATCTCCTCTAAGTCACTTCCTAGGCTCACGCAGTGCTGAAGTAGCAGGTCCAGGAATGAATATGGTATTCTTGACCTCATAAAGCTAAGTTTGGAGAGAGTGGTGTATGGTCATGAGTACCCCAAACCCAGTCAATGGAGGGAGCGTGCTGGGAAAAATCAGAGCGACGAATTGTCAGAGCAGCAGATGAACTCAAACACTGCTGACTTACCTCTGTGTTTCTAGGTGTGGATATGGTCAAAAGCCAAGTTCATCAATAGGAAATTCCTAATGGAGGAACTTTACCAGCACTTTCTAGATGGAGATGACAGCCCTGTGGCTCAAGATGACGACCTTTTCTGGGATCCTGTCGAGGTCATCCACTTGGGCTCAGCTCACATCTGGCTCCAGTCGCTGGTCTACTGCGTGAAGCCGGAGGAGCAGGCGGAGTTTCTGAACTGTGACGGGCTGGAGGAGGCCGTGCTGCATATCTGCATGGCACCCTGCTCCCCCACAGGACAGTGAGTGTCTCCTTCTCCCCCTTGCCTAGTTCTGGGTCAGTCACACATAGAAACTCCAGAGCAAGCCTGAGTTCTCCTGACAGGGCGGTCAACATGGGACCCTGAACAGGTCATTCCTAAGACAAATGAATGAGCTCATTCATTTACCATTTGGCCGCAACAAATTTGATTTTTACTACAGCGGCCAAATCAGCTGGCCTGGAATGCCCAACCACATCCAAGACAGCCCAGCACTGCCCGGGGGGACTGAAGGAATGAGGGAGACATCTAGCAAAGAGGCAGGTGTAGCGGAAGGAGCCTTGGACAAAACCAAAAGAGCTGGGTGGGTTCCAAACAACAGACCCTCAGGAGAGAAGCCAAGCGGGCTGCAGGGCCTCCCCAGCCACACTCCCTCCTGGCCTGTGAGCCTGGCATCTGCCACGTAGGATGTTTCCCATGCTGAAGGCCCCACCTGCTTCAAGAGCCAGAAGTAGCAGCCGATTTTCCAGCTCCCCGCTTTTCTCCAGGTAGGGATTGCGATGCCTGACCTCATTCTGTGCTGTCGCCTGACCTTTCTGTGGGCACAGGCTTCGTTTTGAGCTATCAGCTCTGTCCTAAACGTCGCCTCATTACCCTTTACTGTCCTCTCTGAATACTCATCTGTTTTTCTTCTTTAGACCACAGTTTTTACAAAAGGCCAAGTCTTTTAGCAATCCTAAGTCAAGGGGCTGGCAGGGGGCCTGGTCTGAGTGCCAAGGCCCTCACAGGCACCATGAGCACTCAGTGCAACCTTTTTATTTCCTGAAGAAGAAATCAGCTCAAGAAGAGAACCTCAAGGTTCCATGACCAAGAAGCCAAGCTGACCAGCAATTCACTGTCTTTACTCCAAGCATCTCTCTGGTCATTTGGCTACCTGGAGCTTCCAGGCTGCCCAGCAAGTTGTATTTCCTGTTGAAATTAATAAAGTAGCAGTCCGGTTTATAGGTTTCAGACTTGGAGAGCCTGGTTGATATGACAGTGGTCCCTTGTTGGAAAGCTGCCCGTCAGTTTCTGAGCTGATAGGCCTGGGGTTGTCTCTGGACTACAAAGAAACCAAGGAAAAAGCAAGATGACAGCTTGACAGTCTGCATCTGGGCAGTTGGCTGCCTTTCCCACTCTGTCCCCTGGGACCTCCCTAAATCTTCAGTGCGAGTTTGGCATCCACGTCTGTGTGCATCTATCACAGGAGGCTGTTTATTTTCCTCTTTCCTCCAGGCAGGGAGATCCTTGAGAAGGTCCTGATCTTAAACCTTGACGTGCCAGGGTAATGGGCTCTTGTCCAGTGTCTTTGAACTCCACTGTTGGCGATACTACCTATCCTGTCTTCAGTGAAATTAGCTCTCTTCAGGATTCTATTTAATTCCCTTAACATCACTATCTTAACCTGCCAATCTTAACCCAGCCTAACCCGAGGCCAACATTCCTCTCTCCTGTTTGTAGAACACATGGCGAGGAGGATATGGTTATTGACCCTTTGGAGCTGCTGGGCAAGAGGATGGATTTCCAGATTCACATTGTCCGGTGCCTTGGTATCAAGTGGATGAAGGAAGATGCATAGTAGGGCATTCAGATAGGGTACCCACCTGCACCGAACCCAGCCACACACACCAACCTGCCCTGCAGCTCCTGGGGGAGGCAGTGCAGTCTTTCTTCAAGTTTTAAAAATGAGCTTATCACACAACATTTTCTGAAGTTTCTCTGAAACTTTTCCTCATCTATTTAATAGAGGAGCCACATGTCCCTCCAGGTCTCTGGCCCGGGGTCAGTGTGTGCTGAACTCTTACAGAACTGAAGTAGAAATTCTAAGTATCAGAAAGACTCTCATAAAACTGTATTATCTAAGCAACAGTTTGAGTTGTAGTTGGAAACAAAAGGACTGTATGATATGGCAGAAGCACCGGATGTCTTTAAACTAATTAGGCTAAAAGGATATTAACAGACAAGGCAGAGCGGATGCAGGGGCTGATGCCTGTAATTCCAGCATTTTGGGAGGCCAAGGCTGGCAGATCACTTGAGATCAGGAGTTTGAGACCAGCCTGGCCAACATGGTGAAAACCCATCTCTACTAAAAATACAAATATTAGCCGGATGCAATGACATGGGCCTGTAATCCCAGCTACTAGGGAGGCTAAGGCAGGAGAATCGCTTGAACCTGTGAGGCGGAGGTTGCAGTGAGCTGAGATCACGAAAATGCACTCCAACCTGGGCAACAGAGTGAGACTCCATCTCAAAAAAGAAAAAAAAAAAGGCAATAAAGGGAGACTTTGTAGAACAAAAAACAAACTACCACCTCACATGGAAAATTAACAATTTTTGATTATCAAAGTAGAAGGGATGTATTGAGATCCGTTTTTGTTTTTTGAGACAGTCTCGCTCTGTCGCCCCGGCTGGAGTGCAGTGGAGCGATCTCAGCTTACTGCAGCCTCCGCCTCCTGGGCTCCGCCTCCTGAGCAGCTGGGACTATCGGCATGCACCACCACACCCACCTAATTTTTGTATTTTTTAGAGATGGTGTTTTGCCATGTTGCCCAGGCTGGTCTTGAACTCCTGGGCTCAAGCAATCTGCCTGTCTCAGCCTTCCAAAATGCTGAGATTACAGACATGAGCCATTGTGCCCGGCCTGGCCTTTTTAAAAAAAAGAATACTGTCTATAATAGTGATGATATCCATATTGAATAAATAAGACGTTGGATGTGTAAACATGAGAATTATAGGTCATCTTTTATCTGACACATGGGCTGTAAATCTCTGGCTCATCTGTCCTCCTTCTTTACAAATGTGTCCCTTCTGGTTTTAAATTGTTTTATATTTTTCTCAGGTACAGAATTTATGACCTTTCAAATACCACTATACCAAACCTGTATGGAAAAGCGTGAATCCACAAATTGAAGAGACCGTCCAATTTACAGCCTTAAATGCATCTCAGGAGTTTCTGAATTATTTGCAGACAAATGCCCTTATTGTTGACCTATGCGGCCTTCAAGGTACCTTGCTTACTTATTCTCTCACGTGGTGCGTTCTTCCATGGGACATAATGCCATACATTTAGGGCTGCAGACGAGGTAAAGGACAGGGTGGTCAGGGTCCTAACAGCACAGGGCCAGAGCCATCTTTTCCCCTGGGTTCTGGTCCTGCAGGGTGATCACACGCTTTAACAGCTTCGCACATGACACTGGAGCTGGGCAACTGAGACATTTCTTTCTTTGATTGTGTCTCTCCCCACTACAGAAGGCTGCACCGAGCTGAGCTGCAATCAGCTGGGCCTCATGGTCACAGGTAAAGGCCACATCCTGGTAGACACCAAGAAAATTTCCACTGTGAAGGAAACAGGCCAGGTGTGTACATATGACGTTAAAATAGGCATCACAGGTGGCTAGAAAATCTCTAATGACAGCTGCTTGACGTTCCTTAACAGTCGTTTTCTTTACTGACTCCCATGTAACCTGAGGGGCATTAACTCTGCTCACCATACACGCGCCCCCATCCCATTTGATTTTCCCATGGTAGTGAACACCGCCAGTCTCAAAGGAAATGCAGATGATACAACAAAAGACTAAACTGACAAGCTTTTTCGTAGGCTGCATCAAACCACATACCAGAACTTTATCTGAAGCTGTTCAAGTTAGAGCAGGAGACAGAACTGCTCAGAAACATTAACAGAGCCCTCTGAGAGAACGTGCTTCTCAAAGAATCACTTGCGAAAACTGCTTCTGGTCAAGGTAAGGGACTGCTCAAGTCTTGGCTGTTTAGCTTATCCCTGGACTCCTACATTGGGGATGTGTATTTGTCTTTTAAGAAACAAACTTTTAAATGAGTTAATTCATATCTTGTTTCATGAACAAAAAATGCAGGACATTTTTTTTCTTCTGCCCTGTGAGATCTCCTTTGGGTAGATCCAAACTGGTGCCTGATAACTGCTGACGTCATAGAATGCCACCAAAATAAATAAATATAGAGATGCCTCAAGAAGTAGATGCATAAATAAATGTTACCTTTTCTTTCCACCTCAGCCCATAAGCCTTCCAACACTCTGAAGATAAGCGGGATGACAGCGCAACTGCCATCAGCCAGAGAGATGAGCCACATGTGTACACAGCAAGCCAGCTATGGCCGAGAATTTGCCAAGGCTCTCAAGGTGTTCTACCAAAGCATGAACACGGCAAGAGGGCAGCTGTTCAGACTGAGGCAGTACAAACCTCCTGTAAGTAACCGGAATCCTGGGAGCAAACAGAATTTCTTCCCATCAAACTGAGACATTTGATGTATTTCCTGAGCTTGGAGACGTGTATCTTGAAGCAGAAGAGCAAGTGGAGGTGGCTGTGCTTGACTTGCTCTGTAGGCGTGGATCTACGGCAACTATATGGAATTGCACAAGCAATTCTCAGGCCGCCATCCGGCTTTGCTCTGACCTTTTTATTTAGGGCACAACTGGCTGGCTCCATGCAACCACGGAACCAGGTCACTGCAGGATTGTTATCCATTCACTTTACAATATAATATACAGACTACCCCATTTATCATTATAAAACCAAATGCAATTTATCATATTAAGAGATTATAAGAGAAAATAATTTGATTACTTTGACAGATGCAGAAAAAGCATGTGACAAAATTAAACGTCCTGTAACAAGAAAAGTCCTTGGCAAACTAGGAATAAAGTGCACATTCCTTAATCTGATAAAGGCAATCTTAGACACACACACTGGATAAAATGCTTAGTGATGAACGACTGAAAGCTTTTCCTTTCAGATCAGGGGGCCAGGGAAACCAGCTTTCTTTACCTCCGTCCTTTAGCTTCTAGCCAGTGCAGCAAGGCAAGAAATATAAAGTATAAGGATTGGAAAGGGAAAGAAAAGTAATTACAATAATAGCGTACACTTATGTAACACTAAGTGCTTTTACTGACTCAATTCTCACAACAACCCTATGAGGCAGGTACTGTTATTAGCCTTATTTTACAGTTCATGAATCCAAGGTACAAGAGAGGTTACATAATGTATCTAAGGACACACAACTCATGAGTGGCAGGGTGGAGGTCTAGACCCTGCCGGTGCTGTTTCCCAGTCTATACTCTTCCCTCCACACCGTGCTGCCTCTAGTATTATCCCCAGATGACGTGCTTGTATAGACAGGAAATCCCCAAGAATTTATAGATAAATTGCAAAATTGCTGGATACAAAATCAAGACTTAAAAATTAACTGTATTTGAATGTAACAGCAGCAAGCAGAAAATTATTTTTAAAATAAAAGATACCATTTATAATTGCATCAAATATATGAAAATACTTAGGCCTATAGCTGACATAAAATATGTAAGGGTTATATGGAGAAAATTTTAAAACTTGCTTGAGAGATGTTTAAAAGAATATAAATAGAGAGAAGCTGCTATGTCTCCATGGTTGGGAAGATTTGTTATTGTAAATCTGTCAGTTCTCCCCCAAAAGTCAGCATAATTCTAACCAAATCTAACAGAACCTAACAAGATAATTTTACAATTTGTATGGAAATGCGAAAGCAAAAACTAGCCAAGATGAGGCCAAGATCCAAGAACAAGGCAGAAAGACTTGCCCTACCTGATATCAGCATTTCATTCGAATGACTGTAACAGAGAGTTGGCCCAAAGGTAGATAAGATAACCCAAGAAGGCTCAGAAACAGATTTATTCAGGACTACAGACTTGATATACAACCAAGTGGAACTGCAAATCAATGTGGCAAGGATGGACTTTTCAATACACAGTGCTAGGAGAATTAGAAATATGTAAGGGGAAAAATAAAACTGGATTCCCATCTAAAGCTATCCCAGAAATCAATTTCAGGTAAGAATTAAGGAGCTAAATGTAGAAGGCACAACCCTAATGCTTTTATTTATTTAAATATTTTAAAAATAAAGATGGTATCTTATGTTGCCCAGGTTGGTCTTGAACTCCTAGCTTCAAGTGATCCTCTGGCCTCAGCCTCCCAAAGTGCTGGGATTACAAGCATAAACCACCATGCCCTGCCTCTAATGCCATCAGAAGAGACTTTAGGAGACTGTCTTTACAACCTCACAGTAGAAAAGGATTTCTTATGCATTACACACACACACACACACACACACACACACACACACACACACACCCCTAGCTTTAAAGAGGGAGCACATATACACACACACACCCCCCTAGCTTTAAAGAGGGAGGCTGATCAATTCATCTAAATTAAAATGGTGAACTTTGGTCCAAAATGAAATAGCCAAAAAAAATGGGAAAAGTTCTTTGCAACACATTTAACATATAATGAACTATTTACAAAATAAAGAACTACTACTAACCAAAACAAAAAACAGACAACCAGATAGGAAAAAAAAATGGTCAAAATACTTGAACAGGAACTTTACAAAAGAGAAAATTAAAAATACCAACAAATATATGGAAAAGTGCTTAATTGCATAAATACTAATTGGTACCACAATGAGATACCATTATTAACCTTCCATACTGGCAAAAAAATTAAAAAGCCTGACAATATCAAGTTTTGGTGAAGATATGAAATAACAAACTCTCATGTATGGCTGAAAGGAGTATAAACTGGTACAACCAACTTAAAATCACTTGGCATTTACCTATTAAAAGTTGAAGATACTATAACCTAGAAGCATGCAATTCAACTCTTCCTTCCTTCACGAGGTGAACTGGTTCTGCCGAGATTTAAGCCCTAATGCCCTCCCTCAGGCAGAGAGGTTCTCAAAGTAGCTTCAGCAGCATCTAGGAGCCGATTAGAAATGCAAATTCCAGGGCCCTCCCCAGACCTACTGAATCAGAATCTCTGGATGTGAGGCCTAGTAACATGCATTTCAACAAACCCTCTCCATGATTCTGCCTGAAAGTTTGAGAACCTACTGCACTAAGGCATCTGACATGAAATAAGCTATATCTGTCATACATATCTAGGATGATACTAGTAACACACCATTCCTCAAAGAATTGAGAGTTACTCAAATCACTTCTGTGGTTCAGATGACGGGTCAGCTGAAAAAGACTACAGAAATCTAGTTTATGTGCACTGCTGTTCATAAGACCCTCCCATAACAGCCCCAAACTGGAATCATCCCTAATGTATGTTCCCAGAAGGTGGGTCAGTTTTGGCCCCCTCTACACTGCATAACACTACATCGCCATGAAAATGAACAACAGCCACAGGCAACAAGAATAGTGTTCCCACAGTGATGGAAACCGAGTTACAAAAGATGACATCCAATATGAGTCTATAAACATTCAAAGATGGGTAAAATACACTGGGATATAGTCCAGGTGGCAAAACTATTCAGAAAGGCAAGAAAATGATTACCACACAAGTCAGGCTAGCAGTTCCTTCTGGGATAGGGGGAGAAGGTGTGACAGGAGGAGCTTGAGGCAGTGGGCTCTCCAGAGCAGGTGTGTTCACTTTAACTAGGCCTCGGTATCTCCCAATAAAAAAGAATAACCGGTTAAAGACACCATAAACAAAGTCTCAAATAAACCACAGCCTGGAAAATATAATAGTATTGTTTAGCAACCATTAGTGTTCAAATTAAATAATTATCATTTTTTTCTTTGAGACAGAGTCTCACTCTGTTGCCCAGGCTGGAGTGTAGTGGCACGATCTCGGCTCACTGCAACCCCCGCCTCCCAGGTTCAAGCAATTCATCTGCCTCAGTTTCCCGAGTAGCTGGGACTACAGGCATGCACCATCACGCCTGGCTAATTTTTGCATTTTTAGTAGAGACCAGGTTTCACCATATTGGACAGGCTGGTCTCAAACTCCTGACCTTGTGATCCACCTGTCCCGGCCTCCCAAAGTGCTGGGATCACAGGTGCGAGCCACTGCATCTGGCCAACAATTACTTTTACGATAGAAAAAAAAGAGAGAGAGAAAGAATATGTTGGAAAACACATTAGAAAAAATCGCCAAAGGATCTGAACAGGATTTCACTAATACTCAGGGAAATACAAACTAAAACACACTGCCATGTCACACTGCCTACTCTCTGCCATTCTCATTTTCAGTGAGTGCGTCACCACCTCCTCCACCATTTGTCTCCAGCACTCTGCCCCAGAGCACCCCAGTTCTCGGGGGGACTTGCCTCCACAGGTTAGGGGAAGCATCGGCAAAACCCTGCCCATGGGAGAAGCTGACACCCAGTGGCTCCTTAATCCTCCTTCTACAGTATTAAAAGACATATGTAACATTCCCGTTGAAAAGATCTGAATGATCTCACCAGTTTTCCCTACTGGCAGTAGCTAAGGGTCATTCGGGAAGCCTTTCTGAAACAAAGCTGCTCCTAGGTGACTCAGTGCCTCTGCTGGCAACTTTCCAAGGCAGGTTTCTGTCCCAGAGGGAAAGCTTGCTGGGTACCCCTCACACACAAGACTTCTACTCTCATGACACAAAGTCTATCACTATCATTTTTTCACTTTTTCTTTTAGGAAGACGATCAACTACTTCGACCATTTGTATGCCAACAATCACAGATGTTTAAGGATTTGGGGGATCTACTTGAATCCAGCTTGTGAAAACTGAAAAATGATGTTGCTCTTATAGTGAAAAAGAAGAGAGAATATTTACTGCATATGAAATAGTGAAGACACACCAACTGAAAACTGAAAATATTCGAGCTTTGAGTTGTGAAGATTATTTGTGTAGCTAATGAGCCTACCTCATTTCCCACTTACTTTAACCTATTTCTTCTACCACTTTTAAGCAAAACTGTCCTTCAGTGTGATTGCCCATCATCTCTATAACCTAATGGCTGCTTGAGTGGCCTCTGTTCCTGGCGCATAGAGAGGACAACACACACTGGAGTCTTTTTGCGGCTGGAAGGTGGCAGGAGGGACAGAGTGAATGAAGAGCCTGGAGCTCTGGGATCAGACTGCCTCGGGTTAGATCCTGCTGAAGTCCATCACTTATCAACTGACTTCCCCTCTCTAAGCCTCTCTTTCTTTATTTGTTTTATGGGAAGGATAACACTATTTACTGAAAATGGTTAATGAACATAAAGCACCAGAACAGTGCCTGACACACAGATGTGAGTGATAAGCATTTGCCATTAGTATTCTTATGGTAAACAGTTCAAAACTGCAAATGAAACTCTTCTATTTTCTTGCTGTCGGACCTACAGACAATGGTTATTTCAAGTCCCTCATTTTGTATCTTGCTCTGAACAAGTCTGAATTCTACCTCCACTTATTTTTCTCTTCTCATATGTTTACTTGAAATACTGTTATGTTCAATTTTTTAAGCAGCAGGAGTGCCCGTATGATGGGACCTTTTCAGTGCAGGGCCCGTGGTTCGGGGATTACAATTGTTAGTAAGAAAATCTACTAGGAGTTAGTCTATCTTGAAGCCAATCTTGATTCCACAAATTGATTGATGGGTCTTAGTCAAGAATTGACAGATACTGAGCACTCTTGGAGAGGCTGTAAAGAAATCTTTTGTGAGTAGGCAAGGGACATGACAGGCACTTTTCAAAAGACAACATACATGCGACCAACAATCATATGATGAAAAAAAGCTCAACATCACTGACCATTAGAGAAATGCAAACCCAAGTATCTGACTGGTACGAGATACTATCTCATACCAGTCAGAATGGCTATTAAAAAGTCAAAAAATAACAGATGCTAGCCCGGGCACAGTGGCTCACGCCTGTAATCCCAGCACTTTGGGAGGCCGAGGCAGGCAGATCATCTGAGGTCCGGAGTTCAAGACCAGCCTTACCAACATGGAGCACCTCATCTTTACTAAAAATACAAAATCAGCCACGCATGGTGGCTCATGCCTGTAATCCCAGCTACTCGGAGGCTGAGGCAGGAGAATCGCTTGAACCCAGGAGGCGGACGTTGCAGTGAGTCAAGATCGTGCCATTGCATTCCAGCCTGGGCGACAAGAGCGAAACTCCGTCTCAAAACAAAACAAAAAAAAAAACCATGCTGGCAAGGTTGCAGAGAAAAAGGAATGCTTATACACTGTTGGTGAAAGTGTAAATTAGTTCAACCATTGTGGAAAACTGTGTGGTTATTCCTCAAAGACCTAAAAACAAATACTTTCTGACCCAGCAATCCCAATTCTGGGTATATACCCAAAGGCATATAAATCGTTCTATTATAAAGATGTGCACATGTGTATGTTCACTGCAGCACTATTCACAATAGCAAAAACATGGAATCAACCTAAAAGTCCATCAATAGTAGATGGGATAATGAAAATGTGGTACATATACACCATGGAATACTATGCAGCCATAAAAAATGAGATCATGTCCTTTGCAGGAACATAGATGGAGCTGGAGCCCATTATCCTCAGCAAACAAACACAGGGACAGAAAACCAAATACCACATGTCCTCACTTATAAGTGGAAGCTAAGTGATGGGAACACATGGATACACAGAAGGGAACACCACACACTGGGTCCTCTCAGAGGGTGGAGAGTGGGAGGAGGGAGAGGGTCAGGAAAACTAATGAGTACCAGGCTTAATACCTGGGAGACAAAATAATCTATACAATAAGCCCCCATGGCACTTTACCTATAAAACAAACCTGCACATGTACCCCTGAACTTAAAAAGTTAAAAAGAGAAAAAAGAAACCTTTTGTGACCAAAGACAGACTTTTTTTTTGAGATGGAGTCTTGCTCTGCCACCCAGGCTGGAGTGCAATGGCACAATCTCAGCTCACTGTAACCTCCGCCCCCCAGATTGAAGCAATTCTTCTGCCTCAGCCTCATAGACACTACACCCAGCTAATTTTTGTATTTTTAGTAGAGATGGCGTTTCACCATGTTGGCCAGGCTGGTCTCAAACTCCTAACCTCAGATGATCCAGCCGCCTCAGCCTTTCAAAGTGCTGGGATTACAAGCATGAGCCACCATGCCAGCCCCAAAGACAGATTTCTACTAACAAATAGTAGTGATGATGCTGAAACTTAGTAAGTGCATACACCATGTGCCAGGCACTAATCTAAGTGCCAAATATGTTAGCTCATTTCATTCTCACGATAATTCTATAAGGTTGAGTAACTTGCCTAGGCCACGTAAGCACAGGGGCCAATGTTAGAGCCTGCATTCCTAACCGTGATGGCCGGCTGCCTGACAGTGCAAGACTGTCCCTGGGAGTCCTGGCTGATTTGTGTAAAAAATTAGGAAGGAGGAAATAAGATGTGACAACCTCAATCCTTACTCCCTAAAATATGAAGTTAAGGAAGGTCAAATGTGATAAGGAAGCTGTACTGACAAGAGAGGCTGTCACCGGCTCCGAAAAGGAACCTCCCTAGAAAGACAAGGAAATCTGGGCTAGTGACTTCGACTTCATAAGGATTCATAAGGGAGGTACGGGTTTTGCTTGCAGCTCAGGTCCTGACAACACACACGAGTGAACCAAGAAAACTGCTACAACTCTGGAGCCCAAGTGTGGAGCACCTCGTGGTGACGGCCAGGACAGTGTCAGCAAAGGCATCACCGAATCCTGGGAAGACTGTCAGTGAGACAACAGTAACTGCAGAGGCTGGGTGGACTCCAGTTCTCTCAGCCTGGCCACTGGGAGCAGGAATGGCTTCCACCTGTTAAACTGAGCCTCAGAGTTTTGGACAATTTGCAGTCTGCTGGCCTGAGGTGAGTCTTATACTTTCAGCAAATGAGAGCAGGCAGAACCTTGGGGGATTAAAAGGAATATCAGGATGAGACACACTTGTACCTCAAGCCAGAGGATGGGGCACACTGCTACCTTCAGAATCAGAGTCAATGCTCAAGCATACGTTGCAAAGCTAGAAACAGGGACAGAATACGTAGCTTCACCTAGTGGTTCCCAAATGCATATCAAAAACACAGGGGCTCTGACCTCCAGACCTCCTGAATGCAAACTCCTGGAGGCACTGAGGAGCCTATTATTGTTTTGTGATTCAGATGTGCAGCTAGTCATGGGTTCTATTACTCCTTGACTGCTTTCTAATTTTAAAGCTGATAAAACCTTTTCTAAGGTCCCACAAGTTAGGGAAGAGCTGAGACCAAAATCTGTATCTTGTGATGACCAGGCCAGGACAGAGGAAGCAGGGTTAGGGTGGGCAGTACTGCCACCAAGAATCCCCTCTTCAAGTCAGATACCCCCCCTTCTTCTGCACAGGCAGAACTGAAGGGTCTCCCAACACGAATCATATTCCTACATAGTTTATGTTCCTCACTTTTTAGTAGAAATTCCATAAACGAGTGGCTGTCTTGTTTAGGCAATGAACAACACGATCACTATGTATATATGTTTATTATATGCTTATCACAGAAGAAAAAGTCCTTTGCCTTATTTTATGGCTTCCACGTAAAACTAGTTAAAATATAAAAGTCAATTAGAGAAAAATTCTGCTTAACCAGTGAAAATAGATAGCAACTTATAAGCTGTATCCTTAAACCTAATCACAGATATAGAATTAGGTAAAGATAAAATGATAAGTCCACTTATTGGCAAGAAACAGGTTAGACCCCTTAAGCAGCATGTTTCTACCACTTACAAATACATAGGCAGGTCCAAAAACACCATTCAACTGACAACCCTGAATTTTCCAACTTAGGTAACCATCCATAATCACTGTAGATAGGTGAAAAACTAGGCAAAAATAGGAAAAAGTGTAGTTTCATTTAGCAAAGGCTCAAGACAGCACGTAGAGAAACACGGAAGGTGAGATTCCTTCACCCTGCAGCGATGCGAGCAGCAGTTACTGCCCTGCACTAACGCTGGTCTGCGCACCCACAATGAGCAATGCTGCTGACAACACAGCCTGGGACACCTCCTCCCTCATTAGACCTGCCAGCTCATTCACAGACATCTACCAGGAACACAATGAAAAAAATATGTCAAATGTGAGTTCTCCCTCATAAGCAATAAAATCACAGAATCAGCTGAGATTTCAAATTTAGCATAAGCTAGGACAATTTCCTGCTTTTAATATTTTAGATTTGACAAACGTTTCCACATATAGTTAGAGAGGCTTACAGAATAATTTCAAATATCAAATAGAGAAGCTGTTAATTCGTGGACTTTATGACTTCAGTTAATTCTTCAAATGTTTAGACTTCAGAGCTGCTAATGACACTAAACTCAATACCATGTTTGTTGAGTCTGTCAATCAACTTTGTTTTGGAGAAAGCTCCTCCAGGTGTGAAGACCCCGCCCCTGTAAAACAATAACAAGAGAAAACAGTGCACACAGCTCCTCTCCAGTCTTCTCCTATTTGATCGGCCTCGCTAACAAATTGCTACAGAATTCATGAAAACCCGAGTCTTCATGCTAATCATGGCTACCTTTGATTCCATTCCTAAAATCAGCCCAATCAATATTAGGAGAAACTAGCACCACAGCCAACGCTGTCTAGATGGGTTCCGTTCCTGGCAATGCTGTCTCCATTCTATGTGTGTGTTCAAGGGGCACACTAGGTGTCATCACCCTGAAGAACTGCTGCTGTTTCTAAAGACAGTCCTCAGACTCAGGGGGATTAAAGAAAGACATGAATGGAATAAACTTAGGTAATCAATTATTATTAAATTCTAAACAGAACTTAAATTGGATGAAAAATAAGTTCTTAAAAATATAATAGCTAACATTCGTAAATGCTAAATATTTTCAAAGGGAACATAAGTATTTTAAAAATTTAATTAGGTTTCGATATATACAACTTCTTTTATTATTAATCCCATTTTAGGTCACGCCTGATGTACTTCTCAGCAGCAGGCCTATGCTCATTTGAAAAGCTGGCCTAGTTTTAGCGTGACAGCTAAATGCTCCAGTAAGACAGTAGGTCTGATAATCATCTAGCCAGGATCCCATGAGTCCATTGACGCCGGTGTCAGTCAGGGATGCCACTGCCAGCGGGGTACAGTTCAGCACTGATTGGAGGCTCCTAGTAATACGATCTAACAACAGCGGCCATTTTCGACTGGCTGACTCTGGACTTGAGCTGTTTTTACAAGGAGCTAAAGTTAACTTACAGTTCTCAAACTTTTCTGTCTCCTCTCATTTACCTCCTCGTTTGTTCCTCTGACCAGCTGTGGGCTAGTAAGAAGCTCTCCTTCTCACAGTTCTAATTTAACTATATTTTGGATCAAAAGAACTGAACTATAAATGCTTATGTGCAGACCCAAAACCTGAAAATCGAATCAAAATAAGCTAAAATATAACACAGATAAAAAAGGTATCTTCTAATTAAAAGAAAACCAAACTCACGCCTTAGGCAGATCAGAAGCATCGTTTAGAAGAGTCACGGCTGCCTGAACCATGGCTATGGGGGTAGCCACATAGCCAGCCTCTGCCGAAACAGTTGATCAAGGAAAAAGAAAGCATTCATGAAGTATCCGTTCAACAACATCAAACATCAAATGGTAGATTTTATATCTAACTCTAGGTGTACAGATTTTTTTCGATAGACACTCTGGTCACTTAATAAAAATAACATTTCTATAGTACTTATTAAGCGTTAGGAGCTGTACTAAGTGCTTTAAATCTATCAAACTCACTTAATTTTCATAACAACTATATAAGGTCAATACTCTTTTCATCCCACAGAGACAGGTTAAGTGACTTGTCCAAACTAACACGTAGTGATTAAGTCAGAATCACACCCAGGCGTCTGGTTCCAGAGTTCACACTCTCACCACTGCACTGCACTGCTTCTTGATAATAACTGATAAAAAGCCAATGAAGCTCGGCTTTTTGTTTCTCTACTACTACACTGAGCGGATCCCTATCTGTATTCATACACTTCACTTAAAAACAACTAACAAAAAAAACCCTCTCAATTTTTTCTTAAAGAAAACAACTGACTAAAGTTTAAAAAAAGTTTATAAACAAATGGAACATTAGCATTTATAATCCTGTCAAATAATGAAAATACAGTCAACTTACCTTCAAAAGCCAGGTGGGAATTTGAAAAAAGGGCAAGATGGAAACACACTGTCATCTGGCTTGATTAAAATCCCCCGTGGGCCAGGCATGGCAGTTCATGCCTGTAATCCCAACACTTCAGAAGGCTGAGTCAGGAGGACTGCTTGAGCGCAGCCTAAGCAACATAGTGAGACCCCCGTCTCAATAAAAAATAAGAACCTTCGACTTATCAGGGATGACAGTAATTATACTATAATTCACAAGTGGACCTGTCTGTCTCTGCATAGTTCTCTAAAACTTACAGCACAAGCTCTTGAACGTTTTTGGGAACATTCTTTTAACCACCTATCAGAAGCCATTCCCATCCCTTGAAAAGTGCAAGTTTGCATACATTTTCCAAACAATGTCAGGGTATTCAGAGACACTAAAGAAATCCTAGGCTTGGCACAGTGGCTCACACCTGTAATCCCAGCACTTTGGGAGGCTGAGGCAGGCGGATCACGAGGTCAAGAGTTCAAGACAAGACTGGCCAACGTGGCGAAACCCCATCACTACTAAAAAATTCAAAAATTAGCAGAGCATGGTGGCTGGTGCCTGAAATCCCAGCTACTTGGGAGGCTGAGGTAGGAGAATTGCTTGAACCGGGACCAGGGAGGTGGAGGTTGCAGTGAGCGAGATCACGCCACTGCACTCCAGCCTGGGCTACAGAGCGAGACTCCATCTAAAAAAAGATGAAATCCTAGACCACAGATTTGACTGATGTTATAATTATACTACTTGCATATGAGACTCAAACAGGTTAATATCAACCAATCCCTTTTCTTATTAATACTAATTAAAATTTGCCATTCTGAATTATTGAATCATATTCAAAAAAAAGCCAGAGGGAAGGATGCACTAATAAAATTGGATTATATCAAAGTTTGTCTTCGACAGAATAATTTTAAATTTGTACAAATGTATTTCTAAAACAATTAAGCTTTAAAAAGAATATATTGTAATGGCATTCTACTTTATAGCTTGAGAGTATAAAACTCCCAAAGCATTCTTTTTTTTTTTCTTTTTTCTCAGCATTCTTAAGTGATATGTGAAATACCTGGTCCTTTCACCTGAGTACAAATTTTGATATTTGGTTTGTTCTTATCAGTACCAACGCCTTGACCGTATCCTTGACCAAAGAATGTCAACGTAAATGATGCGGCGTCCATCTGTGAAAGAAAGCAAAGGGTGCATTGAATAAATACATCATTTCCTCCTGGAACATAGTGAAACCGACTATTCTATTCCAAATGAGACATTTTCAATAGACGAAAACATTATTTTATCTGCCAGAATATCCTGTCATAATTTAAGCACGGAGCAATAATCTAATTTACATAAAGAATTTAAAAGACTGTCTGAAACACAGTGCCCTATCGAGTCTTCGATGGTACTGTCACTGCACTCAGGAAAAGTAAAAACAAAAGAAAAATATTATTTTAGTGATCTGAACACAAAAGAAAGGATTACCTGTTTTTGTGTTGGGCCTTGTTTTGAAAAATAGCCAAAGGAGAAGAACCATGGGAACTAAAGGAAAAACAAAAACAAAAACACCTTCAGTGATTTTTTAAAAACACATGGAAAATACTTCTAAAGATCTAATTTCATAAAATCTTACTTACTTTTATGAGAAGTTGCCTTCCAATTCCAAACCTCACAAAGAATAAAAAGAAAAGTCCTGCAAACATCAGCTTAATAACAGAGGTGATGCCTCCCACAGTTACATAAGCAGCATATTGAACCTAGATTCAGAATACAAAGTTAGAACATGACTCCCTACATTTCAGGCCAAGTCATACAAGAATGTTAGCTATCTGTACCTTTCTCTTCCCCTTTACAGATGCATCATGTTCTGAAACCTGGTTCGGAAACCAGGTGTTGGGAGCCGAGTTTCATTTGTTTTGTTTGTTAGACCTGGTGCACAGGAAGTACGGTAGCCTACTTTTTCTTATTTGGTACCCTACTTTTTAAAGAAATTGTTTACAAATGGTAATTACCTTCCCCTACTTGGACACAAAAATCTATGTCACCCATAATATATCTGAGTTTAGCAATCATATGCTACAGAATGCAGACTCTACTTACAACCCCTTCTATGAGAAAATGCCCTCCACCTTTTAACTTGAAATACAGTTTCCTCTTGAAGTCTCGGCAATGAAAGCAATTACTTTCCTCACCAAAAGGAGCAGGACGGCACTCCAGACATGGCAAGGAGAGAAGGGAGAGAGAAAGTTCCAGACATCTCCACGAGCAAGAGTTTCTAGCAACTGAAACGCTAAACAGGGATTTTGGGGTGCTTAATGACACCAGGGTTTCCTGTATTGAATTTGCTGTTATTGTGTTACATTAAAAAGTTATTCAGGCCGGGCGTGGTGGCTCAAGCCTGTAATCCCAGCACTGTGGGAGGCCGAGGCGGGTGGATCACGAGGTCAAGAGATCGAGACCATCCTGGTCAACATGGTGAAACCCCGTCTCTACTAAAAATACAAAAAATCAGCTGGGCATGGTGGTGCGTGCCTGTAATCCCGGCTACTCAGGAGGCTGACGCAGGGGAATTGCCTGAACCCAGGAGGCGGAGGTTGCGGTGAGCCGAGATCGCGCCATTGCACTCCAGCCTGGGTAACAACAGCGAAACTCCGTCTCAAAAAAAAAAAAAAAAGTTATTCAGCAGCCAGGTCTGAATCACAGGGCAAGGCTATAAAATACAAAATGTTCTACCCTAATGATTCTGTATATTTCCAGAGCATGAAACATGTATTATTTAGCTCTTCCTTTTTCTGCCTTATAAACAAAAATATCCTACATTGAACAGATAGGGGAACTGTAACAAACACAGAATATTCTTTATTGATAAATAAACCATATATACTTACTGGTGATTCCTCTAAATTTTCATACAAGTAACGTTGAGTCCTCCTTACAACAGACACATCAGATCCCATAAAAGGAATGGAATAACTTTTGAGTTCCCGACAGTAAGAAATTGGCCACCTGTAAGGCAGATCTATGAATATTTTGCATTTCCTTCAATTATGGTGTCCACAACTTTAGTAAATGTCTGAATAAGCAAATCAGTGGCAGATTATAGTGGCTCATGCCTGTAATCCCAGCACTTTGGGAGGCCAAGGCAGGAGGATCACTTAAGGCCAGAAGTTTGAGACCAGCCTGGGCAACAAAGAGAGACTCTGTCTCAAATGGAAAAAAAAAAAAAAAAAAAGAATGCTAACTTTAACAGCCCACCTCTAAATTCAAATATCTAAAGTTCTCATATATGTCCTGCAGTGTAAAACTAAACTAAAATAAATTTTTAAAAGAGAAAAAAAAGTTATGACATAAAATTTAGTTGACAGTTAATTTCTATATAGATAGTGAAAAGTCATCATAAAATTCACTTATTTCCTAGGATTCAAATTATATATGAAGTACTTAAGCTTATGGTAATATATTAATTATATCTTATTTATCTTTGAAAACAATTCTGAACTTACTACAAAATAGTCTCCACCCTTTTCTTAGTAACGTACTTTATTAATAGCCAACCGAATAACAGATTAGATATATTAAAAAATGGATTTTAAGTTAATATACCTTCTCTTCAATTTTGGACCAACGAATGGGACAGGTTTCAGATTTGATGCATGTCGCAGTTTTTTCAAACTATTCTGATCTCCAAAACCATAAATTGCTGACTTCCAGGTACCATCATGAAAGCTCAATCCCTGATAAAATATTTCAAGAGTTAAAAGAAACATGTCTTAAGGGGTAGTTACTAAAATGTGAAGCCAAGTATCTTATAATTGTTACAAACAACATTTCACTTATATTTGGACAAGATAGAATCCCTTATTTAATCACCTTGAGGTGGATTTTCATGACCAGCTAGGCAGTAGTAACATTCATTAGCTTGATCATATTCAGTATTTATACCAAGAGAAGTCTTTTCTTCTCCCCTCCTAAAATTCTTTATACTCTGTAATAAGTTACTTAGTTTTACTTCATCAATTTTACTCACCTAATTGACCATATTCCTTCAAGATCAGCCACTCTAATCCTTTTTTTTTTCTGCCCCATATGATCTGCTGGAATAGCCACCCTAATCCTCTGTCCTACACAAATTCCTCATCATTTCAGGATATGTCCATGTGCACATTTATGCATACATACACTGTGCAGTGCACATCTCTCCATCCTGTTACACCTGGTTCCCCATCTACCTCCAAAACCTCTTCTTCTAGCCCAAAGTTATAGATCTGTCTTCCTACAGAAGTCTTGGTAAAGTAATTTTTTTTAAAATTTAAAGTTCACTAATATGATTTATATTTTCTTTCCTCAATCCCTTGATTTCTTTTTGGTATCACAGCCAGTACACAGTCCTTAGTATTTGCTTGTTCATACCCAGACTCTCATTTACTCACTTATTTTTTATCCTTTCATGAGACTTTGAGCTCTCAGGCTTTCTATTCTCCCACTATTCTTTACAGCTTCCCCTGAGAAATGAGTGGCTGAGAGGAGAGCCCAGGAGAGGACATGACCTCTGAACCTACTGCCACAGTGCTGATCTTTTTTTTTTTTTGAGACAAAGTCTCGCTCTTGTCGCCCAGGCTGGAGTGCAGTGGCACCATCTTGGCTCACTGCAACCTCTGCCTCTCAGGTTCAAGTGATTCTCCTGCCTCAGCCTCCCAAGTAGCTGGGATTACAGGCAATTGTCACCAAGCTCAGCTAATTTTTGTATTTTTAGAAATGGGGTTTCACCATGTTGGCCAGGCTGGCCTTGAACTCCTGACCTCGGGTGATCCGCCCATCTCAGCCTCTCAAAGTACTGGGATTACAGGTGTGAGCCACCATGCCTGGCCTATCACTGACGTTTCTTTAACTAACTTCTAGGTGGGCCTTTTATTTTCTTTCATGAATATTTAAACGTCATTTATTATTTTGACTGTACATAATTGTATTATATGCTTCCCTCTATGTTGTTTATTTAGGTGAACAGAGTAATTTAGAAAGATTCAAAACTAATTCTGTCACAAGATTTTCAAGGAGGGATATCCGTGAGGCAGATATGAAGGAACCTTTCATTGTTAATAAACAAAATAAGAGAAAAAATTAAACTATCCAAAGATTCAGGTTTTCCTATCTTAGCTTTGATGATACTGAAAAGCAGAGATACCAAATCTAACTTTCATTTTGGTACAGATTTATTTCTTCAATTTTATTAAAAGTATAACATAAGAACTAAAAGTCGTAAAGGTTCAATTTGTTAATCTACTCAATTTGAGTAGCATTTAGCCACCTAAGCATTCATCCCTAAACAATACAATTAGTTTTGCCTGTTTCTAAACTTTAAAGAAATGCAATCAAGCATGATTTATTATTTAGCATTTGGCTTCTTATGCTCAAAATTATGACATTAGGGTTTATCATGTGTTATAAATAACTCCTACACTGCAGCTAGCCTTTTGACTTTCTTAACCATGTCTTTTGAGAAACATTCTCAATTTTAAATGTACACAAATGTAACACTTTTTCATTATATTTAAAGACTCATTGTCTTTTTGTAGAAGTCATTACCAATGGTGAGGGCATCCAGAATCCATCTAAACTTGATTTTTGTACAGGGTGCGAAAGTATGAATCCAATTTCATTTTTTCTCCATGTAGATACTCAATTCTCCCAGCATCATCTACTGAAAACCCCCTTGCTATTTCTGCCATCTCGAAGCCTTTGGAGGCCTGCTGGGAGGAAGAGTTCTAAAAGACAAACATGTCTGGAAAGCTGTGGTCCAAGGCTATTTTTGCTATCAGTGGGGTCTCCAGAACCAAAGGGAGGACACAGCTCTTCTTAAAACTGAAGGTATGTATGGCTGAGATAAAATGAGATTTGATTTGGGCAGGAGATGTGCTTATGTGTACCAAGAATAATACTGACTCTTAGCAGCAAACCAAACAAAACCAGAGTAATGTGGGGAAAGGTAACGTGTGCCCACAGAAACAGTGGCACAATTTGTGCCTAATTCCAAAGCAACCTTCCCACTGAGGCCACTAGACATAGAAGCCCTGAGATGCTGTACTCCACAAGGATGAAAAGTAAATAGATACAAATAAAAGTGGATTTGTAAAAAGAAAATTAAAATGGTAGGAAAAGCCCTTAAGCATAAATCAAGGGTTTACATTGACTTAATAACAGGTCTCGGTACCCAAGTGTGTCTTTCTGCCTTATTCTCTTTCAGGAATATCTTACCTACTCTCAGCCTTTTGAGTTTCGATATACATTTTAGAAACAGCTTGTCAAGATGCACAGCAAAACAAAACAAATCAAACAAAACTTGTCTGTGATATTTTGATGGGAACTGTATGAAATTATCAACAACTTTGAAGAAAATTTACAACTACAAAATGGATTCATATTTTAATCCATGAATATGGTGGATCCTTCAATTTCTGTCTTTTTCTGGTCCCTCAATAAAGGTTTATCGTTTTCTTCACAGAAATCTTGTACACTTTCTATTACTCATTCTTAGGTACTTGACTTACTTAATGCTAACATAAATGGTCTTTTTTACAAAAATAATCACCTTCTAACTGTAGTGGGCATACAGAAATACAGCTGATTTTTATATTAATTTTATATCCAGGAAAAATAAACACTATTGTGGAAATAAATGAAACAGGATAGAAAAATCAACAAAACCAAAAGTTGGTTCTTTGAAGAGGTCAACAAAACTGACAAATTTTAGCTAGACAGACCGAAAAAAAAGAGAAAGAAAATCGAAACTACTAAAATCAGGAATAAAAGAGGGAACATTATTACCAACCTTATAGAAATAAAAAGGAGTATAAAGGAATACCATGAACAAGTATATGCCAACAAATTAGATAACCTAGGTGAAATGGACACATTCCCAGAAAGACACTGTTACGAGCTGAACTGCAGCCCCACCCAAAATCAGAACTTGATATGTTGAAGTCCTGACCCCCAGCAGCTCAGAAAGTGACCTTGTTTGGAAATGAGTT
Organism: Sapajus apella; assembly: GCF_009761245.1. Classification (NCBI taxonomy): domain Eukaryota; kingdom Metazoa; phylum Chordata; class Mammalia; order Primates; family Cebidae; genus Sapajus; species Sapajus apella. The sequence goes on from NW_022436989.1 coordinate 2,065,021, forward strand.
TTTCCAGCAATTCACAAAACTCTTCTATTAATTCTAATGTTATCTGTAGATCCTTTTTATTTTCTACATTCACGGTTATATCTATAGAAAAGTTTTGTTTCTTCCTTACTCATCTATTTGCAGTTAATTTCTGTTTTCCTGCCTTACTCCTGGCTAGGATCTGGCTGAAGTAATGAGAGTCGGCATCTGTGTCCTATTCCTGATGCCAGAGCAAAACATTTTAATGTTAAACATTGGGTGTCACATTTCTTACAGTTTTTGTTTTAAAGAGATGGGTCTCTTGTTCTGATACCCAGGCTAGAATATAGTGATGTTGTTATATTGTGCTGTAGCTGGCCTAGAGCCAGAACCTGAGCAACGCCTTTTTATAAGATAAAGCTGTGTTTGGCTTCTGTAAATAAAGCTGCTAGCTTGCTCTGAAAAATGCCCACTATGTAAAGCTGCTTACCTTTTCTTATCAGTACCAGAATAAGCAGTCCAAGCTAACGCCATCTTGGCCCCTGTGACTTGTAATAAGTAACTAAGGTCTGTAATTTTCACCCTACCCAGATAATGTGTAAACTAACATTTATCTTGACTTCTGTAAACCACTTAAGTAACAATCAGAGTGACAAAAGTCCCCTGGCCCTTGGAATGTCCGGAGCCCCCCTCACCCTCGTCTCCTGATTTACAGAATCCACTAGCCCTCGGAATGTCTGAAGCCCTTCATCCCCATCCCTGCTCCACACCCTTTGGGTCCTAAAACCAGGATGTGGTTTTTCAGCTTAAAAACTCTGCTCTCCCTGAGTTTGACGCCACAGGTTGGAGAGACGTGAGCCCTCTGTGGTCGCCGGCAATAAAAGGCCCTGCAATTTGGCATACTTTTGTCTTGGTGTTAATTCATACTCGAATTCCAATACTTCAATGTGATCATAGCTTACTGCAGCCTTGAACTCCTGGGCTCAAGCTATCCCTGCCTCACCCTCCAAGTAGCTGAGACCAGTGGTGCACACCACCACACCCAGGTTGCTACAGCTTTTTTTAAAAAAAGAAATCTTCCCTTCTATTGTTAGGTTGCTGTAAAATTTAATCATGAATAGATACATTTTATCAAAAGCCTTTGCTCTATCTACTGACATGATCATATAATTTTCTAACTTTAGCCTGATCATCAGGTGAATTACAGAGATTATAGTGTTAAACCTTGTATTCCTGCTCTAAAACCAATTTGGTCAAAAAATATTATTCTGTGTATATATCACTAGTTTATTTTTTTTTTCTTTATTTTTTTTAGAGATGGGGTGTCACCACGTTGGCCAGGCTGGTCTCAAACTCCTGACCTCAGGTGATCCACCCATCTTGGCCTCTCAAAGTGCTGGGATTACAGGCGTGAGCACCACGCCCAGCCCATCACTAGTTTTAATTTACTAAATTTTGTTTAGGATTTTTACATCTATGTTCCTATGAGACTAGACCAAACTTTTCCATTACGGAATTGTTCTTGTAAGGTTTGGAAATCAAAGCTATGCTAGCCTTGTCCATTGAATTCATTCAACAATTATGGAGATGCTATTATGCGACCAGCACTGTTCTAGGTGTTCAGTGAATTAAACAGAGAAAGATCCCTCCTTTTGTGGTGCTCACATTTAGAGAGAGTGATAAAGCCAACAGAAAATATATAGAATTTAGAAGGTGGGAAATACTACAGCAAAAAAGAAAAAGGCAGCAGATAAAATGAACTGGTAGTGCTAGGCAAGGGAGTTGGTTTGCAATTTTAAACAGGATGGTCAGGGTAAGCTTCAATTAGGAAAGTGATATTTCAGAAAAGACCTGAAGGTGGTGAGGGAGTGAGTCATGCAAATATCTGGGAGAACTGTTTGCAGGCAAAGGAAACAGCCAGCAAAAAAGCCCTAAGGCAGAAGTGTGCAGGTGTGTTCAAAGAACGCAGCAGAAGTCAGTGTCAATGGGGAACACATACGGGCAAAATTCGGGACAGAAGTCTGGAGAGGTAACTGGGGCCAGATCATTACAACCATCCGCACTAAGGTAAGGACTCCGGCTTTCTTTCTGCATGCAACAAGGAGCCACTAAAAATTCTGAGCTGAGGAGTGGCATGGTCTAGGTTACGTCTGAAAAGGATCAGAGTGACTGTTATGTCGAGCACAGACTGTACAACAGGTGGTAGCAAGAACAGGGTGGTAACAAGGGAAGTGGTAAAAATCATCAGATTCTGACATATTTTAAGGTAGTGTCAACAAATTTCCTGACAGGTTGCCCAGGTCTGGCACTAGACTGTTGTTCTGCAGCTACTCCTTATCCTTCTTCTCTTAAGCTTTTTTATTTATACTTAAAAAATTGTACCCAGGAGTGGGGGTGTGCACCTGGGTGCACAGGATGCTGAGGCAGGAGAATCACTTGAACTCGGGATGCAGAGGTTGCAGTGAGCCAAGATCATGCCACTGCACTTCCACCTGGGCAACAGAGCGAGACCCCATCTCAAAAAAAAAAAAAAAAAATTGATTCATAGACTGATTCTGATTACCCTTGTGAAAGGAAAATATCTTGGGCCCCCCAAAATCACTAGGAAGACTCTAGCTAGGAACTGCTTAGGGCAAACCTGCCTCCCATTCTATTCAAAGTCACTCCTCTGCTCACTGAGATAGATGCATATCTAATTGCCTCCTTTGGAAAGGCTAATCTGAAACTCAAAAGAATGTAATACTGTGCATCGCCTGTCTGTGACCTGGGAGCTCCCTCCCACTGGGAGTCTTCCTGCCTTTGCTTCAAGTTGCCCCGCTTTTCCAGATTGAACCAATGTACTTCTTACATACTGATTAATGTCTCATGTTTCCCTAAAATGTATAAAACCAGGCTGTGTCCCCCTACCACCTCGGGCACATGTCATCAGGACTTCCTGAGGTTGTGTCACAGGAAGGGTGCATCCTCAACCTTGGCAAAATAAACTTTTTTTTTTTTGAGATGGAGTCTCGCTTTGCCACCCAGCCTAGAGTGCAGCGGTGCAATCTCAGCTCACCGCAGCTTCCACTTCCCAGGTTCAAGCAATTCTCCTGCCTCAGCCTCTGGAGTAGCTGAGATTACAGGTACCTGCCACCACGCTCGGCTAATTTTTTGTATTTTTGGTAGAGATGGGGTTTCACCATGTTGGCCAGGCTGGTCTCAAACTCCTGACCTCAGGTGATCCACCTGCCTTGGCCTTTGAAAGTGCTAGGATTAAAGATGTAAGCCACCGAGCCCAGCCTAACTTTCTCAGTTAACTGAAACTTGTCTCAGATTTTCCAGGTTCATACTATATTACCCCAGGTCACATCAGCTGGCTTAAGAATGAGCAAAATGACTAATCTTCTCTATTGTTTGACATGTAACTCTGGTAGCTCTTCCCAAGAAATCATGAACCTTTATGACAAAGAATATTTGGGGCTGCCAGTACCTTTCCTGCTCTGTCCAGAGCCTACATAGTAGTAGAAGAAACAAAAGGGATAAAAAGAGAGAAATGAGGGGAAAAAAAAGAGTTCAGACAATATCATTTGAACACCTAGATCCTGCCATATTATTTACTTGCAGACATTTGATTACATGAACCAATAGATTCTTTTTTGTTTTGCTGGTTTAAATGGGTTGAGCTGGGTTTCTAACAAGTGCTTTTCTCCTTCTTGTTTCTGAACGTAACAGCTGTGCATCGCCTGTCTGTGACCTGGGAGCTCCCTCCCAGCTGGGAGTCCTCCTGCCTTTGCTTCAAGTTGCCCCGCTTTTCCAGATTGAACCAATGTACTTCTTACAAAATAAAATAAATTATATTTTAAGTCAAAGTAATTTTGTTAACTTAGTATCTTTTTAAAAATTAAACATGGTGACTTTCACACATTAAAAATTATAAATATTTTACAAATTAGTCTAAATATGTTTTAAGACACATGTATCATTTCCAAAATATTTTTAATATTAACTTGAAACAACACAAGACAAACAGAAAAACCAACCTCAGGCCCTGAATGTACAGTCAGGAAACTTTCCACAGCAGTCAAAGTACCTAGAGAGCAGAAGAACGGTAAAAAGTAAAATAAAATGTAAAGTATTTAGGACAAGTAATAACAATGCCTATTCAACTCAGGGACTACCTTTTCTAAGCCTACAGCTCACACAGAAAATCTGTATAGATAGCAGTTTTATTATGTTTTTGTACACAGATTTAAGAAGTAGCTCTGACCAGGTAAACAATCAGAAAGCGTAGTCTAGCATAAACTCTATCTGCTAGCACTGACAAAATCTTCTTAGTATTTAAAATCTAACATTAAGAATCTCCCCCAATAAGGCAATCAGTTGCACTCACTAGAATTCTGGAAGGCTCTTTAGGACACAGTTACCAAATAGATCTACAAGGGCTGGACATAGTGGCTCATGCCTGCAATCCCAACATTATGGGAAGCCAAGGCAGGAGGGTTGCCTAAGGCCAGGAGTTCAAGACCAGCCTGGGCAATACAGCAAGACTCCATCTCTACAGTTTATTTTTATTTTTATTTTATTTTATTTTTTATTAGCCAGCTGCAGTGGCATGCATCTGTAGTTCTAGCTACTAGGGAGGCTGGGGTAAGAGAACAGCTTGAGCTCAGGAGTTCAAGGCTGCAGTAAGCCACGATCACACCTCTGCACTACAGCCTGGGTGACAGAACAAGACCTTGTCTCAATAAATAAATACATAAATAAGAAAGATTCATGGGAATTATTCTGTTTTAAAATATGATAGCTTTCAAGAGGCTTATTAACAGTGGCTTAATATGAATGTTCACAAAAAACTATCAAAACACCCTTTGTAATAGCTTTTAAAACAAGACTATTAAAATGAAATAAGTATAAAATAAAAATTGAAAACAAAGCCAAGAAAAAGGAGAAATCAAGTATATTAACCATGAAGACTAATATAAAGACATAGCGGTTAAGTATTTAACTATTGAGTTTCTCAAGAACAATAAGGCAAAAGAAAAATATCATGGGCTGGCTAATTCTCAAAATCTGATAAATGAAATATATTCATTCCTTAAGTGACAATGTTTTAATTCTTTTTTGAGACAGAGTCTCACTCTGTCACCCAGGCTAGAGTGCAATGGTGCAGTCTTGGCTCACTGCAGCCTCTGCCTCCAGGTTCAAGCAATTCTCCTGCCTCAGCCTCTGGAGTAGCTAAGATTACAGGCATGCACCATCACACCAGGCTAATTTTTTTTTTTTTGTATTTTTAGTAGAGATGGGGTTTCACCATGTTGGCTAGGCTGGTCTTGAACTCCTGACTTCGTGAACCACCTGTCTCAGCCTCCCAAAGTGCTGGGACTATAGGTGTGAGCCAGCCTCCCAAAGTGCTGGGACTATAGGTGTGAGCCACTGCGCCCAGCTGACAATGTTTTAATTCGAAGAGAAAATTAAAACATGGGGCCTTACAAAGTTGACACGAAGCAAAGTAACCACATCACCAACAAAGCTGTTTCCGAAGAGGGGGACTACAGCCAAATAAATGTCATTAGTCTGACCAAAGACAAAAATAAAAAACACATCATTAAAGTATAATTCACTGGAGATGATTCTGATGGTTACTAAAAGAATGTGACCTGGGTATGCGGCTCTGTGATCTAACCCTACCCACAGAAAGAACACAAAACACCAAAAGCAGTAACTTAATAAATGTGGACCACCTGCACCAAAAGTCAGCTGCACTACTTGTTAAGATGCTGACTTCTAGGTTTCAGCATCTGAAAAAAAATTTTTAAACAAACTCTAAACTAATAATTCTCCTTTAAGAAGGAAAAAAGTCTTATTCAAAATAAAAACAGAGCAACCTCAGGAAACAGGATTATCATGAAAAAAAAAACCTGTAAACTTCACAGACTTCAAAGAATTATTTTAATAAATGGGGACATATTAGGTCTAAAGACTGTAACACTGAATATTTTGAATTTCACATTTCAATTGAATTTCAGATTTCAATTCACATTTCACTTTTTAATTGGAGTGGTTCTAGTGTTTCACCATTAAGTACAATACTGGCTACTGCCTTCTCACATTTATTATGTAAGAAACTATTCTATTACTAAATTCCAAAAAATGTAAAATCAGTAAATGGTGTGAGTTTTGAATTTTCAAATCATTTTTTGAGATGGGCATATAGGTAGCTGTTCACCTCTGATCCTACCTGATTATATAACTTCCTAATGCTAAACCTTGTTCTCAATATATCATTCTTTTAAAATGCCACTGGATGAGCTGGGCATAGTAGCTCACGTCTGTAATCCCAATACTCTACAAGGCCAAGGTGGGAGGATCACCTAAGGCCAGGAGTTCAAGACCAGCTTAGGCAACATAGTGAGACCCCATCTCTACAAAAATGTTATAAAATTAGCTGGGTATGGTGGCATGAGCCTGCAGTCCTAGCTACTTAGGAGGTTGTGGAGGGAGCATTGCCTGAGCCCAGGATTACGTTACAGTGAGCTATGACAGAGCAAGATCCTGTCTCTAAAAAAAACTTTTTAAAATGGCACTGGATTTATTAAAATTTTATATAGTATTTTCTTTTTACTTCTAATTTCATGAGCAAAATTTGTAGTTTGTGTGTGTGTGCTTATCTTTGTTGGACTTCGGTTTCATAGTTTTGCTAACTTTTTAATATGTACTGAAACATTTTCCAATTTTTTTAAGTTCTAGAACACTTTATACGGCACTGGAGTTACCTGTTTCAGGTAGGTTTTTTTGGTCTTGTTTTGTTTTTCAAGAGATAAAGTCTCACTCTGTAACCCAGGCTAGAGCGCAGTGGTGCAATCATAGCTTACTGTAGCCTCAAACTTCAGGGCTCAAGTGATCCTCCTACTTCTGCCTCCGGAGGAGCTGGGACTTATTACAGGTGCACACCACCACACCTGGCTAATTTTTTTTTTATTTTTTAGAGACAAGTCTTGCTGTGTTACCCAGGCTGGTCTTGAACTCTTGGCCTCCAGAGATCCTGCTGCTTCAACCTCCCAAGTAGCTAAGATAATGGGTGCAAACCACCACGCGCTAAGGTAATTTTCTAAACAGACACTCTTAAATATGTAAAACATTAGTAACTTCAAATGTTTTATAGTAACATTATTTTCTCCATTCTTAAATAACTGCCTCTGCTTCTGTGTTCAATACTTCCTAGCTTTGCTGGTTAAAAATTTAAAACCTGTTGGCCTGGCACGGTGGCTCATGCCTGTAATCCCAGCACTTTCATAGGCCGAGGTAGGCAGATCACAACGTCAGGAGTTCAAGACCAGCGTGGCCAATATGGTGAAACCCCATCTCTAATAAAAAATACAAAAATTAGCCGGGCGTGGTGGTACATGCCTGTAGTCCCAGCTACTCAGGAGGCTGAGACAGAAGAATCGCTTGAACCCAGGAGGTTGGAGGTTGCAGTGAGTCAAGATCATGCCACTGCACTCCAGCCTGGGCAAAAGAATGAGAGTCCATCTCAAAAAAAAAATTCTTTTTTTTTAACCTTTTAATTATAATATACAAATTATACTTTAAAATGTGCTGATTCCTAAACAAAGCAAGTTTGAATTTATAACGGTTGCAAACATTTTTAGTTTTTTTCCAGAAATTTCACAGCTCAAACCAAACTATATAAAGACAGTAATTTCTCATTGTAAAATGCAGTATTAACCATGTCTCAACAATAGTCTCAAGAGCATTTTATTAAAAGTGTAGCTATACTAAGAACACGTGTTTTAGCATTACCCAATTAAGGCTATGTTTCTTTTTTCCACTAGATTTTAGTTCAGCAGTTACAAACATGAAGCCCTTGTACTGTTAAATTCCATTATTGCTTATTGATCAGTAATTACCATTCATTTTATTTCTGGTATATATTACTCCCAGATCTGCCGGAATGGAGTCAAAGCCGCTGCTTCCAATGATATAAACCCCTTTTTCTGCAGCTTTCTCATGATACTTCCACTGCATTAGCTCCAGAAACTACAAAATCCAGGACAAGAATTTTAATTAGAGCTATGTAGAAAGACGCAGACCAACATTATAAATAATTTATGTTTAAAAACAAAGCAATTAAACTTTGAAAATGTTAACCAGTGTGGCTCTGCAGCAAAATATTAACTGTCAAAATATTTTTTCACTTATTCAGCAAATAACAGTGCCTACCATGCACCAGGTGATATGGAAGATACGCTGATCTGACTTAATGACATTCAATTTTTGTAGAATGGCTTTTAAATGTAAAAGTATTACCTATTATAACAAATTAAATAAAATATAAAAAAAGGCAAAAGAAGCAAAAAAAAATCCTACCCCAAATAGGATTACCCAGGTGAATATCATCACAGACATAGAGCTCTGCCTATGTACAGACAGAGAACAGGAAGGAGAGGATGACAGGGCACAGGGGAATAATGTCTGTTCTGCTCTTCTGCCTGTTTTCAAAAATTTATTTTTTAAAAATAAAGATTTACAGAAAAACTGAATAGTAGAGAGTTCCCAAGTACCTTGACACCCAGTTTTCTCTATTTTTCACACCTTTTATATTAATAGTTGTTACAGTTAATGAACTAATGCAGACATATTATTAATTAACTGAAGTTCACAGTTCCTTCAGATTCCCTTAGTTTTTACTGAACACCTTTCTTCTGTTCCAGGATCCCAACCAGGACCCACATTACATTCAGTCATCATATCTCTGTAGGCTTCTTTTGGCTGGGACAGTTTCTCACACTTTCCTCGTTTCTGATAATCCTGACAGTTTTCAGGAGTACTGGTCAGATATTTTGCACAATGCAGCTCTATTGGAATTGATCTTATGTTTTTCTCATTATTAAACTGGGGTTATGAGTTCTGGAAAGAAGACCACAGGGGTACAGTGCTATTCTTATCACATCGAGGCTACACAGTCACATGGCTTACCAGCGTTGATACTGACTTGAACACCTGGCTGAGGTAGTGTTTACCAGGTTTCTCCACTGTCAATTTGTGCTCCCTCTCCCTGAGGGTGACACACATACACAATCATACCTGTTCAAGCACATACACAGACACAAACACACACACCACACACACACACCACACACATACATGCAGACACACACTCATGCACATACACACATCACAGACACACACACACCATACACATACATGCAGACACACACTCTCATGCACATACACACAGTCACACATATACACACACTTGCTCATGCACACACACAGACACAAATGCATTAACAGTCACACTAACATAGTCACACTCACGCATACACAAACACACTAACACACACACGTCACGCACACAGCTGCTTTCACACAAATGTGGAAAAGCTACATAAATTATTTGGAATTCTTCCACACAGATTTGTCTCTTCTCATCCCCTGCCCATTTTTAAAATGTTATCTTTGTTTCTATTATTGGCTTGTAAAAGTTCTTATATATTCTGGTTCCTTTTTCTTTTTTGAGACAGAGTCTCACTCTGTCGTCAGGCTGGAGTGCAGTGGTGCAATCTCAGCTCACTGCAACCTCCGCCTCCAGGGTTCAAGCGATTCTCCTGCCTCAGCTTCCTGAGTAGCTAGGACTATAGGCACATGCCACCATGCCCAGCTAATCTTTTTATTTTTAGTAGAGATGGGGTCTCACCGTGTTGGCCAGGATGGTCTCAATCTCTTGATTTCGTGATCTGCTTGCCTCGGCCTCCCAAAATGCTGGGATTACAGGCCACCGCACCCAGGCCTCTGATTCTTTATTAGGTTTGTTGTTGTTGTTTTCAGACAGGGTCTCTCACCCTGTTGCCCAGGCTGGAGTGCAGTAGAGCAATCTCGGCTCACTGCAACCTCCACCTCCCGGGTTCAAGTGATTCTCATGCCTCAGCCTCCCAAGTAGCTGGAATTGCAGACATGCACCACCACATCTGGCTGATTTTTGTATTTTCAGTAGAGACAGGTTTTGCCTTGTTGGCCAGGCTGGCCTCAAACTCCTGGCCTCAAGTAATCTGCCCAGCTTGGCCTCCCAGAGTGCTGCAATTACAGGCATGAGCCACTGTGCCCAGCCCCTTATTAGGTTTTGATATTAATGCCGGGCACGGTGGCTCACGACTATAATCCCAACATTCTGGGAGGCTGAGGTGGGTGGACTGCTTGAGACCAGGAGTTCGAGACCAGCCTGGCCAACATGGTGAAACTCTGTCTCTACTAAAAATACGAAAATTAGCCAAGAGTGGTGGTGGGCACCTGTAGTCCCAGCTACTCGGAAAGTTGAGGTGGAAGAATCGCTTGAACCCAGGTGGCAGAGGTTACAGTGAGCCAAGATTGCACCACTGCACTCCAAGCTGGGTAACAGAGTGAGACCCTGAATTGAAAAAAAAAAAGTTTTTGCTATTACTTTTATGATAGTTTATCAGATGACTTAACAGCTTTTCACCATTTTCCATGCTCTGGGTTATTTTAAATAACATGAGAATTGTTTCACGTTTTTGTTTTGTTTTTTTGGAGACACGGTCTCACTACATTGCCTAATGCCCAGGCTGGAGGGCAGTAACATGATCATAGCTCACTGCAACCTTGACCTCCCAGGCTCAAGTGATCTTCCTATCTCAGCCTCTTGAGTAGGTGGGACCATAGGTGTGCACCACCAACACCTGGCTAATTTTTTTTTAACCTCCTGGGCTCAAGTCATCCTCCCACCTCAGCCTCTCAAAGCGCTGGGATAACAGGTGTGTGCCACCTCACCTGGCCTTTTTAAAAAATTTATGTTTCTTACTTCTTCTTCAGTCAATTTTGGTAATTTACACTTTCTCAGTGTTTTCCAGTATTTTACCAACTGACAAACTGCAAACACAATATTATATTGGCATGCTGATGACAATCAGTACTGACTACAGAGACATTTGAGGTTACCATTTTAAAAGCTGTATTCTAGCTTAACACCAGTGAAAACACAACTTCCTGTGGTCAAGCAAACCTCAATGGAAGACCTAGTTCTTCTACGTTACTGAGCAAGTTACTTAAGCTTCCTAAGCTTTAATTATCTCATCTATAAAAAATAAAGCAAGATGATAACTACTCTATAGGTATGTTTTTTAAAAGTTACATAAAACATTTAGCACAATGTTGGGCACATGGTAAGCATTCAATAAATGTGAACATTTAAAATGTTTAGGTTGATTTTATACTAGTGAATTTTACCTTTATTTTTCTGTAATGTCATAAAGGTACCTGATTTTTAAAAGGAAATTCAAAATGAAAACTTTACAAAAGTGAGATTCTAAGAATTATGTATAGTCCGTTATCTTAATTAATTCAGTTTAAAGCATGAAGTAGCTATAATAAGCACAGACGGAAAATAAATGATGTTGTAAAGAATAAAATTCAAGAAAGCCAAATCTAAGACCTTACCATCAGTGCTCTCCTTTGAGCTATCAACAGAATACCATACAAATACCATCTCTAAACACTAGAAAGGAGTTGCTGGCTTCTAAATATGTCTGCAAAATTGCACTAGATTTTTTTTTTCCTTTTCGTCTTATATACCTGAGGTTCTCCACTGATGTCGATACAACTGGCTCCATTTTCTATACACGCTTTTATTACAGGTTCTCCATAAAATCGATACTAGGGAAATAAAAAGAACAAACAGGTTATTCTTGATAAGTTTAAATGAATAAAATGCCATCTAATCCTGGAAGTGAACAGTCCTAGTTATCAAGAAATCAAATGTTAATAAAATAGCCTAAAGATAAATTGAGAAAATGACCAAGCGAGGTGGCTCTTGTCTGTAATCCCAACACTTTGGGAGGCCACGGCCGGGCAGTATTGAGAAACATTAAGTTTACCCTGCCCCCGTGGCTCCCTTGTGAATACCTTTTAGTTTGTAATTAGTGGTAGGCAGGTAACAGCTGCCTATTTGGAATATTTATGAGTTATGAGTGAATGCAGGACACCTGTTTATTAATAATGTTCACCTGTTAAGAGAGAATAAGTATGTGGATGAGAGTCTGCTCGGGGCCTTCAGCCTGGACTGCTGTCAGCCCCTGAGGCTCTCAGCTGGGTAGGCTGCTCCCCCTAGATAGATCCACTTTGCTGTTCTATCTGTGTGTCTGCCTCTCATTGCCTTCGGCGCTGCCTGGGTGGGGTCTCCCTGGCCAAGCTCGTACTCGGTAAGTGGTGCCCAAGTATGGGGACTTGAACCCGGGATGAAGAGTTGCCTGAATAAAGGAGAGACGAGGGGCTAAGCTGAAGGTATCCCGAGTACTCTTGGAAAAAATCCCCGGGGTAAGTTGGGAGCTTGGAAGGGACCCAGGAAATTTTGAAAGACCCTCCCAGGTGAGTTAGGGAGAACCCAGAACTAGACGGAGAACTCTTGAAAAAATTTCCCAGCGTGAACTGGGGGAGCTCAGCATTATTAGGGCAACATGGCACAAGGATCAAGCAAGTGAGAGGCTTGTTCTGGTTTCCTTCAACAGCTGCTTAAAAGAGGAGGAACTGAAGCTGGTGCTGAGTTTAACACAGTTTTTTGACGCGGCTGAAGAATTTTTGATGTGGTTTCCCAAGCAGGGAGCACTGACCATGGAAGAATGGGAAACAGTGGGTACTACTTTAAGGAAGGCACAATGAGGAGGAGTAAAAGATATTTGTATTCCTGTGTGGTCTGTTTGGCTTTGGTGCCTTCTGCCCTGGAGCTGTTTCAGACAGACGATGAGGACAAGAATTCAGAAGATTCTGGAGAGGAGAAGGAGTGTGATGAAGTATGTAGAGAAATTACAGAGCAAAAGGATGAGAAGTTAAATGAGGAAGGGGGGCCCCTTGGTGTTATTTTACCCCAAAAATTCTGAAATTGGCCATTAGTCCACCTGCTTTGGAATCTCCTGGGTCACATGCTGGTTACTCAGTCCCACTCCAGACCCCCAGAGTCAGGCTTTCTGAGGTAGACCCCAGTAAGCTGCATTTTAAATAATCCTCACAGGCGATTCTTGTGTACTTCAAAGATGGAGAATCACTGCCCTGGACATTCTCCCAGGAAATCTCACCTACTCTCCCAGCTTCAATAAAATCTGAGCTGGCGACTTCCAACCCCTATGTCTAGAGTTGTTCACTAATAAGGTTTCCCTATCTGTGGTTTTTGTTAAAGGTCAGGAGCAGGGACAGCACAGGGCATGCGGCATGAGTCACACATAAAACTTAATTTCACTTTGCCTACATTTTCCTTTTATTTTCTCTTCACTTTGATTTTCTCACTTATAAAACACATATACAAACAATGTGTTATTTGTATTTTTGTCTTGATGCAAAGTATCTAGCAGATCTTCAATTTCAACAAGTCTAAAACTGAATTCATCATCTCTCTCCAAACCTATTTCTCCTCCTCCTCTACTTCCTAGGACATGCGTCAACATGTAGCCTGCAGGCCGGTGTGGTGGCTCAAACCTGTAATTCCAGCACTTTGGGATGCTGAGCCAGAAGGATCACTTTGAGACCCTGTCTCCCTAAGAAAAATACACACACACACACACACACACACACACACACACACACACACACGGCCAGGCACAATGGCTCATGTCTGTAATTGCAACACTTTGGGAGACCAAGGTGAGTGAATCACTTGAGCTGATGAGCTAGAGACCACCCTGAGCAACACAGTAAAACCCAGTCTCTACAAAAAATACAAAAATTAGCTAGATGTGGTGGCATGCGCCTGTAGTCCCAGCTACTTGCAGGGCTGAGGAGGAAAGATCACTTGAGCCCAGGAGGTTGAGGCTGCAGTCAGCTGTGTTCATGCCACTGCACTCTAGCCTGGGCAACAAAGTGAGACCCCCCATCTCAAAAAAATAAAAAGAAAAAACAAAATATAGCCTCCAATTCAGCCTGCCCAGGTCCCACTTCTAACATCTTCCTGATGTGTTCAAATAAGGGAGGACTCTGAGACAAAACTGTGCAAATGGCTGAAGAGCAGAGTGGTCTAGAGTATGGATTTTAAAGTCAGGCCAGACTTATATCCAGGCTCTGTAGCCACTAGCTGTGTGACCTTGGGCAAGTCACTTTCTCTAAGCATCAACCTCTTCTATCAAAGAATGGTGATTAATAACAACACCGACTTCCCTGGGTAGTTGCAAGGATGAAATAAGAGAATGCAAAGAACTTAGCACTGTACCAGGCACATGGCATTCAGATTTATTCTTTTTTGTTATTATTAATGGCATTACTCCCCACATAATTCTCAGGTTAAAACCTGGAAGCAGGTTGGGTGTAGCGGCTCATGCCTGTAATCCCAGCACTTTGGGAGGCCAAGGCAGGTAGATCACTTGAGGTCAAGAGTTCAAGACCAGCCTGACCAATATGGTGAAACCTCATATCTACTAAAAATACAAAAATTAGCTGGGGTTGGTGATATGCACCTGTAGTTCCAGCTACTCAGGAGACTGAGACAGGAGAATTGCTTGAACCCAGGAGGCAGAGGTTGCAGTGAGATGAGACTGCACCACTGCACTCTAGCCTGGGTGACGGAGCAAGATCCCGCCTCAAAAAAAAAAAAAAAATCTGGAAGCAGTCTTTCACAATACCCATATTGGAAGTCACAAAGTTTTATCCGGTTTCCTCTCCCCTACACAACTGTATCTTAGTTCAGACCCTGTCGACACTCATCCAATTTACTACAAATAGGCCCTAACTGGTTACATGGCAGCCAGCTAGCCCCATCTCCAAATAAACAACAAATTGGTTTTTTTTTCTTTTTGTACAATACTATATTTGAAAACAAAACAAAAACAAAAAACCAAACCTACAAGATTCACAAAATTGGACAATTGTCTTTATGACATTACTACTGACAAAATCAGGAAGGACTGCTGGTGTGCAGTCATCTGAACAGCCTCTCTAGTTTCATAGATATGATTTCTCCCTGATATGGAAGGGCTTCCAATTTTAAGTGCAATGCTACTTCAAAAGATAACCATGTTTGAAAGGAATCTTTTTTTTTTTTTTTAGAGGATTGGCTTATTTTTTTTTTAAATTGCATTTTAGGTTTTGGGGTACATGTGAAGAACATGCAAGATTGTTGTATAGGTACACACGTGGCAGTGTGATTTGCTGCCTTCCTCCCCTTCACCTTTATCTGGCATTTCTCCCCATGCTATCTCTCCCCAGCTCCCCACCCCCCGCTGTCCCTCCCCTATTTCCCCCCAACAGACCCCAGTGTGTGATGCTCCCCTCCCTGTATTCATGTGTTCTCATTGTTCAACACCCGCCTATGAGTGAGAACATGTGGCGTTTGATTTTCTGCTCTTGTGTCAGTTTGCTGAGAATGATGGTTTCCAGGTTCATCCATGTCCCTACAAAGGACCCAAACTCATCGTTTTTGATGGCTGCATAATATTCCATGGTGTATATGTGCCACATTTTCCCTGTCCAGTCTATCATCGATGGGCATTTGGGTTGGTTCCAGGTCTTTGCTATTGTAAACAGTGCTGCAATGAACATTCGTGTGCACGTGTCCTTATAGTAGAACAATTTATAATCCTTTGGATATATACCCAGTAATGGGATTGCTGGGGCAAATGGAATTTCTATTTCTAGGTCCTTAAGGAATCGCCACACTGTCTTCCACAATGGTTGAACTAATTTACACTCCCACCAACAGTGTAAAAGTGTTCCTATTTCTCCACATCCTCTTCAGCATCTGTTGTCTCCAGATTTTTTAATCATCACCATTCTAACTGGCGTGAGATGGTATCTCAATGTAGTTTTGATTTGCATTTCTCTAATGACCAGTGATGATGAGCATTTTTTCATATGTAACAAATTGTTATTCTAAAATCTGATGTCACCTTTCCTCATGGCCCACTCCTACAAAATATCCGCTCTTAAAACCCTTCAGGATACAGTACGAAGTCCAAACTTCTTAGCATGTCACAAAAAGTCCTTAGCATGATACCTTACCACAGCCCCTTAATTCTCATGTCCCAGCAGTTCTGAATTCCATGTAACGCCCCAAGCATGCGGCTTCACACCCAGTGTGCTTGCTTCCACTACCTGGAACATCTTCCCTCCATTCTGCCTGGCCATCTGCCAGCTCCTCCAGGCTCTGCCTTACAGCCTCAGGCTCACTTCTCTTGCCTGGCTAGTGAGCCCATCAGCTAGGCAGTTCATCTACAAGTACCGGCAAGCTGCAGTGAAGTATTAATGTGCTTATTAAAATAACAGTAGTTCCTTATGGAAAGAAAACACATTTTCCTATTTGCCACAGTCTGCACATTCCTCACTTTTACTGCATTTTGTCACATCTGGCCCACTTCTTTGAGTAATCTGGAGTTGAGACTTCTCACTAACTTATTCCCATTTTACGAAGTTGTTAGATTTTTCTCCATTAGTACCCTGGGCTGGTCTGAGATAGGTGAACACAGAGTAGCAATCCTTCATCTCAAGGAAGACACCTCTCCCCTATGAGGTCAGTTAGTTTAGAGGTTAAAACTACAATCCTGCTCCCAATGCTCCACTTTCTTTTTTTTTTTCTGGTAGACTTTCACTCTTGTTGCCCAGGCTGGAGTGCAGGGGCGCAATCTCAGTTCACTGCAACCACTGCTTCCTGGGTTCAAGAGATTCTCCTGCCTCAGCCTCCCAAGTAGCTGGGATTATAGGCACCTGCCATCACGCCCGGCTAATTTTTTCTATTTTTAGTAGAGATGGGGTTTCTCCATGTTGGCCAGGCTGGTCTCAAACTCCTGACCTCAAGTGATCCATCCACCTCAGCCTTGCAAAGTGCTGGGATTACAGGTGTGAGTCACCATGCCTGGCCCTCAGTGCTCCATCTTCTAACCCAGTGGTCTCCCAAGTAGGTGTACTTCCCCCAAGGGAAGCACAGAATGATCCACTGGGTGTGGAGGTAAATATTAGAACTTTCATTGATGTTAATTTTTATAAAAAACACAAAGAAAAAGATAAAATTAACAGTTAACATATGGACTGACTTATATAAGACACTCCCTGGGCCATGTTAAGTGGTCACGTGTTGAAGACAGGGCACAACCGGTATCCTGAGGGCTGTGGGAGAGTTTCATAACACAGAGGGGCCACTACCCTCTTCAGTCAGTCATCTTCATTATACCAAAGCCTAATGCCTCCATAAGGTTATTGAGTTTCTAAAGCTTGAACACTGAGGCCTCAGGCATTTAAAGCCGGGAGGATAAAAAGATGCTATGGAGGAGGCTAGGACTTCCAGGGTGAAGCTGGTAGACAGGAGGAAAACTGCAAGAGGATGACAATGTAGAAGCCAAGTGAAGAAAGAAGAAAGTGGTCAACTGGATGAAATGCTGAAAGCTTTCGGATGAGAACTGGATTTCACAGGAAGGCACTTTGGCAGAGTGCTTTCACTGGAGTAGAAAGGAAAACACAAGTTTAATAAGAGTGGTTTAAGACAGAGTAGCAGGTGAGGAAGTAGAGATAGTGGGTCATGAGAATCCTTTCAAGGAGGTTGTTAAAAAGGGGTACAAAAATGCAGTAGTTGGAAGGGATGTAGAATCAAGCAACTTTTAAAGATGAAGATACGACATATTTAAATGCTGATAGAAATAATCTACCTTTTCCACCCCCAAGCACTGCTGGGCCTGCAGGTCTCTGTCAAGCCATGGATGTGAGTCTCTGTTGCACAGGATGGGGTTTGTTAAAGTTGTTAAGAATAAGACCTACTTTAAGAGATACCAAGTGAAATTTAGAAGACAAGGAGAGGGTAAAGCTGATCACTATGCTCGAAAACACCTGACGATACAGGATAAAAATAAATACACCCAAATACAGGATGATAGTTCATGTAGCAGAGATATCATTTGTCAGATTGCTGATGCCCGTATAAAGGGGATATGAGAGTCTGTGCAGCACGTGCACATGAACTGCCAAAATGCGGTGTGAAGGTTGGCCTGACAAACTCTGCTACAGCGTACTGTACTGGCCTGCTGCTGGCCTGCAGGCTTCTCAACAGGTTTGGCCTGGACAAGATCTATGAAGGCCAAGTGGAGGTGACTGGTGAAGAATACCACGTGGAAAGCGCTGATGGTCAGCCAGGTGCCTTTACCTGCTATCTGGATGCAGGCCTTGCCAGGACTACCACTGGCAATAAAATTTTTGGCACCCTGAATGGAGCTGTGGATGGAGGCTTGTCTATCCCTCACAGTGCCAAACGATTCCCTGGTTATGATTCTGAAAGCAAGGAATTTAATGCAGAAGTACACCGGAAGCACGCCATGGACCGGAATGTTGCAGATGACAGGCACTACTTAATGAAGAAGATGAAGATGCTTACAAGAAACAGTTCTCTCAATACATAAAGAACAGCGTAACTCCAGACATGATGGAGAAGATGTATAAGAAAGCTCATGCTGCTTTACGAGAGAATCCAGTTTATGAAAAGAAGCCCAAGAAAGAAGTTAAAAAGAAGAGGTGGAACCGTCCCAAAATGTCCCTTGCTCAGAAGAAAGATCGGGTAGCTCAAAAGAAGGCGAGCTTCTTCAGAGCTCAGGAGCGGGCTGCTGAGAGCTAAACCGAACAATTTTCTATGAGGATTTTCCAGGTAAAGACAATAAACTTATAGACGGCACACACAAAAAAGAAATAATCCAGTAAAGAGGGGAAAATTGATAACAAGATAATGTGTAACTATAAACATAAAGTCTTTGAACACTGTGCCCAACAGGAACAGGAGCAGTTTTGCCTTGTGACAAGACATATGGCACACTACAGGTACGGTGCAGATTGGCAGACAGGTAGATCTGGTGGTAGGAAAATGAAGAAAGAAATTCTGTTATTAACCAGCTTCTACTTTCATAGTTAAAAAAAAGAAAAAAAGTCACCAGATAAGAACAAGGAAAGAGAGATGGGATATTAAAAGAGCAAGGAGAAGGGTTGTGAAGCTGCTCCAGAAAGCAGGAGAGACAATTCCTGAGGGAAACAGAGCACACGCGGTTTGGAAACACGTCTTTGAAGTGTGGCCAGTTAGCATGGGGTTACACTTTTCTCCAGCCACAATGGGTTACTCAGATTCAGGTGACGAGTAGGCAGAGAATAACCAGGGCTGAGACTTTTTCAGAGTACTGAGGAGAAAAAGGCAAGGGAGACACTTAAGGCTGTACACTATAGAGTGGAGCAATGGACCTGACAGATGGAATCTAAGCCAGTTAAGAATGAGAGAAATCCAATAAACAACATTTTTTTGTAACAGCAATTCAAAAACCTTTTGCTCTCCCTAAAAATTAATAGTTTAGATGTTTAATTTTTAAATATCTTGTCAACTGTGATGGCTTCTTCAGATCACTAAATGTCCCCAACATTCACCTTGTTACACGGGCCAAAAGTCTGATGGCCTGTGACTTGATGACTTTTTCTCAAGAACATTCAAAACCTGTTCTCTTTTGAAAACACACTCCGACCTCAACGCCTTCCCAGCACCTGTACCAACCCAACTCCTTCCCAGCACCTCAACCAACCCAACTCCTTCCCAGCACCTCCGCCAACCCAACTCCCTCCCAGCACCTCCGCCAACCCAACTCCCTCTCAGCACCTCGGCCAACCCAACTCCCTCCCAGCACCTCGACCAACCCAACTCCTTCCCAGCACCTCTGCCAACCTAACTCCTTCTCAGCACCTCTACCACTGCTACCGTGGGGCTGCTTATGCTTGGACCATTCCATTGCATGTCCCTTATTATCTGTTTTTTCCACTCAGAAGCCAAAGAACTTCACATCTAAATCAGATGAAGCCCTTACTTTCAACCATTCAATGCCTCTTGGTTACACCCGGAAAAAATAAAATCCAAATCCTGACCATTGCCTATAAGCTCCTACATGGCCCAGCTCCTGGGTCTCTCTCCCATTCACCTTCCCCCTTTCTGCCCTGTCCAGTCACAGGCCTCTGACATTCTTCAGTCTTGCCAAACACACGCAAATCTCAGGAACTTTGTACCTGCTCTCCCTGGAACAGTGTCTCCTCAAAAGATTCATCCGATTTGCTCTCACTTCATTCAGAGCTCTGCTCTAATGTCAATTCCTCACAGAAACCTTCCCTGACCATCCACCTTAAAACACTGATATGCCAATACCTTTTCTCCTTTCTCTGTTTCACTTTTCTTCAAAGCACTTATTACCTCCTATTACAATCCTATTTTTCTGTCTTCCGCACAGGAATGTAATCTCCATGAGGGACTTTCTGCTTCTGTCACCACTGTGTCCCAGGTGCCTACAATTGTGCATTTTACATAAAGTTTCAATATTTATTTATTCAATAATGAGTCCTTTTTTAGTCTTTTTGTGCATTTAAAAATATATTTATGTCCATCAGTCTGGAAGGACATTGGGGCTGAGGTTGGCACTCGTATCAAGAACAGTAACTACCGTGGCTTCCAACGTTTTGCCAAAAGCTCAGAGGCGTGGCCTTCTGGCCAGGCGTCTGCGATTTCATATGGTTGGAGCATTCCTGGTATCCCTGGGGGTTGCAGCTCTCTGTAAGTTTGGTGTGGCTGAACCAAGAAAGAAGGCATATGCAGATTTCTACAGAAATTACGGTCCCGAGAAAGATTTTGAGAGATGAAGAAGGCTGGTATCTTGGAATAGAAAGTGATCTTGGAATACAAAGAATTTCTTCAGGTTGAATTACCTAGAAGTTTGTCACTGACTTGGGTTCATGAACTATGACATCTGAATATGAGGGCTAAGAAATAGTTTCTCTTGACAAACAATTAACAAATAATATATATATATATATATTTATACATTAATACAAGAATATAATTTATAAATAATATACTGGGGATACACACCCAAACATTTTTACTGAAGGGGCATACAGTAAAAAGCAAAGAAAATGCTGACAATCACAGATGTAACCAATCAACAAACCAGCACACATTCCCTAAGGACAGTGTCATAGAGTGCCTGTCACACTCCCTCTCAGAGGAGGCTTTGGTCATGTCCATTTGCTCCTCACAAGAAGAAAAAACTCCCCAGATGTGGTTAAGGCCTTCAACCAACAATTCTGTCCTCTGCCCTTATGTTCCTCTGGAATATTTTGCTAGAAATGAATGGATTGTTTGTTCTGATACAAAGAGGAGCTGATTACTTACTGGTCCTACACAGTTGAGGACAACTGTTGCCTGTTTAGCCATTTCTTCAAGCGAGGCTGGATTAGCGATATCACATATGATGATTCCAACTTCAGATGACAGTGTTGGTCTTCCTAAAATAAGAAACAAATTAAGTAAAGCAAATCTCGGTAGAGGATTAAATCTTCCATGTCTTTTTACAGCAATCAGTGACAGAAAATTACTAAATACACTGATAAACTGAAAGCTAGCTCTCTGTCTTGAATAAAACTTTTTAATCAGGTAATAAAAAAGGAAAAGGCTATGAGGAAAACTGAATTGCCACTAAGGGTTACTAAAAAACTGACCTTTTAAAAAAATCTAATAAAATAATTGTGTAAATAACAACCATGTGTAACATGAC
Organism: Sapajus apella; assembly: GCF_009761245.1. Lineage (NCBI taxonomy): Eukaryota > Metazoa > Chordata > Mammalia > Primates > Cebidae > Sapajus > Sapajus apella. The sequence continues at coordinate 2,086,497 of NW_022436989.1, forward strand.
AATTTCACAATCAAGTTTAAATGCTGAGCAGATGACTACCCAGACTTCCTCTGCAGCAAGGAATTTATATCATAAAAATAGTTTCTTGGCCAGGAGCAGTGGCTTGCCTGTAATCCCCGCATTTTGGGAGGTCAAGGCGGAAGGATTTCTTGAGCTCAGGAGTTCAAGACCAGCTTGGGCAACATAACAAAACTTTGTCTCTACTAAAAAAAAATAATAAATAATAATAATGATAATAATCTGTTCATGGTGGCATACACTTGTAGTCCCAGCTACTCAGGAGGCTGAGGTGGCAGGATCGCTGAGACACAGAGAGGTCAATGCCACTGCACTCTAGCCTGCGTGGCAGAATGAGACCTTTAAAAAAATTTTAAAGTTTCTCATCAACTACTTAACAATTACTGTGATCCGGCTGTAGGTGATGGAGAGGTACTGACTGTTAACATCAAACCCATTAGAACTCTGAGGTGAAAATTACATGCTATATAAACACACACACAGGCTCGTATAATAAAATAGTTGGAATTAACTGGCTCAACTAAGTGATACAGGTTTCAATAGCTCAAGGTATATCCCCACAATAAAACCTGGTTTGGGCATTATATATGGTAAGTGACTAAGCTGTACCCATCCGAACTTGCTGAGCTGGAAAAAGAAATAGAAGCATGTATTTTAATAGTGAAATTACTTCTCCTGGAAAAGTAAAGTCCAAAAAGCTCTTTGGTCAAAATTATGTGTTGGTAGTGTCAGCACCAAAAGCTGCAGAAGAATCTAGCCTACGTGGTGTCTTTGTATCTACCCAGAACAGAAGCACCCTGAGCAGGGCATGGTATGAAAGCAGGTTAAACAGAGAGAATGTATTAGTTCCAGAATTCTAGCAGGTGTTTGTACAAGTGAAATCTAGGGTGGGGAGTTAACAGCCAAATCTAAAGGCTACAGAGTCCTAAGTTAGCTGTCTCCCCAGCCGTAAAGGCAACAGGGTCTGTGTCGTCTATCTCCTCTCTGTCCCACCTGCAACCCCAGACTCAGGACAGGACCTAGCATGGACCAGGTCACTCAACAAATATATACTACCTGAATGCTTAGAGGATAAGCAGGCGTCTCAACCAGAAAGACAAACTTTTTATTTTATGAAGAGGAAGACTGCCTGGAGTATTCCTACACACAAAACAATAAACTAAAGCAGGAGAGCCACAAAAGCCACTGTCAGTGCATACAACTCTTAAGCTTGCTGTCCCATCCTCAAAACACAAGGCAAAGGGAGACTCCGATCTCCAAGAAACCAAAATCCTCCTCTCCTCTGCGACCAAATATCGCGAACCAGCTCCCCACCCCCAGACTCAACAGGTGCCCCTGCTGTGGGGCAGGATGGAGCAGAGAGGGACCATTTCGCCAGAGGAACTCCGCAGACTGAGGCAGAAATTCAAAAGGGGGAAAGAAAAGGAAAAAAAATATATATATATATATTTAAAATTATATATCTATACACACACACGTGTGTGTGTGTGTGTGTGTAGCTGTGGCCGCCGCAGGCGCCCCGTCTTCTGGCCCTGCTGGAGGCGGAGGCGGCAGCCAGTCGTTCCGGCTGCACGAAGGGGGTGCGCAGAGAGCGAGAAAACCGCGGCGGACCCAGGGTGGCCCACGCCGAGAACGCTTCGGCTTTAATGTTTTCTTTTTCACCCCCCCCACACACGTAGTTTGTTTTTTGTTAAGGACGGGGAACAAGGCCGCGGCAGTGTTGGAAACACCCCGCCCTCGCCTCGTCCAGTCCTCGAGCAGGGCTCGGGCACACGCAGGGCGCCCCCTGCGGGGGACACGCTGGTCCGGGCGCGGCGGGGTCCCGGCCGCAGCCCCGTCCCACGCCGCCCGGTTACCCAGCTTCAGGGCCGCCCTCTCCAGCACTCGCTGCAGCTTCTCCCAGGAGCGGCCCGCCACGGCCCAGGGCAGGCGGGAGCTCCGCTCCGGGTCCACCTGCTCCCGGGCCACCTCCTCGGTCACGAACTGGCCGGTGAAGCCAGAGGCGCCGAACACCACCAGGTGGAAAGGCCTCTCCGCGGTCGCCATGACGAGTCCACAGCGAGCCCAGGCCCGGGGCGGGCTGAGCCCACGGCGCCTGCGCCTCAGGCAGCGACCACAGTACCGGGCGCAGCAACCGCCGCCGTCAGGGCCGCCGCTGTCGCCGCAGCCTGCGCGCCGCGCTCCCTTCACCGCGCGCACGCCGCCACGCCAGGGCCACGCCCACGGCACGCCAGGGCCACGCCCGCGACACGCCCACGACACGCCAGGGCCACGCCCACGGCACGCCCCCTCGCGCCGGAGCCGCTGTCTCCCCAGCCTGGGCTGGGAGGCGCCTCGGGCGGCGGCTCCGGCTGCACCTGCGCTTCCAAGCCTGGCAGACGCGGACCGCGGGCCCTGGCCCCGTCCCGCCGCGGGCCCCGCACTGCTCTGGCCGCCCCAGGCGCCCCATCTTCTAGCCCCGCTGGAAGCTGGTGGCGGCAGCCGGTTGTTCTGGTGGCACGAGGGTGTTGTGCAAAGAGAGCGAGAAAACCTGCGGATGACGCGAGGGGTGGCCCAGGCCGAGAACATCGCCAGGGGATGTCCGCGAGGCCCGGGGGACGGGGACGGTGAACGCGGGCTCACGAGAGGGAAAACTCGTGAGGGGTGCAGAGGAATGCCTTGTACTGTCCTTTAGTATTTTTTGCAGATCTAAAACTATTCTAAAATTAACATTTTATTTTAAAAACGTTAAGTGTCATTGTGTCAGTTACATGCAAATGTCGCGTCATTTAATGCTGTGCAGCAAGCATTTCCAGAGCCTGTGATGGGCCGGCTCTGACACAGATCCTGGGATTGCAATGGCTGGAAAGCAAGGGCCTTGCCTCCCTCTCTGGGATCAGTTGTTTAATTGCGGTACGTGTATGTAGCACATGGGCAGAACTGACTGTGGAGCAGAAGAAACGAGGAAAGACACTTGTCCTGGTGGTGTACCCCGCTGGCAGTGAACAGCCTATGCCAGGGACCCCTGGGAGTGGGGCAGTTGGTACAGAAAGTGAAGAAGAAAGCCTTCAGAGAGGAATTTGGCCTTGACATAAGTTAATACGGCTTAGATATAGAAGAACTGAGAAAGGAACAGGTATTTATTCTATATACATTTTATTTTAATAAACACCAAGAAGACATTTGATAAAGCAACATCCATTCCTGATTTGTTTTATTTATTATTTTTTGAGACGGAGTCTCACTCTGTCACTCAGGCTGCAGTGCAGTGGCGGGATCTCAGCTCACTGCCTCTCTTGGGTTCATGCCATCCTCCTGCCTCACCCTCCCAAGTAGCTGGGATCACAGGTGTGCACGCCCCACTCCTGGCTAATTTTTGTATTTTTACTAGAGACGGGGTTTCATCATGTTGGCCAGGCTGGTCTCAAACTCCTGACCTCAGGTGATCCACCCACCTCGGCCTCCCACAGTGCTGGGATTACAGTTATGAGCCACTGCACCCGGCCCATTCCTGATTTTTTAAAATAGATGGATGCTTTTTAAAATTATAAACTATATTAGTCTTGCAAAAACGGTGCGGCCAATAACAAATATGCACCCTCAACACAGCTTAAGAAAAATATTCCAGATAGTGAGGCTTCCAGGTATTCATCCCTGAACCCATTTCCTCTCCTGTCCCCACCGCGGCCACTTGCCTGAGTTAGTATTTATCATTCCTGTCCCTACCTTTCTGTTATATATATATATATATATATATATATATATATATTTACAAATATTATAGTGCTGTTTTGCATATTTTGAGTATTTTGTAAATGTTAATCCTGCAACTTTCTTATTTGGTCATGTTGTTGTAAACTTATTCCCAAATGATTCAGAATAAAAAAATAATGTCTGTGATACGTGTGTGGAGAGAGAGAGAGAGAAATGTGCCGAATTCTACGATGCTTTTGTACAATTTTATATAATGCGTTCGTACAATATAATATAAAGAATGCTACAATAAAATTCTTGTACAGTTCTCCTAAAGCACATGTGCAAAAGTATATCTAATGTATGTCAGGAATGAAAATGGTTGGTGCTAGAATATTCACATTTGAGTTACCTCATTGCTCTTTGAAGCGAATGTACTAATTTTCACTCCCAGCGGGATACAGGAGTCCTCTTGCCTTACATCGTCATCAGCACTTGCTATTCTGAGACTTCATTCTTGTCCACCTGGGGGGTGTAAAGTAGTAAGCATTCAAGTATTTATTAAACACTTAACTATATACTAGGCACTAGGAGTGAAGTACTGGGGATATGGTGACAAATAAAACCCCTGCTCTCCTGACGTTTACATTCTAGTGGAGTAAACAGCACCAGAAAATCATCTTACACAGCCAGGCACAGTAGCATGCACCTTTAGTCCCAGCTACTTGTGAGGCCGAGGCAGGAGGACTGCTTGAACCTAGGAGTTGGAGGTTAGAGTGAGCTATGATCACATCACTGCACTCCAGCCCGGGTGACAGAGTGAGACATTGTCTCAAAAAAAAAAAAAAAAAAACTAAACTAAAAGAACAGATTATAATATAGATAATATATATTTATATATATACCCTCTATATATGGTCAAGAATGCTTGCTATGGTTTGGATGTTTGCCCCTCCAAATCACACGTTGAAATGTAACCCCCAGTGTTGGAGGTGGGGCCTGGAAGGAGACATTTGGGTCATGGGGGTGTTTGTGACCATCCCCAGGGTGATGAGTGAGTTCTCTCTGCATGAGTTCACACAAGCGCCAGTGGCTGAAGCAGCCTGACTCATCTTCTCTCTCTGGCTCCCTCTCCCACCATGTGATACACCTGCTCCACTTCACCTTCTGCCACGATTGGAAGCTCCCTGAGGCCTCACCGGAAGCAGATGCTGGCGCTATGCTTTATGTACTTCCTGCAGAACCGTGAGCCAAAATCAAACCTTTTTTCTTTATAAATTAACCAGCCTCAGGTATTCCTTTATAGCATTGCAAACATGGACTAACATAATGGTTGTTGCAGCATTGCTTGTAATAACAAAAATTAGCAACAACTGAAGTGTCCTTTATCAGAGGAATTATTAAATAAATTATGGTATCCTCTTCATTCAATAGAAACTATACAGCTATAAACAATGAAGCATGACTATTCAGGTGGTTCTTGGTAAAAGCAACAACAAAAGAATGAAGTAGGCTGGGCATAGTGGCTCACGCCTGTAATCCCAGCACTTTGGGAGGCCAAGGCAGGAGGACCGCTTGAGACCAGAAGTTTCAGAACAGCCTGGGCTATGTAGCAAGACCCCATCTCTTAAAAAAATTTTTTTTGTTTTAATTATCCGGGTGTGGTGATGTGCATCTGTAGTCCTGGCTACTCAGGAGACTGAGGTGGGAAGATTGCTTGAGCACAGGAGTTAAAGGTTACAGTAAATCATGATCACACTACTGCACTGCAGCCTCAGCAGAGCAGAGCCATGTCTCTAAAAAGCAATGTGTCTAGTGACATGGAAAATTGTCCAAGATACATTGTAAGTGAAAACAAATTGCCCAACATTATAAGAGTATATAAGACAAAAAGGATGTATGTTTATGCACACAAAATGTTAATACATGATAAATCTTAACTGTAAAATGCTTAGAAACATGCCTTATGCATGGTAACTACTCAATAAATGTTAACAGTAATAGTAACAGATTATGACTGGGAAGTCAGCTTGTATAAATTATGCAAGAGAAAGGGGTTCGTACTTTTTACCTTTCTACACTGTTGAAACTTTTTTTTTTTTTTACAGTAACTGTCTATCACCTTTCTAATAATACAATTTTTTAAAGGAGCAGGGGCTGATCTTGCAGAAAGGCCTGAGGGGCAGCTGCGGGAGTCACACCCTGCCATCTGCGTGTTGACAGTCCTGACACTGAGGTCGTGCTCCTGCTGCTACCAGGGAACTTTATTTTTCGCCTATTATAACACACAACAATGTGAATGAATCCCACAAACACTAATCTGAGCAGAAAGCCAAACAGAGAACATCTGTGTGATTCCTTTCATCTAAAGCTCAAAAGTAGACAAAACCAACTTACTGTGACAGGAATCTCAGAACAATTTGCTTCTGTGTAGAGCAACCCCAGCTCTGGCCCTTCTTGAAGTAATTCTGCATCTAAAGGCTTTCCAAGGAATTCATTTTCCCAAGGGGCCAGCAGACAGTTTGATTTCTGCGCCAGGGTTAGTGCTAAGGAAAAGGAAAACCCCCCTCTTCCTCCAAAAGAAGACAAGGTTGGCTGATGGACAGGCTGTTAGCCACCACCTCGCAAAGTCAAAAGCTGGGTCTTCTGTAGCCTGAGGGTGAAGGGTAGACTAAGGGCATGAGAAGAGAGAATGCCTGCAGCATCAGCTGTGAATGTTTCCTAGGTGACCAAGAGCCTCTCCTTGACCGAACTCTAGCCAGGCTCCTCCGAGCCCGGCTGTCCACTAGTCTCATCCTTGGCCTGTAAAGACTGCAACAAACACTAACACGGTTTCGAACAGCTCAGGGCCCCTTCCCCAGCATGACCCTGCCCCCACTCTTAACGTAGCTGCCCAAGAGAAAGCTCAAAGCTGCCCCAAGGATTTACTGCTTTTTCCAGCCGACACCTAAAGACAGAGCCCCTGTCTCCCAGCCTCTGTGGGAGGCTAGGTGCCTAACTTCCATACGCCGGTTAGTTAGCAAACCCAGATCAGTTTCACATGGATCACCTCCCCCAGTATAGTTTGAATGTCGGTCTCCTCCAAACCTCATGCTGAAATGTGACCCCCAGTGTTGGAGGTGGGGCCCAGTGGGAGGCAGCTGGGTCACGGCTGGGTGCCCTCCCCGCAGCAATCAGTGAGTTCTTGAGTTCTCACTCTGTTAGTTCATGTGAGAGCTACTTGTTTCACACAGCTGGGTGCTGCTCCTCTCTCCTGCCCCCACTCTCACCATGTGACATGCTTGCTCCCTCTTCGCCTTCTGCCCTGACTGTAAGCTTCACGAGGGCCTCACCAGAAGCAGACGCTGGCACCATGCTTCTCATACAGCCTGCAGACCCCTGCGTCAAATAAACCCCTTTTCTTCATAAATTACCTGTCCCAGGTTTTCCTTTATACCAACACAGAATGGACTGATTTAGGCCAGGCTCAGTGGCTCAAGCTTGTAATCCCAGCACTTTGGGAGGCTGAGGCGGGCAGATCACTTGAGGTCAGGAGTTCGAGACCAGCCTGACTAACATGGTGAAACCCCGTCTCTACTAAAAATACAAAAATTAGCCAGGCATGGTGGCACACACCTATAATCTCAGCTACTTGGGAGCCCGAGGCAGGAGAATCGCTTGAACCCAGGAAGCAGAGGTTGCAGTGAGCTGAGATCATACCACTGCACTCCAGCCTGGGCGACAGAGTAAGACTGTGTCTCAAGAAAAAAAAAAAGGACTAAGTTACTGCCCCCCCATTCTACTTTTTGTAATTTTTCGCTTCCCTAACTCTTCTGAGCCCCCACTTACCCTCTCCCTCTCCCCTCATTCTCCCTTTAAAACCCCTAGTCACAGGAGGCTGAGGCAGGAGAATTGCTGGAACCCGGGAGGTGGAGGTTGCAGTGAGTCAAGATCGCTCCACTGCACTCCAGCCTGGGTGACAGAGGGAGACTGTCTCCGAGGAAAACAAATGCCTAGTCACCTCTGTACAGACTGAGCTCGGAAGTGGAGTTTAGTTCGCACTAGACTCTTCCCCATATTGCACTAGTCATTACTGATTGCATCTGTCCTTCCGCCTCGTTTATCTTTGACAGAGGAAATCAGAAAGAGACAAATAAAGGAACAACCAGGTAGTCCAAAAGTCCATTTAAAGCTGAAAGTGAGACGGGAGCTAAAATGTCACGCTCAGGAAGCAGTGTGGCAGCTGTGGCTACACGTGAAGGGAAGAAGCCACGCGGAGGCGCCTGTGAAAAGTCATGAGTTTTGTTTTGTTTGCAGCTCTGGATTACCTGAATTATTTGCTGATCTCTAGTGGATAATACAATGCCTCTAAAAAGAAACAAAAAGCAAGGAAAGTAGCTGATCCAATTCAGAAATCCCATCCTATACTGCCACGTTTTATTATTGTCATTATATTTGAGACAGGGTCTCCCTCTGCCACCCAGGCTGGGGTGCAGTGGCACCATCACAGGCCACTGTAGCCTCAACATTGGCGCTCAAACGGTCCTCCACCTCAGCCTCCCGAGTAGCCGAAACCTCAGGTGCACACAGTCCTGCCCCAGCTAATTTTCAAATTATTTGTAGAGACAAGGTCTCACTATGTTGCCCAGGCTAGTCTGGAGCTCGTGGGCACAAATGATCTGCCTGCCTCGACCCCCGCAAACCGCTGGGACGACAGGTGTGAGCCGCCATGCTCGGCCAGCTGCCACATTTTAGAACACGGTGTGGTCTCAGCATCCTGAAAGTTGCAGGATAGTACAACACAGGCCTACTTCCAACCCCTGGTCCTTCTACCAACCTCTGCTCAGCAGGCCGGAAAGGCACAGTGAAAGGGGCTTCGTCCAGGCTGACCTTTCAGGTATGCAACAGAAACCAGTGCTTTTATTGTCAATTCAGGTAGCTACCTCTGTTTTTTCCCCTTCTATGTATCATTTTCTCCTTTTTTCTACTATTAAACTAACAATCTGACGTTAAAAGTTCTTTATGCAAATCCTCAGAAGTCTAGGGCTTTATGATTTTTAATGCTTTTATTTTTAACAAAGGAGGCATCCAGTGGTGAAGGAAAGATCACTCATACTACCTTTATGAAAGCCAACTTAAATTTTCAGCAACTTTGGGAAGCAGACATGGTTTACAGCCACGACTGCATTTACACCAGGACTCTGGCACACTCTACAGATCATGGCTTTTCCCCGCAGAGAGTGGATTGTTATAGACTTTTCAGCACACTACTGCAAGGAAGGAAGGAAGGAAGGAAGGGAGGGAGGGAGGGAGGGAGGGAGGGAGGGAAAAGAAGGGAAGGGGAGGGGAGAAATCAAGAACTTTGTGTGAAGCAGAAGCTTGCAAAAATCTCTCATTTTTTTTTTTAGTTTGGAGTCTTGCTCTGTCGTCAGGCTGGAGTGCAGTGGCTCGATCTCGGCTCACTGCAACCTCCACCTCCCTAGTTCAAGCGATTCTCATACCTCAGCCTCCCAAGTAGCTGGGACTACAGGTGCGTGCCACTGTGCCCAGCTAATGTTTTGTGTTTTTAGTAGAGACAGGGTTTCACTGTGGTAGCCAGGATGGTCTCGATCTCCTGACCTCGTGATCCGCCCACCTCGGCCTCCCAAAGTGCTGGAATTATCGGCGTGAGCCACCGCGCCCGGCCAATCTCTTTTATTTTTATTTTTCATTTTTATTTTTTGAGATGGAGTCTCTCTCTGTTGCCCAGGCTGGAGTGCAGTGGTGCAATCTCGGCTCACTGCAACTGCCGCCTCATAGGTTCAAGCAATTCTCCTGCCTCCTGACTAGCTGGGATTACAGGTGCACACCACCACACCCAGCTAAGTTTTGTATTTTTAGTAGAGACAGGGTTTCACTATGTTGACCAGGCTGGTCTCGAACAGCTGACCTCAAGTGATATGCTGGCCTCAGCCTCCCAAAGTGCTGGGATTTCAGGCATGAGCCACCACTCCAGGCCAAAAATCTCTTTTAAAAAATTAAAAATTGATTTAATAGAGTAGGGAATGTATTCTTCCTGACTCCACCCATCAATGATTCACTCTGGTATAGGCAAGTTACTCAACTTCTGATTTCTTGGTTTCTTTGTGGGTAAAAAGAGAATAGGACCTGATGACAAGACCCTGTTTTATAAAAATCCAGCAAAGCATACACATGTATTTAAGCAGTGATAACATTCACTTGCGAAATTAATGTACATCGTCATATAGGTGATATAACTGGTCAGGCTATGCCATCCTCAAATAACGACCTGAGGAATCATGAAGCATCTTTCCCAGGTTACCTCTTTCTAAATTAAAAAAAGACGTAAGGACATGATCCTATGAAGCAAGACATAATCTTCCAGTATGCGCAAAATGTCTTACCAGAAGTGCCTCAAAAGACTTCATCCTCACCAAACAATGTGACCTTCCTGCCGAGGCCCAAAAGAAGCCAGCACACATCCACAGAGCATTGTATTGATGTCTTTATACCGCTATCTTTAATTTTTAATGAGCATGATACTTTTAAAACACACACACACAAATTAACCTTGTGCGACTCAGTGCCTGCTATGTTAGGAAGCAAATTAGTTCATTTTAGACACTGCTATTTCGGCCAGAGGTAGAGGCTTCATTTTATTAAGCTCTGGTGGAAGCAAGCTCTTCAGTCAACCTTTGCGCCTGTATTACAAAGACCAAATTTTGAAACACTCGCCTGTTACGAAACTCTAAACACAACTAGTTTCCTGATAGAATGGGCAGTTAGATACAATATTTATTCTGCATTTCCAATGGACTCACAGTAATAGTATTTATTTGGCACCAATTATATAACAGACACTTTACAAATATGTACAACTCTTCCAGTTACACATTTCAACCTCACATTAGAAATGAAGGTTAAAGGACTTAAGCAACTCCGCCAAGCCCAAATTCATGAGATTTACACGGAGTAAGGATTTGAAACCACGTCTCTCGGTACTTTTGTAAGGGTAGCTGAGAGAAAGGGAGAATAGACCCAAGGTCAGGCAAGCAAGTTTTATCAACCTGCCGGGCTGCTCCGTAACCCTCAGAGGAGGCGGCCCCGAGCTTACAAAACGAGGAGTTCATACGGGGTGAGAGGGGCCTAAGGGAGTCTATCCACTGGCAACAGGCACAGAGATAGTTTGTTAACTTGTAACAGACCTACAGTACATCATCCTGTGACTTTCGTGGTGGTAGTCATATGTGTCAAATATGCTGTCATCAGGCTTTGCTTAATTGTAGCACGCCTGGCAGCCTTGATGTGGCACCTAGATAGGGGCTCAGGAATGCAGCTGCAGAGCAATCAGAGGGCAGGGAAGGGGTCAGCTTGCACAGCAATTTACGAAAGAAAGAGGTTTAATGGATTTACAGTTCCATGTAGCTGTGGAGGCCACGCCATTGTGGCAGAAGGCAAAAGGCAATTCTTACATGGGGGCATCAAGAGAAAGAAAGAGAGCCAAGAAAAATGGGTTTCCCCTTATCAAACCATCAGATCACCTGAGACTTACTCACTACCACAGGACAGTATGGGAGGAACCGCCCCGATATTCAATTACCTCCCACTGGGTTCCTCCCACAACACATGGGAATTATGGGAGTACAATTCAAGATGAGATTTGGGTGGGGACACAGCCACACCCATATCATTCTGCCCCTGGAGCCTCTCAAATCTTATGGCCTCACATTTCAAAAACAATCATGCCATCTCAACAGTCCCCCAAAGTCTTAACTCATTTCAGCATTAAGTCTAAAGTCCACAGTCCAAAGTCTCATCTGAGACAAGGCAAGTCCCTTCCGCCTATGAGACCGCAAAATCAAAAGTGAGTTAGTGACTTCCTAGCTACCATGGGGGTACAGGCATTGGGTAAATACAGCCATTCCAAATGGGAGAAATTGGTCCCAAAAAAAGGGGCCACAGGCCCCATGTAAGTCCAAGATCCACCAGGGCAGTCAAATCTTAAAGCTCCAAAATGATGTCCTTTGACTCCAGGTCTCACATCCAGGTCATGCTGCTGCAAGAGGTGGGTTCCCATGGTCTTGGGCCGCTCCACCCTGTGGCTTTGCAGGGTACAGCTGCTTTCATGGGCTGGTGTTGCGTGTCTGCAACTTTTCCAGGCACACGGTGCAAGCTGTCGGTGGATCTACCATCCTGGGGTCTGGAGGATGGTGGCCCTCTGCTCACAGCTCCACTAGGCAGTGCCCCCGTGGGGACTCTGTGTGGGGGCTCCCACCCCACATCTCCCTTCTGCACTGCCCCAGCAGAGGTTCTCCATGAGAGCCCTGCCCTGCCCTGCAGCAAAACTTCTGCCCACACGTCCAGGTGTATCCACACATCTTCTGACATCTAGGCAGAGAGTCTCAAACCCCGATTCTTGACTTCTATGCACCCACAGGCTCAACGCCACACAGAAGCTGCCAAGGCTTGGGGCTTGCATCCTCTGAAGCCACAGCCTGAGCTGTACTTTAGCCCCTTTTAGTCACAGCTGGAGTGGCTGGGATGCAGGGCACCAGGTCCCTAGGCTGCACATGGCCAGGGACCCTGGGCCCTGAAACGAGAATACTTTTTCCTCCTGGGCCTCCAGGCCTGTGATGGGAAGGGGTTGCTGCGAAGACCTCTGACGCGTCCTGGAGACATTTTCCCATTGCCTCGGTGACTAACACTCAGTTCTCTGTGACTTACACAAATTTCTATAGCTGGCTTCAAAGTCCCCTCAGAGAAAGAGATTTTCTTTCCTGTCGTATTGTCAGTCTGCAGGCTTTCCTAATTTTTATGCTGTTTCCCTTATAAAACAGAATTTAACCACACTCAAGCCACCTCTTGAATGCTTCACTGCTTAGAAATTTCTTCCACCAAATATCCTAAATCATCTCTCTGAAGTTCAGAGTTCCACAAATCTCTAGGGTAGGGCAAAATGCAGCCAGTGTCTTTGCTAAAACATACCAGTCACCTTTGCTCCAATTCCCAACAAGTTCCTCATCTCCATCTGAGACCACTTCAGCCTGGATTTAATTGTCCATATCATTATAAGCATTTTGGTCAAAACTTATAATGCAACAAATCTTTAGGGAGTTCCAAACTTTCTCACATTTTCCTGACTTCTTCTGAGCCCTCCAAACTGTTCCAACCCTGCCTGTTACCCAGTTCCTAAGTTGCTTCCACATTTTTGGGCATCTTTTCAGCAGTGCCCCTCTCTTCTGGTTCCAATGTACCGTATTAGTCTTTTTTCACGCTGCCGAGACTGGCAATTTTCAAAAGAAGGAGGACTTTAATGGACTTACAGTTCCACATGGCTAGGGAGGCCTCGCAATCATGGCAGAAGGTGAAAGGCACTTCTCACATGGTGGCAGCAAGACAGCCAAGCAAAACAGGTTTCCCCTTATCAGACCATGAGATCTCGTGGGATGGGTTCACTACCACAACAACAGTAAGGGAGAAACTGCCCCATGATCTAATTATCTCCCACCAGGTCCCTCCTACAACACGTGGGAATTGTGGGAGTATACAATTCAAGATGAGATTTGGGTGGGGACACAGCCAAACCATATCAGTAATCAATGGGTAATCCATGTGGAAGTAACATGTCTCCCTGAGTTCTATGAGCTGCTCTAGCGAATTCCCCAACCCTGGGGAGGGGGTATGGGAACCCCAAATTATAGCCAGTCGTTCAGAAGCACACAGCACAACCTGGGGCTTGCGATTAACATCTGAAGTGAGAGGCAGAGTGAGGAGGGGTAGGACAGGGAGCGGGAGCCTCACTCCCCTAACCTGCGGAATCTGATGTTATCTCCAGGTAGAGCACGGCACACTTAGCTGAGCTTATGACATCCAGTTGGTGTCCACGGGAGAGCTGTTTGATGTGCAGAGAAGAGCCCCCACATATCTAGTGGTGAGGGGTTTTGGATGTTGAGTGGCCGTGAAACGAAAGAGCAGAAAAGCTTGTTTTCTTCAGAGGCAATGTGAGCAGTCAGGGTGGGCTCCATGCGAGTTTTTAGGTGGAATGGCCAGGAACAGCCTCACCTAGAAGGTGGCTTTAAGAGAAGCCCTAAGGGAGAAGAGACTGCTGGCTATGTAGATATCTTGGAGAACATTCCAGAAAAAGGAATGCAATAAGGCTAATACAAGGCGCCCAGGTGGTGGTCGATGATTTGAAGAACAGCGAGGAGGCCATGCAGGTTAGGCAGATTGGTGAAGGGACAGAGGAGGAGCCCTTTGAGTAAGATGAGTTCTGAACACCCAGCAGAAGCACCATATAGGTAGGCACAGGGACGAGGGTGGCTGCCATTCTCCTTGGCTCGCAGAATTCTACCAGACCCGTTTACTGCAAATTCCTCTGAGGCTGGTCCCTCCACGCTGCGGACAAGAGGCGCGCCACTGGTTCGAGTCCTCAGCAGGATCCTCTCCCGGCTGCCAGCCCTCTGGCTTATTAGCTGATTCTCCCATCGCTTCAGCAAACATCGGCTGAGTGCTACCGGGAGCCAAGAAATGGAAAATGACACATGTTTGCTGGTATAGTACCTGAACACTTAAAAACACGCTCCTGGCCGGGCGCGGTGGCTCATGCCTGTGATCCCAGCACTTTGGGAGGCCAGGTTGGGTGGATCAAGAGGTCAGGAGTTCAAGCCCAGCCTGGCCAAGATGGTGAAACCCCGTCTCTACTAAAAATACAGGAATTAGCCGGGCTCAGTGGCAGGTGCCTCTAATCTCAGCTACTTGGGAGGTTGAGGCAGGAGAATGGCTTGAACCTGGGGGGCGGAGGTTGCGGTGGGCGGAGATCGCGCCATTGCACTCCAGCCTGGGCAGCAAGAACAAGACTCTGTCTAAAAACACACACACACTCCTGGCTGGGCCAGTGACGCACACCTACAATCCCAGCTACTTGGGAGGCTGAGGCAGGAAAACAGACTGAACCCAGGAGGTGGAGGCTGCAGTGAGATGGCGCCACTGCACAGCCTGGGCGACAGAGCAAGGCTCTGTCTCAAAACAAGACAAAAACAAAACCAAGAAAACCCGCTCTCAGTAGCTCCCAGGTCCCCAGGTGGAGCTGGAGAGGCTCCACTGAACAGCCTAGGTCTTGAGGAGTAGGTGGGTCTCCTAGGAGAGCCTGACTATAGGGGCGGGGGAGCAGAGGGGGTCTGCAGGCGGGGCAGCCAGGCCGAGGCAGACGGAGTGACTGACAGTGAGGAGGCTGGACTAGAAGGAGTGTCCCTGGAGGCCTCGGCTTCTTTATCTGTAAAATAACCCCAGGGGCCCAGGGCAGCACTGCTAGGACCTCTGGCACAGGTGCAGCCAATCCCAACTCCTTCACCAAATTGAAGGCAGCAGCTAAGACGCCCACTTCTTCATGCAACGAGCGTGCTCCCTCGCCTGGTGGAAGGAAACGTGCCTGGCACAGGCTGTAAGAGGCATGGAGGATGCCTGAGGTTATGAGATGGACAGGCCTGCTCCTAAATCCCAGCTCCGCCAGCTACTATTCCCGTGCCCACGACAAGTCCCTTGTCCTCTCTGACCTCCTGCTTCCTCTTGTAGAAAATGGGACTGATGGGCTGGGCATGGTGACATGCCCATCATCCCAGCACTTTGAGACGCTGAGGCAGGAAACTCCCTCGAGGCCAGGAGTCTGAGACCAGCCTGGGCAACACAGTGAGACCCCATCTCTACAAAAAAGAATTTAAAAATTAGCCAGGTGTGGCGGCACACACCTGTGGTCCCAAATACTTGGGAGGCTGAAGTGGTAGGATCACTTAAGCCCAGGAGTTCAAGGCTTCAGTGAGCTATAATTGCACCACTGCACTCCAGTCTGGGCAACAGGGAGATCCTGTCTCAAAAAAAAAAAAAAAAAAAAAAAAAGAAAGAAAGAAAAGAAAAGAAAATTGATACTGCTTGCTTTTATTTGGGAGAACATGTTCTGGCAGGGTTCAAGAGCCAGGAGGCTGTGCTCAAGTTCTGGCTCAGCCACTTACTAATTGTGTGTCCCTGGGAGTCACTGAACTTCCCTGAGTCGGAGTTTCTCTGCCTGCCTTACATAAGTATACACGGTCTATCTTACAGAATTAATGCAAATTTCAGGTGACGTTTTCAGTCCAGGAGCTAGAGCGTAATGGGGGCTGAGTTACACTTGCTGCCAGAAGAGCAGTCCGGCCACGTGTCCTGCCTTGATTTGCTTACCAATGTTCGCGTTGTTGCCTTGTCTCCTTGCAAGAGTTTAAGCTTCACAGGGTCACGGATCCTGTTGCCTGGCACCATGCCCAGCGCACAGCAAGCCTGGAATACAGTCTCCACGCCGAGCACCAAGGCCGCTTCACCCAGACCGTGGCACTTCTGTTTTTCTTTTCTCTCTCTTTTTTTTTTTTTGAGACGGAGTCTCACACCGTCGCCCAGGCTGGAGTGCAGTGGTGTGATCTCAGCTCATTACAACCTCCACCTCCCAGGTTCAAGAGATTCTCCTGCCTCAGCCTCCCGAGTAGCTGGGACTGCCACCACACACGGCTAATTTTTCAAGGATGAAAAAAATCCCAGGTGGGTTCTGATGGCCTCGGCTGGGAACAGGTGCCTGCGCTGTGTGAGGCGGGACCTCCCGGGTCCTGAGGGGAGACAGCAGCCCACAGCAGTCGTGTGAGGGAACTGCGGAAGGGCTGCACCCCACACACTCGAGGATCTAAACCCCAAATCTGTCTCACGTGTGTACCTAGATGGTGGCTAAATGTGTTGTTCCTTCCAGGAAGAAAGGGAGGAAGAGAGGAAGGGAGAAAGGAAGGAAGGAAGGAAGGAAGGAAGGAAGGGAGGGAGGGAGGGAGGGAGGGAGGGAGGGAGGGAGGCGAGAAAGGAAAGGAGTGAAGGAGGGAGGGAGGGAAGAGAAAGAAGGGCATCTAGGATGCAGTGGGCACCTACCTAAGCAGGCGAATACCGTGGGTAGAAAGCTCACGCCTGCCCTCAGGCAGTAGACACTCTCCTGCCACAGGTTCTGGTGTGCCGCAGGAAAGCCTCGGGTCTCTGGCTTTCCAGCTGCGCATCTGAGAGGCCACAGTGCAGGTCTGTGTCCAGGCAGACCTCAGGCAGCGGCGCCGTCACTGGGCGCAGCCCTCCTGGGAGGTGTTTCCCAGGGAGGACACAGCGAGGCGAGGAGAATGCGAGAGTCCCTAGCGGGTCTGGGGGCTAAACTTGGTATTCCTGAGAGACAGATGTCTCTGTGTCCCCTGTCCCAACCCTGAAACCCACAGCCTTTGACCCAGAGGCAGAGGAGCAAGCTCTCCGTGAAGGTCCAGTTTCTGGACGCTTCTTTGGGAAAAAAAAAGGCATGAGCCTGTCACAGAGCCTGTTTATGAAAAAAATCAGAGAGCTGTTTTGAGCAGTTACCCCCAGGAGTCAGGGCAGCACAACCTGCGGGGCGGGAACTAGGTCTCAAGTGATCCCACCAGGGCCAGAGGAAAGTCATCGAAGAACACCAGCTCAGGAGGCCGAGACCGGAGCCCTGCCCGGCCGCTCCTGAAGCCACCGCCTCTCAAGGGAAAACTGCGGACACAAGACAGGCAGGGGCTGACCACGCATTACCTTTTAAAATTGGCAATAATCTGACCACAGAGTCAAGGTAAAATCACCGAATCCTCTGGCTCTTGGTTCGGCATGAGTAGCCGCTGGTGGTTGTCACGGAAACCAGTGGAGGCATCCGATCTTAGCTCTGACACTCAGGAGAATCCTAACTTGTTCTGATACGAGCATTTTTTTTTTTTTTTCAAGTAGAAAGTGTCTTGAACCTGGATAAGCAGGCCTGAGATTTTCCTCTGCCTGGCTTGGATAAGTTTCTGGTTCTGTTTTCCGGCTACACAGAATCGAACAATGGATCAAGCATCGGCTCTGGGGCTCTGTGAGATGTTTTGTTAAGTCTCTTTTCAGTTGCCAGAGACAGAGGCCTAAATCGACCTGGGTTAGGTAGGGGAAAAAAAAGATTCATTATCGAGTCAATTATCAAAGTGATATTAAATACCTTTTTTTTACTTTTTAAATTTCTTATTTAATTCTAATTTTTAAATTTATGTTTTCATGTTTTAAAACTTTCTTCTACAATCTAGGTTGAAGGACAAAAATGGGTCTGACAATATTTGGAAACTCAGAGATGGCCTTGAGCTGGGCGTGGTGGTTCATGTCCTACTCCAGCACCTTGGGAGGCTGAGGCAGGAGGATCACTTGAGCCCAGGAGTTGGAGACCAGCTTGGGTAGCAAAGGGAGACGCCACCTGCACCAAAAATTAAAAAAAATAAAAATAAAAATAACCAGGTTTGGCAACACATGCCTGTAGTCCCAGCTACTGAGGAGGCTAAGGCGGGAGGATCACCTGAGGTCGGGAGTTCAAGGCCAGCCTGACCAACGTAAAGAAACCCCATCTCTACTAAAAATACAAAATTAGCTGGGTGTGATGGCACATTCCTGTAATCCCAGCTGCTCGGGAGGCTGAGGCAGGAGAATCACTTGAACCCGGGAGGTGGAGGTTGCAATGAACTGAGATTGCACCATTGCACTCCAGCCTGGGCAACAAGAGCAAAACTCTGTTCTCAAAAAAAATTTAAAAAAAATCCCAGGTGGGTTCTGATGGCCTCGGCTGGGAACAGGGCCTGCGCCTGTGTGAGGTGGGACCTTGGGGTCCTGAGGTGAGACAGCAGCCCCCAGCAGTCATGCAAGGAAACTGAGGAAGGGCTGCACCCCTCACACTTGAGTCCTCTGCCCTCTGAAATAGCCAGGTGTTGTAAAGGATCTAAACCCGAAATCCATCTCACGTGTGTATACAGATGGTGGCTAAATTTGTTGTTCCTTCTAGGGGGTACATACTTATATCAGTCTGAGTCCAATCCAGAGAGAGAAATCACATAGTAACTTGAACAGAGAAAATTCAATACAAAGAATTATTTACTGGCTGGGCACGGTGCCTCGCACCTGTAATTCCAGCACTTTGGGAGGCCAAGGCGGGCAGATCACAAGGTCAGGAGTTCGAGACCAGCCTGGCCAACATAATGAAACCCCGTCTCTACGAAAAATACAAAAACTAGCTGGGTGTGGTGGCGGGCGCCTGTAGTCCCAGCTACTCGGGGGTTGAGGCAGGAGAATCACTTGAACCCAGGAGGCAGAGGTTGCAGTGAGCCAAGATCATGCCACTGTACTCCAGCCTGGGTGACAGAGCAAGATTACATCTCAAAAAAAAGGCGGGGGGGAGTTATTTACTATGACAAGGGATGGCAGCAATGAGGGGGTGGCCAGTAACAAAGAAAAAAACAACTTTAGTGAACCAGCCCCAGGACTGAGAGCCCCCAGCCCCGCCCCAGTCAGAGATCCAGACCTGGGCAGCTGTGACTCTAAATGGTAGAGACGTTGTTGTGGTGCCCCGTGGCAAATCTTTCTGGAAGTCTGCCCTGTGAGGTGCCAGGTGTCTGGATTGCTAGAGGCATGCTGCTATAAAAGCACCAGGGCTGGAGGGCGCCGGGCTGGGCAGGGAGGTTCCGTCTCCTGGGTGCTGCTGGCTGCAGTCACGGTCGGAGCTGGACACTGGAGGAACAGCCCAGTGAGCACCTCGGAACCCAGGGGCCACTCAGCCTCTTTTCCTTCCCCAGTGTCTCTCCAACGCCCTCTCCTGGCAAGATTGCAGAGCCAGCTAGCCCAGGAAAAAATATTTAAAGGTCCAGATGCATTTTCACAGAGTAGTCCACAAGGGGGAATCTGGAGCTGAGGGTCCAAAACGGATGAACTAGGCTGGGTGCGGGGGGACTCCAGCACTTTGGGAGGAGAATCACTTGCACCCAGGAGTTAGAGACCAGCCTAGGCAGCATAGTGAAATGCCCCTACAAAAAATTAAAATAAAAAAAAATAGCCATCCTGGTGGTGCACACCTGTATGTAGTCCCAGCTACTTGAGAGGCTGAGGCACAAGGGTAGCGTCAGGCCAGGAGCTGGGCTGCCATGAACTATGGTAGCGCCACTGCACGCCAGTACCTGGGCAACAGAGCAAGACCCAGTTGCAAAAAAAAAAAAAATACATATATATCTATATAATGTTTTATATATCTGCTGCATGACATCTAAAATAATTACTCTCTCGGGGAAATATCCAGGTTTTAGAAGCCGCAAAGCAATGAAATCGATATTTAGCACCAACTATGTGTTACATTTAGACTTGAATCTACAGAAATGAGGCACTGTGGATCATTGTTTAGCAGTGTGAGATGATGAGAGCAATTCTAGCACATAGGCTCCTTTCAGATACTTAAAATCACAGGGTAGGAAGGTTTTCTTCCTCTCCAGTTATTGAAGAGATTAAATTTAAAACTATGTCCATGTACCATTTTACACCTATTGGCATAAAGAAAGAAGACAATGAAACCCAGTGCTGGCCAAGGGTTAGATACAGACTGGAAACATCAGTGTCACCAGTTTATTACAGGGGTTCGGTCCTTTTGAAAGAAAATAATGAAACAAGAGCCTTAAAATAATCTTACCCTTCATTCAATAATCCAGAACCTCTGACTGTATTTCTAAGTAAAAAGTTCAATGCCAGGTGCAGTGGCTCACACCTGTAATCCCAGCACTTTAGGAGGCGGAGGTAGAAGGATTGCCCGAGCCCAGGAGTTTGAGATCAGCCTGGGCAACATAGGGAGACCCTGTCTCTACAGACATTTTAAAAAGTTAGCCAGGCATGGGGGCATGCAGCTATGGTCCCAGCCACTTGGGAGCTGAGGGGGGAGATCACTTGAGTCCAAGAGTCTGAGGCTGCGGTGAGCTATGATCACACCACTGCCCTCCGACCTGGGCAACAGAACAAGACTCTGTGCCTAAAATAATCACAATAATAGTTTAAAATAAAGGTCTAGCTGTACAATAATATTTACAGCAGTATCTATTTATTATGGAGAGGAAGGTGGAAACCCAAATGTCTAGTGAATGAAGAAAGGTTACAGCCAGGCTCAGTGGCTCACATCTGTAATCCCAGCATTTTGGGAGGCCAAGTTGGGCAAATGCCTTGAGCCCAGGAGTTTGAGACCAGCCTGGGAAACATGGTGAGACCCTGTCTTTACTAAAACTACAAACATTAGCCAGGCAGAGTGGCATGCACCTATAGTCCCAGCTACTCAAGAGGCTGAGGCGGGAGGACTGCCTCAGCCCAGGAGGTTGAAGCTGCAGTGAGCTGTGATCTCGTCTCTGCTCTTCAGCTTGGGTAACAGAGTGAGACCCTCTCTTTTAAAAAGAAAAAAAGGAATATGAGGATGAAATTAGGCAAAATGAAGAAAATAGCAAAAACACGTTTACATCCTAGGGTTATAACTACGGGGAAGAAAGTTTATACACAGGTTACATGAATACACAAAAACCACAGAATTATACAGTAAGTTGATGAATTTTATGGTGTATGAATTATATCTCAAATGTAAAAAAGAAAGACTAAATGAGGCCACAGGGATACATAAAAGATTTCTGTGGTATATATATATAAAAAAGGAGATGTTTTGCTTATGTATTCCTCCAAAGTTGTTTAAAACTGAAGTTTTCAGTTAAAAGTTTGATTCTGCAGCCTCTGCCCTACTTTTTTGCAGTAGACCAAAGTTGTTCCCTCACCACACAGCCCTCAGTGGGCTCACTCTGCTTCTAAGGAGTCTTCTACTCCCATAAGGTGAGAAGTCAGGTTGCCAACACTGAGCCCAGATCCCACGTCCCACTGGTGGTAAATGTCCCCTGAGCCTGAGTCAGGGACTCAGAGGGGCAATGGCTCATCGGCCCTCTAAGGGCTCATTTCCTTCAGGGGACTGTCCATCGGGGCGGTGCAGAGCCTGGAATTCACACATGTGCACAGCCTGAGCCACCACACTGAGAACTCAGTAGTCAGAGTTCTACACAGAATGGGCTTAAGGGCTGCCGTCTAATTGGAAGGGGGCAATGCAGGTGCCAAGGAAACATGATCCTGTTACTTAGATTGCAATTCATTCAAGGTGGCTTTGGAGAATGCTGATAACAGTTATGAAAATAAGGCAAACGTTTCCACAAGCTAACACATGGTGATGCCAACAGAATAAGGTAAATGTCATTAGTATTATCTGCATTTCATAATGAGGAAACAGGAGCTTAGAGAGCTGAGTGACTTGTCCACGGTCACATAGCTGGCCCAGGATGGAGCTGGGCATGAGCTGAATCCTTGGGATGATGGAGCAGGCTTTGTGACATCAGCATGACCACAGCACAGCTTACATGTCTAACCCAAATGTTTCCTCTTTAGGGGGTGAGGTTGTGACTTATATGATACATTCTTCCCAAGTCAATGAGCACAACACTTAACACTTTTCATGTAATTGGAAACCAGTGAATATTGTTTGAATGGGTGAATTAATGAATGTCAAGTAAATAAAAGAGGCAAAGCCATCATAGTCGTCTTTTTTTGAAAAAAAAAAAAAAAAAAAAAAAAAAAAAAAAAATTTTTTTGGTTATTTTAATAATTTTAAATTAAATTTTTATATATAA
>NW_022436989.1:2108798-2227233 GCF_009761245.1 Sapajus apella
TTTTTTTTTAAAAAAAAAAAAAAAAAAAAAAAAAAAAAAAAAAAACTATTTTCTGGGGATACTTAAATACTGTCAGAGTTTTTATCAAGGGATATTTGATTTTTTCACTATATGCCTCAGTGGGCTCCGAAATGTCCCTTCATAGATTCTACAAAAGAGTGTTTCTAGCCTGCTGAATAAAAACAAAGATTTAACTGTGAGATGCTGATAACAGTTATGAACATGCTGATAAGAGTTACCAAAAGCTAATACATGGTGATGCCACAGTGCTGGGATTACAGATGTGAGCCACTGAGCCTGGCTGTAACCTTTCTTCATTCACTAGACATTTGGGTTTTCCACCTGTCTCTCCATAATAAATAGATACTGCTGTCAATATTATTGTACAGCTAGGCCTTTATTTTGAACTATTATTGTGATTATTTTAGGCACAGAGTCTTGTTCTGTTGCCCAGGTCGGAGGGCAGTGGTGTGATCATAGTTCACCGCAGCCTCAGACTCTTGGACTCAAGTGATTCTCCCCCCTCAGCTCCCAAGTAGCTAGGACCATAGCTGCATGCCCCTATCCCTGGCTAATTTTTTAAAATTTTTGTAGAACTCAGAAGAAGCAATTTCCTTATAGACTTAAAAAGAAAAAAAATTTTGTGGAGACAGGATCTCCCATGTTGCCCGGGGTGATCCATGGAGCTACTTAAATACTATCCCCAGAAAATCCAGTTATCTGATTAATTCTGGAAACTCTCCCTGTCTCTTGGGTACGTGAACATACACCATGTGTGAATATACACATGTGCGTGTACTCTGTCTACTTCTGGCCAATGTCAAGGTTACCTAGATTAAACAGAGTGGATATAATAGAATGGATATATTCATAGCTGCTAGATTCAGGAAGCCAGTATCATTTTAACAGGCCACTAGCTTGCTTCCTTAGCAGTTACAATTCTATAACTGTATAATTACTCCATTTCTTTATTTATTTAGAGATGGAGTCTTGCTCCGTCGCCCAGGTTGGAGTGCAGTGGTATGGTCTCTGCTCACTGCAACCTCCACCTCCAAGGTTCAGGTGTCTTTCATGACTCAGTCTCTCAAGTAGCTGGGATTACAGGCACCCACCACCATGCCTGGCTAATTTTTGTATTTTTAGTAGAGACAGGTTTTGCCATGTTGGCCAGGCTGGTCTTGAACTCCTGTGGACCTCAAGTGATCCACCTGCCTCAGCCTCCCAAAGTGCTGGGATTACAGACATGAGCCACCATTCCTGGCACCCCCCATTACTTTTTTTTTTTTTTTTCTTTTTAAAGAGATGGGATCTTGCTATGTTGCCCAGGCTGGCCTCAAATGATCCTCTGCCTTAGCCTCCCCAGTATCTGGGGGTAAGAGTTGCATACCACCGCACCCGGCTTGATAGCTCCTTTAAATTTAATCTCGGCTGGCGGGGGTGATGGCTCATGCTTATAATCCCAGCACTTTGGGAGGCTGAGTTGAGTGGATCACTTGAGCCCGGGAGTTCAAGACTAGCCTGGGCAACATGGTGAAACCCTGCCTCTACAAAAAACATGAAAATTAACCAGGCATGGTGATTGATGCTCAGGAGGCTGAGGCAGGAGGATTGCTGGAGCGTAGGATGTTGAGGCTGCAGTGAACCATGACGGCACCACCAGACTCCAGCCTGGGTGACTTCAGAGTTTCCCGGTTTGGGCTGAGATGGCCAGGTCTTCATACTCTGCTTTGTAGACCCTGTCTCCAAAAAAAACAGAGTTGGCCAACCTGGTATGTAGTTAAATCATAAATGTGCTCTTTTCTAATAACACTGGGCTGGATGTATGCTGAAGGGTGCTAGCTATCTGGGGTGCAATAAATCTTGGGGTATTAAGATCTTGCTGTAGGATCGGACCCTGGAGGACATCCAGTCCATCTACCTCAGGATTCCTGATTCCAGCCCTTCACCTATTCTTTATCTTTCCAATAGTCAGTGTTTCTTTGAACGTCTTTCTCAGAAGATGACCTTACCTTCTGAGGATGTCTATCATATTTCAGCCAGCTTTGACCAACAGAAACTTTATAAATTAGGCTGGGCACGGTGGCTTATGCCTGTAATCCCAGCACTTTGGGAGGCTGAAGCAGGTGGGTCACTTGAGGTCAGGAGTTCGAGACCAGCCTGGCCAACATGGTGAAAGCCTGTCCCTACAAAAAATGTATATGTATATATATATATATATATATATATATGTATAATTAGCCAGGTGTGGTGGCATGTGCCTGTAGTCCCAGCTACTGGGGAGGCTGAGGCACGAGAATCACTTGAACCCAGGAGGCAGAGGCTGCAGAGAGCCGAGATCATGTCTCTGCACTCTGGCCTGGGTGACAGTGAGACTCTGTCTCAAAAAAAAAAAAAAAAAAAGAAAGAAAGAACAAAGAAAGAAAAAAAGAAAGAAATTTTATAAACAGAACAAAATCTTTGTCCAGATTCTGAAGGCAGCTCTGCAAGGGAGATAAAACTAACGCAGAGCAGAGAACTGCCATGGTTTCCTTGCAGGCTGGTTTCCCTGGGAAGCTGACTCAGATGGAGTTTAGCGAGCCGGAGTGCGCTCAGATCAACACCTGTGTAAGAGAGGAGGCAGGAGCAGGTGTGGGCAGGGGGATGGGCTGGGCTGTAGAAAGGGACGGCCCCAGCCAACCCTCAGGAATCTTTGGAGCTAGAATGCTCTTCAGAGTTTCCTGATTGGGCTGAGACAGCCAGGTCTTCATACTCTGCTTTCATCCATTACTGGATGTTGACAGGGCTGCTCTGGGGAGGAATGCCGTCTTGAAGAGCAGCTCTTGGAAGCTAAGGCAATTCCCAAAGCGTAGACGCGGTATGCAGAGGCGCAAGCTCTGTCAGGGCCCCGCCTTTGGAATTGCTCATCTGGGGACAAACAGTGCGAATTTGCCAAGGAGCTGATATATGAAACAAATTTGCAGACCTATCTTGAGCGACCGTCTCTAGGAATCATTATAGCCCAACTGCTACGCCTGGTGCTAGGTCACCAACTAATTCACCACAGGCAGGGCAGCGCCTGTGGCACCCCAGCAGCTGGGGCGACAAGTCCTTCCTCGAAGGGGGTTCTGGCTGCACCTCACTGTGCTCACCGAATACAGAGGTGACATACATTAAAGTGGCACGTCAGCCATTCTGTTGGCAATTTACTGGTTTGGTACATTTGCATCAATGCAGCCTAGCCATGTCGTTAGCATGGAGACCCACATATCACTGCTGGCCTAAGACGCCTGTCTACTAAACCTCTCATTTTTCACATATGCAGGAACATTTTTCAAGGTTTTCGGAGAAGAAAGGGGCCTGGATTCTGGGCTCTCCCGGCTCCCCTTCTGCCTCCAAACAATAGAAATGTTAACAATAAAGACTTGGAGACCCAGCTTGCCATGCAGAGACTTACCAATCACAGATACCAGATGAGTGTGAATCCATGTGGGGTTTGATAAGATTTTTTGTGCACAGCACTGATTGGTGGAGAGGGTAGGGAACTTGGTTCTGATTGGTGGGGAAATTAGGAGGAGGTGGTAGTGCAATCTGATTGGTGGAGAGGAGAGGGGAGTCAAGCTCAGATTGGCTGGGAGTTCTCCAGGTGCAAGCCAGGCTTGTCTCTGCATTGCCTTGAGACTTCCCTTTGCTTCTTCCAAACCTCTTACCTCTGGCTCCCCACCCTGCCAGCATGGGGTCCACCCTGTATGTAAGACGCCTGGCTGCCGATCTATCATCTATCTATAGGGTCCCTGCTGAACCTTTGCCTGCAATGGCATTAGTGTGGCCAGGCATGTGACAAGGGGAGGCTGCTGGAGTTCATTAGCCTGAGGAAGGCCAGCTCCATGACACACGCCTTGTGCTGCATTCAAGGGCAGGGCCCAGCTGACCCCCAGTGATCAGCCGCAGCCTGCCCCAGGCAATTCAGGGAGCACAGGAGAGATGGCATACCCTAAGATGGCATGGCAACCATTCCGTGGGCAATTTGTGGGAACTGATGAAAAATAATGTGCCTCACTTCCTCATCACCATCTGTAGATTTCAGAATTGTCTCCAAGGAAGACAAAAGCTCTCTTCTCCAATGACTGGCTTCCAATTGGCTTAATCTTTTGGAGAATGTGACAGAATTGTTGAAGACAAGTTCTGTGCCCTTTCCAGCCCCAGGGCCCAGCCCTTCCCTCAGGCAGACCACGTGCTTCCCAGGGGTCTTTGGCTCAGATTGGTGTAGTCATAAATCAATCTTCCTTGAAAGTAACTGAATCAAGAGCTGAGGTCTGGTTGAGGGCAGTGGCTCACGCCTGTAATCCCAGCACTTTAGGAGGCCAAGGCGGGTGGATCACGAGATCAGGAGATCGAGACCATCCTGGCCTACATGTTGAAACTCTGTCTCTACTAAAAATACAAAAAAAAAAAAAAAAAAAAAAAAATTTAGCTGGGCGTGGTGGTGCATTCCTATAATCCCAGCTACTCCGGTGGCTGAGGAAGCAGAATCGCTGGAACCCAGGAGGCAGAAGTTGCAGTGAGCCGAGATTGTGCCACTGCACTCCAGCCTGGTGACAGAGAGAGACTCGGTCTCAAAAAAAGCTGAGGTCTCAGAAAGGCACCAGGAATTGAAGGCTTAGGTTTCTCTCTTGAGATCTTCTGAGGCTTCTGACTTGTTTACTTATCTTTATTGAAATAAGAAAAAAAAAAAAAAAAGATCTTCTGTATCCCACAGAAGAACACAAAATACTACTGAAAAATGATGTAGGGAGAAAAGACAGCACCGTTAGAAATCGACCTGGATTAGCACAGGAGAGAAGGGCAGGAGGGACCCCAGCCCATACGCAGTGCAGAAATAGCAGCGGCTGCTGGCTGTGCCTTCCACTCCTGGAGCTGAGACAGCCATCAGCGCATGAGGTCACAGAAGGGTTGCTGCGGAAGGGTCCCTAGAGATGCACTTCAGGGCTGCTGGGGAAGGGGTCTGCAGGCCCAGAGCAGAGGCCTGTTGGCGAAGACTTTTACGGACAGAGAGCGCCCATCTCCTCCAGGCCTGCCCTCTCTCAGGCCTCCATTTACGGATTTTTGTTCTTTTATGCTTGCAACATTTCCATTTGTGTTCATTATTAAATTATTGATCTCTTAAGTGTTTATGGCCTGCCAGACTAGTAACTAGCTAAAACACACACACACACACACACACACACACACACACACACACACACACACACGTGTACATACTCATCCATATGCATTATCTCTGCCAGGCATGGTGGCTCACACTGGTAATCCCAGCACTTTTGGAAGTCCAGGTGGGCAGATCACTTGAAGTTAAGAGTTTGAGACCAGCCTGGCCGACATGACGAAACCCCGTCTCTACTAAAAATACAAACATTAGCTGGGCGTGGTGGCACATGCCTGTAATCCTAGCTACTTGGGAGGCTGAGACATAAGAATCGCTTGAACCCGGTTGGCGGAGGTTGCAGTGAGCCAAGATCGCGCCACTGCACTCCAGCCTGGGCAACAGAGTGAGACTCTGCCTCAAAGAAAAAAAAAAGCCATTGTCTCACTGGGTGCATGGGGAGGTTGAGACTGCAGTGAGCTGTGGTCGCACTGCTGCACTCCAACCTGGGCAACAGAGAAAGACCCTTCTCAAAAAATAAAAAAGCGTTATTTCTGAAATGAGTGCTCAGGTCCTTTTTCTCTATTCTACTTGCTTGTTCTTTGGGCAAGTCCAGCATGTTCTGCCGACATGAAGGCAGACATGATGTTTGCTGTGTCCTGTGTAAGAACCTGCTTTTCCCTCCCACGGTGAACAAGGGGCTGCAGGACAGGGTGCTTCCCGGGTCCCTCAAGCTCATTCTGCACAAGGAGCCTTGCGTGCCTTCCTGCATCGCACACACACGAGGCTGTGACTCTGCAGTGGCCTCCTGGCCGGCTGCCTGGCCCTTCCCCTCTTGTTCTTTAGCCAATTCATCACTCGACACAGAAGGGAAGAGACCAGATCTTGGCCACGGCTAATCCTAATGCCCTTCTGTCTGTGAGTGACAGTGTTTAGC
This sequence comes from Sapajus apella, assembly GCF_009761245.1. Taxonomy (NCBI): domain Eukaryota; kingdom Metazoa; phylum Chordata; class Mammalia; order Primates; family Cebidae; genus Sapajus; species Sapajus apella. The sequence continues at coordinate 2,114,855 of NW_022436989.1, forward strand.
ACAAAGTGGGAGTTGCTGTCCTGAGGACAGGGTCAGACACAGACGAAAGTGCTCATCCAGAGGAGCTGGGCCCGCAGAGGGCAGAGGGGCCGGCAGCTGCTGGGAAAAGCAGATGCAGTGGAGGGCTCAGCCTAGGAACACGGCAGACGGAAGTGCCGCCTCTTTTCCCAGTGAATAATTGAGTGTCGGCTAAGTGAAGCCAGCAATCTCGTATCTGGAACAAGACCAGAATAAAAATGAGATGACCTAAGCGCCAAAACAAAATGGCAATGACAGGCCGTGTTTCATCACTGTGTTTTCACCCGGTGCTATCTGAAAACAGGCGAGACACACAGTTCTGTGAATTTGCACCACTGTGGCTGAACAGCACACACAACCACATTCAGAAGATTTCTGACTTCAGGTTGAGGACTCAGGTTTTTTCCCCATCACAGTCTAAGCTATGATTACATTCCCACTTTTGTGAAAGATTAAAAACAGTTTAAATTCTACAGACTCAGAGTTTTTAATTCCACAAATGCCAACACACTGTGATCACATTCTGCTGCCTTGCGGACACGCTGCTGTCACAGCTGTGCCACCGCCAGGTCATCTGTTTGCAGACTGAAGACCCTGCGGTGCTTAGGAAATGCAACAACAGGGGCTGAAAGCTGCTTCTGGGGACTGATCCCCTCTGCTCCTCTGGCCCTGGTGACCCTGTCTCCCATGGTCTTCAGCGTCTATAATACAGTGCGGCACTGATAGAATTGCCAGATGTAGCAAACGAAAAATACAGGATGCCCCATTAAGTTTGAATTTAAGATAAACATGATTTTCAGTACAAGCATGTCTCGTGCAATAGCTGAGCATATTTATCTGGCAGCCCTAGGCACAGCACAGACACAAGTCTGCCAGGGAAGCCGTCTGCCTTCTTACTAGGACACCCTGGAGAAACTCACACAAAGACAGGACAGCTCCAAGCTAACTGCCTCACTGCCCGTGGCTTGCAGATAAGGAGGAACTGCCTCTGTTGTGTTTTTCCATATGTAAGACCCCAAGTAACAGTGATCCAGGCCAGGCGTGGTGGCTCACACCTGTAATCCCAGCACTTTGGGAGGCCAAGGCAGGAGGATCACCTTAGGTCAGGGGTTCAAGACCAGCCTGACCAACATGGAGGAACCCTGTCCCCAGGTGTGGTGGTGCATGCCTGTAATCCCACCTACTTGGGAGGCTGAGGCAGGATAATCGCTTGAACCCAGGAGGCGGAGGTTGCGGTGAGCCAAGATCACGACACTGCACTCCAGCCTGGGCAACAAGAGCAAGACTCCATCTCAAAAGAAAAACAACAAACAGTGATCCAAGGTACAAAGTTCTAGGTCACAAATGAGCAGTAGAAGAGGAGAAGGATGCAGTGGTAACTCCAGGAGAAATGCCCTGTAGCAATGTTCAACTCCCCAAATTAGACGTGGAAAATCCGTCATTAGCCGTGTTGCTCTCACTAAATCACTGAAACTCCTCAGAGCCCAGCTTCATCTCTGATACAACAGAGCAATAACACCACCTAATAATTCCCAAATAACGCAATGTTAAAGAGCTGGTCTCAGTTGCCAGGGAGTAGACTTTCCCAGATCCCCGTGTGTAAGGAGCACTTACAATAAGGGGTGTCATTCTCCCAGGGCCAGGTCTTCCAGAGCGGGAATGTTTGGGTCATGGCTCCTGGTGACTCTCAAGAGCAAGCCTTTCTGGCTCTCTAGTGGTTCCGCTGCTTCTGGACACTTCAGCCTTAGGCTGTTTCCCTGACCACAGCTCGAGCGTCTGCTCCTTCCGACTGATGGGGCCTCAAACCAAAATCATCTGAGAAATGACCATCTTGGGCAGACACTCTCCACAAAAATTCCTGATTCTATGTTGTCCTGGAGACAAAACCTCCCCCGAAGAACTTGTTCTCATCCAAGTCACTATCCTTCTTCAGGTTCAAGCTTCAAGGCGAGCACTGGGCGAAGGCACCAGGGCTCTAATCTAATCACCCATCACGAGGTTTGCAGGATAATGTAATAAAAAGCATCAAACCTTACTGAGAAGGCACTTTCTGTGGCAGGCTCTTTAGAAGGGGGCGGTGGGCACAGTGAGTGCTTCAAACTCTACAGATCATTTCATATTCCACCTCCGACCTCCACGTACAGCTTCAAAGAACTCCCATCCTACCCACTCCAGCGATCACACGCACCCAGCAAGTGCAGACATTCAAGCTGTCTTTTCTCAGTGGTAGAAAGTAGAATACTTCTGCATATTCAAAGAATAAGGGGATTTTCAAGTTTGAAGTTATCTTAGAAATTGTACAGATGAGGAAACTGAAGTCCAGAGAGGAGGCTACACCCTAGTTAATGTGATCTCATGCGTCAAGACCCCAACCCCATGGACTGCTTCCCTGCCCGGCTCTTATGTACTGCACAACTATCATGTATGCCAAAAGTCTCCTCTCCAGAGTTGACTAAACTACTATGCCTATCCCAGTCATTTAGGTTTTCCCACTTAAGAATCCAATAAATAAATAAATGGTAGGAGTGAAGGTGGGGAGGAGAGGTGGGAGGAAGATTATTTACATTTACAGTCTCTTTAGGACCAAGTTCCTATGCAGACTGGAAGCTTAGGCAAAGACTTTCTTCTTCTTTGTTTAGTACAGATTTTGCCAACCCCCAACCTTGCACTTGGAAAATAAGCAGCAGCCATTTACGGGCTGTCGGCATTCCATGAATGATGTCAGCTGCCTCTGCTCCCTAAGTGCCTATGTCCTTCCTGACCCTTGATCTAAGGCAATTAAGAAATGCAATAAAACCATGAAACCTCACTTTTGACCAATGCATTCCGGCCAGAGGGAGATCAGCTTGTCCTTACAGACTACCTATAATTAGATTGGATTTGAAATTTGGACTGCCACAACAAGTAGAAAAAAAGCATAGTTTTAAATCAACATCTCAGAATAAACTAGAGCGATCTAAAAGCAGTGAAGAGAATTAAGACTGAAACACATAAAAATAAGATGATCACAACACTCTGCAAATAGCTAGTTGAGTAGTTAACTTCCACAAAGAGGGCTGGTACTTGGAGGTCACCAGAATATTTTTCTAACCCAACCAAGCAAAAATAGTGAAAGGAAATAAGGTATTCTGTCGTATACTTGGGGTTCCCTTGCCCATCATATTACTTTGAGATTCCATAAGGTTACAAACTGAACATATATATATTCCAAATACATATATATATATATATATGTACTTTGGAGACTGATTTTATATATATATATATTATATACTAGATTATATATGATATATATATCTAATAATGGGGAAGGAGATTTTACATATATAAAATCATATATATAAGATTATATATAAATATATATTTTATATTTATATTTATATAAAACTATATTTACATATATAACTCTATATAAATATATATAGTTGTATATATATTTATATAATATATAATATATAAATATATATATTTATATTCATATAAAATATAATATATACATTTTTATATAATTATATATATTATAAATATATTTATAATAAATTCATAATATATATATATATATAGAGAGAGAGAGAGAGAGACAGAGACAGAGAGAGACAGAGAGAGACAGAGTTTTGCTCTTGTTGCCCAGGCTGGAGTGCGATGACATGATGTCGACTCACTACAACCTCTGCCTCCTGGGTTCGAGTCATTCTCCTGCCTCAGCCTCCTGAGTAACTGGGATTACAGGTATGCGCCACAATGCCTGGCTAATTTTGTGTTTTTAGTAGAGACGAGGTTTCTCCATGTTGGTCAGGCTGGTCTCCAACTCCCAACCTCAGGTGATCCGCCCGCCTCGGCCTCCCAAAGTGCTGGGATTGCAGGCATGAGCCACCACGTCCAGCCATATTTTCTAAAATGTTTTATCATCCCAAACTGAAACACTATGACAAGTGATAAGTCTCCATTTCCTTGTTCCTCCAGCCTCTGGTGACCTTTAATTTACATTTTGTTTCTTTGATTTTGCCTAGTATAGACATTCCTGTAAGTTAAATCATACGATAATTGTATCTGGTTTATTTCAGTTAGCGTAACATGTTTTCAAGGTTCGTTCATGCCGTAACATGTATCATTTCATTATCCTCATTGTGGTTTTGATTTGTACTTTCCTGATGACCAACGATGCCGACCATCTTTTCAAGCGTTATTGGCCATTGTGTGTCTACTTGGAATAAATGTGTATTTAAGTCCTTTCTCATTATTCCTTTTTTATTGAGTGAGCTCTTCATATACTCTGCATGACTCTGTGTGTTTGTCTCTTTGTTGAGTAGGTTCTTCATAACCCTTATTATTATGTAATTTGCAAATTCTTCTTCCTATTCTTTGGGTTGCCTTTTCATTTTCTTGATACCGTTCTTTAACACACCATTTAAAAAAATTGTGATGACATGTAATTTACCTATGTTATTTATGCTTTTGGTGTCATATTTAAAAATCTACTGCCAAATCCACATTTATGGAGATTTATTTTTATATTTTCTTCAGAGTTTTATGGATTTAGCTTATATTTAGGTCATTGATCAGACTTGACACATCCACAAAAAATAAACTAGCCAAAGGTGTGTGGGTTTATTTCTGGAGTGTCAATTCTATTCCCTTGTTCCAAATGTCTATTCTGATATAAGTACCACACTGATTTGGCTACTGTGTCTCCGCAGAAAGTTTTGAAATTGGGAAGTGTGAGTCCTCCAACTTTTTCAAGTTGGTTTTGGCTATTTGGTTCCTTTTGTAATGCCCTGTACATTTGAAAATTGACTTTTCCATTCTGGTAGTAAAAGGCTGTTGGAATTTTGACAGGGATTAAATCTATAGATTGCTTTGGATGGTACTGACATCCTAACAATACTGTCTTTCTGTACATAAACATGGGTTAGCTTTCTGTTTATTCAAGTCTTCCTTCATCGAAGTGAGGCAGGATAGGTAGTCAAGGAAGTGACCATGTTCTTGGGACGCAGCAACCATGGCGACCGTACAATCTATACAATAAGCCTCAGCACTCACCTTGCACCCGAGCTCATTCAAGCAAAGCTATCTTCAGCAGGGACTTTCTCTTCTAGAGGGCAAGTGCGTTTTGATTTTGCCTGCCCTCAAACTGACGCTTTGCCCATTATAATAGTAAAATACACACCCCTGAGCAGAGATTTAAGATGCTGAGCCATGCAATGTGTGAACACGCATGTGCAGCTAATGTGCCCGTGCGCCCAGAACACCACCAGAATGTGGTTACTACCAACACCTTCCGATCTCCTTATGAATAATCACGTAACACTCCCACAAAGCAAGCCTCCCTAGTGCCAGGATTTGCCATCTTGCCCTAGGAGCAGCCTGCCCTGAATATTCTCTCTCTCAGGGTGAACTGTCTGTTCTGCACCTAACTTTCAAAATATATATATATATATATATTTTTTTTTGGCAATACATTGCTCTATGCTTCTTTTGCTGTGTGTCTCTTAATTTTTTTTTTTTTTTTTTTGAGTCGGAATCTTGTTCTGTTGCCCAGGCTGGAGTGCAATGGCACAATCTCAGCTCACTGTAACCTCCACCTCCTGGGTTCAAGCAATTCTCCTGCCTCGACTCCTGAGTAGCTGGGATTACAGGCACCTGCCACTACACCCAGCTAATTTTTGTATTTTTAGTAGAACCAGGGTTTCACCATGTTGGCCAGGCTGGTCTCTTTGGCCAGGCTGACCTTGAACTCCTGACCTCATTATCCACACACCTTGGCCTCTCAAAGTGTTGGGATTATAGGTGTGAGCCATTGAGCCTGGCCTAAATTCTTGTAAACCAAGAAGACAAGAACCAAGATATCACATCAGCCATCAACAAAAGTTTTGTAGTTTTTTTTTGTTTTGTTTTGTTTTTCTTTTTGCAATAAGATCTAGTTTTTAATGTACAAGTCTTTCACCTCCTTGGCTACATCTATTCCTAGGTATTTTATTCTTTTAGATGTTATGGTAATTGGAACTGACTTCTTAATGTCCTTTTGAATTGTTAATTGCTGGTATAAAGAAACAACTGGTTTTTGTGTATTTATCTTGTACCCTGCCACTTTGCTGAATTCGTTTACCAGCTAGAGTAGCTTTCTTGTGAATTTTTGGGTCTTTCTCTATATAGGAACATGTCGTCTGTGAATAGTGTTACTTCTTTTTCTCCAATTTGGATGCCGTCTTAGTCTGTTTAGTGCTGCTGTCACAGAATACCACAAACTGGGGATTTTATAATGAACACAAATTTATTGGCTGATAGTTCTGGAGCCTGAGAAGTCCAAGATTGAGGGGCTGGTGTCTGGCTTCTTGCTGCATCATCCCATGGTAGAAGGGCAAAGAAAAGGTGAGAGAGCAAGCAGACTCAAGACCTTTTATAACTGGCATTCATTCATTCATGATGGTGGAGCCCTTAAGACCTAAACACCTCCCAACACTACTGCATTGGAGATAAAATTTCTAACACAAGCTTTCTGGTGGACACATTAAAATGACAGCAGATGCCTTTTATGTTTTTCTTGTCTAATTTCTCTGGTTAGAATTTCCAGTACTATACTGAATAGCAGTGGGAAGGTAAGCATCCTTGTCTTGTTCCTGATTTAAGGGTGAAGCTTTTAGTTTTTTACCACTATGATGTTAGTTGCAGGTTTGTCATAACTGCCTTTTATTATGTTGAGGAAATTCTTCTATTGCTAGTTTATTGAGAGTTTTGTTTTTAATCACGGAAGGATGTTAAAGGCCTTTTCTGTATCTATTGAGGTAATTGTGTTATTTCTTCCCTTTTTTCTTTTCTTTTCTTTTGAGACAGGTTCTTGCCAGGCATGGTGGCTCACGCCTGTAATCCCAGCACTTTGGGAGGCCGAAGTGGGCAGATCACCTGAGGTCGGGGTTCAAGACTAGTCTGACCAACATGGAGAAACCCTGTCTGTACTAAAAATACAAAATGAGACGGGCGTGGTGGCACATACCAGTAATGCCAGCTACTCGGGAGGCTGAGGCAGGAGAACTGCTTGAACCCAGGAGGCGGAGGTTGCCAAAATCGTACCATTGTACTCCAAACTGGGCAACAAGAGTGAAACTACATCTCAGAAAAAAAAAAAGAGACTCGGTCTCCTTGCTACAGGCTGGAGCGTAGTGGTATGATCATAGCTCACTGGATTTGTGGACTCAAGTGATCCTCCTGCCTCAGCCTCCCAAAGTGCTAGAATTACAGGCGTGAGCCATCACACCCAGTCTCAAATTACAATTTTCTAAAAGCTGAAAAAAACCCATAAATATCACAAAATTCTAGAAAAATTACTTATTATTATCAATAGTTATAGTGCTCTATGATACATTTTCTGGCTGCATACTCTTTGATCACTATTTCATAAAACAATGATTAAACAATATCACTTTCTACTGGGATAATGAAAATATAATTCCTCTAACATCGTTGACTCAAATTTGTTTTTATTGAAAATTTAGAAACATTTCAGTGTCTCAACTATTGGTGATTCAACGTCTCCTTTTGTTTGAGACAGGATCTCTTTCTGTCACCCAGGCTGGAGTGCAGTGGCACAATCATAGCTCACTGGAAACTTGAACGCCTGGGCTCAAGCGATCTTCCTGCCACAGTGTCCCAAAGTGCTGGGATTACAGGCATAAGCCACCACACTTGGCCTGTGGCACTAATTCAGTCTTAAAATCAGAAGTGTAAGCCCTCCAGTTTTGTTCTAACAATCTCATTGGCTGCCTTCTAAGTCACCTGCATCTCCACACAAACTTTAAACTTTTAACCTGTTAATTTATTTCTCTCTGTGTCTTTCAGACAGAATCTCGCTATGTAGTGTAGCCCAGTCTTGAACGCCTGAGCTCAAGCGATCCTCTTGCCGTAGCCTCCAGAGTAGGTGGGAACAGAACCTGTCAATTTCTTTAAAAAAGTACTGAAATTATGATTGGAACTGCATTAAATCTATGGATCAATTAGGGGAGAACTAACATCTTAACAATATTCCATCATCCATCTTGATGAACAGACTATATCTCTCAGTTATTTTGTTCTCCATTTCTTTCTTAATATTTTATAGACTTCAGTGTACAGGTTTGCACATATTTTGTTAAATGTATAAGCATTCCAATTTGTAAGGTATTAAAGCATTACAATTTGTAAGGTATTATAAGTGAAATAAATTTCATTTAATCATGAATTTTAAATTTCATTTTCCAATTATCCATTGATAGTTTTCACAAATCTATTTTTTGTATATTGACCTTGTATCCTGTGACCTTGCTAAATTTGCTAATTCTAGTAGCATTTTGTAGATTCCTTCAAATTCTTTTTTTATAAACAAGTCATTTGCAAAAAGTTTTTTTTTTCTAATGGGAGTGGCTTTTCTTTTTCTTGCTGTAGGACCCCCAGTACAATGCTGAATAGAAGTGCCCTTTCCACCGGGCACAGTGGCTCATGCCTGTAATCCCAGCACTTTGGGAGGCTGAGGCTGGCGGATCACAAAGTCAGGAGTTCAAGACCAGCCTGGCCAACATAGTGAAACTCCATCTCTACTAAAAATACAAAAATTAGCCAGGCGTCCTGGCGGGCACTACCAGCTGCTTGGGAGGCTGAGGCAGGAGAATTGCTTCAACCCGGGAGGCGGAGGTTGCAGTGAGCCAAGATTGTACCAATGCACTCCAGCCTGGGCAACGGAGTGAGACTCTGTCTCAAAAAAAAAAAAAAAAAAAGTGCCTTTGTTCCCAATCATAGGAAGAAGAGTGTTTGGTCTTTCTCCATTAAGTTTTTAATATTAGCTGTGAGTTTTCACAAATGCCCATTATCAGACTGAGGACGTTCACTTAGAGTTCTACTTTGCTGAGTTTTTCATCATAAATGGTGTATGGATTTAATGTGCTTTTTGATGTGATCATATGGTTTTTCTTTTAGTTTGTTAAGATGGTGAATAAATTACATAGAGTGATTTTTTAATGTTAAACCAACATTGTACCCCTGGGCTAGATGTCCCTCGGTCATGACAGTGCATTTTCCTTTTTATATACTTTTAGGCTTGATGTACTATTTTGGTAAGGACTTTTGTGTTTAAGTTCATGCATGATACGGGTGGTTAGGCTTTTTCTTACTGTCTGCATCGGATTTTGGTATTAGGATAATACCAGTCTCATAAAGTGACTGTAAATATTCTCTCTTTCTGAAAGAATATTCTGTAGGATTGGGATTATTTCTTACTTAAATGACTGACAGAATTTACTAGTGATGCCTTTTGGGACCGGTGTTTTCCTTGTGAGAAGGAATTCAGGGAAATTCAGCTTTTCAATTTTGAGGAAGGCTCTTGCAGAGAAGCTTTCCACTGCCGGAAAACCTGCCAGCCATTCAGGTCACATGTGCTAACTAGAAGTGAAAAGCAATAATTACCAGATAATAATTACTAGATGTTGGCTGTGAGAAGATTCCTATTGAGTTGCTATGCAGGTGCCCTAGATAGAATTTCACTTTGATTTCTAACAGTGCTTGACACACACCAGGAAAGCTCGTTTCCACCCCCGTGAGTGGCATGCTCCCAGGTTCTTCATTCTTATCCCCTCTGCACAAATACGTTTCCCTCAGCAGATGCTAATTCCTGAAGCTGGTACCATTTCTTGTTTCTGGAGTCCCTGCACCCAGCTCAGTGCTGGGCACACTGCAGGCATTCAAATGTTTGCCAAGGTAAAGACAGTGATCAACACTGTTGCTCGTGGTTCTGCATTGATCTCAGGGTAACAGACAAAAAGGTGAGTTTAGGAGGAACTCTTTGACCAGGGAGAAGAGATGCCTATAGGTTACCATACCTTTTCTCTCAGTAGCCTAAAGCCAGGGAGATTAAAATAGTGACAGAATTCCTTAAGGACATTTTTAACTCATTGTAGTGTATGTAGGGTTAGGACATGAGGCTCAATCAATGTTTCTTTTTGGAGTTGTTAAAACAGCAGATGGCACTAGAATTTGTACCATAAACGCTAGAATCACTCTTCCTCTTTCTGAAGACGTAGGCAACGTGACAGAGTACACACTAGACTGGATTTGGGGGTTGTAAGATCTGGACTTGAGGGACGTGTGTTTACTAACCTCAGCATCAAATGAAAAAAATGTAAAAACACGACACACCCTGCACAAAATCATATGCAACAGTGAGCCCAAAGAAATGGACAGAGTCATGCAGATCATGTGAGCAGAATGATAACTCAGCCTCTCTTTGGATCGGGAGTAAATGCCAAAGCCCACCTTTAGCAAAACAGGTTAATAAAGGGTTTCTTCATCCTTTCCCACCTTTCTCCATCCCTACCACTCCTACCCCATATCCTCCTGCCACTCCAGCAAACCCAATTCACATATGTCCTTCAAAATAAGGCCCTTGGGCCGGGCGCAGTGGCTCATGCGTGTCATCCCAGCACTTTGGGAGGCCAAGGCAGGCGGATCACCTGAGGTTGGGAGTTGAGTCTAGCCTGATCAACATGGTGAAACCCCATTTCTACTAAAAGTACAAAAATGAGCCAGGCATGGTGGCACACATCTGTAATCCTGGCTACTTGGGAGGCTGAGGCACGAGAATCGCTTGAACCTGCAAGGCGGAAGTTGCAGTGAGCAGAGACCATGCCACTGCACTCCAACCTGGGCGACAGCACAAGACTCCATCTCAAAAAAACCAAAAAAACAAAAAACAAACACAAAAATAAGGCCCCCTTCAAATCTTCCAGAACATTTTTATTTTGAAATCTAAAAGAATGAATTTGTAGGATGATTTTCAGCTACTGTGTCAGGCAGACGGGGGAGGTATTTTAAAGCAGAAGAGTCTTTACTTAAGGACCTACTGGTCTCCCCAAATAGATGACTGTCTACTTGTAGGGCCAGACCAGCTTCTCAAATTACACTTTCACTTTAAAGCATCTAGGGGTTCAAATAAACTCTCTGAGACACTTTGTTGGTATAGATTTTAAGTTACAAGCTTGATTTGATACCCTCAAATACAGTTCTTAAGGAAGATTAGTTACAAATACTTGTCAGTACTTTCAAATGACAGAAGAAGTTACATTTTAGTAAAACTGGATGAAAGTTTTGTGTGAAACAACAATCCTTTCACCACCAGGTAGAGTTACTCCAGTTCATGCAATCAGTGACTATTACATTTTTTTTTAATTGCCCTAATTTTTCTAGTTGCAATTTCATGCCTATTTTAAGTCAAAACATCACTCTGCTCCCGAGCTCACCTCCCCCTCCCTAGGAAGTGGTGAGGACACCTATGGTTTCTCTGAGACACAACTGGGTCCCTGATTAGCGAGGCACGATCTCAACGCTTTCATCTCAGTGGTGTGAAGGTCCCCAGGAGATCTTGGGTTTCAGAAGTGGCTCTGGCTGCCCTTGGGCAAATATCACACCAGAAGTTATACAGGATAGTGACCCAAGAGGTGAACGGGAGGGAAGTTTCAACTTATTTTGACATAAAATTGGCAAAAATAAGTATCACCAAATATCTGTAACTAGAAATTGAGGTTAAAACAGAAGAGGTTTGTCTATGATGAGAATGTCCATCACAGTAGAACTTGTGAACAGCTTTTATAGAACACTTAATATAGTACCGTCAACATTTTACATATTTTACATACAATTTGAATACAAATTCTTAAAATTTATAATAGAACATTAAAATAATCTTCTAATAAAATCAGCCTTAAGTATAAGGAATCTAAATTTCAGTATCTTGTACATTTCTAAATAAATATCTTTGATCTATAACCCTTGAAAATATTACTGTTTATGGTGACGTGATAGCGACAGGTCAAACAGTATAAGTGAAAATGAAGCATCAATTTAAAATAAGCAAGTGTGAAAACACGCTGAGCTGAAATTATAGAAAATCAAAACACTAAGTACACAGTAATTAAATATCTAGCATTGGGATAACCAAATGCATGCGCAGTAACACATTTTCAACTTACGTAAAAAGCCCTTTAAAATTCACATAATCTAAATAAATACGCAGAAACACAAAGGGAGGTACTGTGCCGGCCAGTGACAACTAGAAAGTGAGTTCTCCCTTTTTCTTTCAAATGATCCTAACAGAAAAACAGGAAACAATGACCACTTGCTAAAAAACTATAATTCATGTTTGGTTTTTTTTTTTTTAATGCTGCTTAATAAAGTCAAAGCAAGGCTTCCTAAATGTCAGACCACTATACCTTAGGTAAGGAAGGCCGCCTAACAGACAGATTTAAACAAAAATCAGACATTTGTCTACGGAAGGTATGACTGAATTTTTGTGTACGGACCCTACAACAGGAGCTAGATCAAGCCCACAGTAAGAATGCACATTCAAGCATCTGAATGCATGATCTGTGAATACTGAATTCTACATGGTGATTTCACTCAGCAAAGTATTGGTTTATTTCACAGAAGATCAGGATTAAAACATCTACAGCAGGAACTATATCTTATGTTTCCATTCTGCTTCGTAGGATCTCAGAACATAATAGGTATAAGCGTTTGCTGAATTAAGTCCAGCATTTATCATTTCAGGAAGCTTTGAATCCTTGACAAAACTGTTGCCTGAGACTCAGGGGGAGCTTTTGATTTCATCTCTAGGCCTGTGATTAATTTCTGGGTAGTTAATCAAGTTAACTGACACAGATCTGTCACAGTTTCTCATTTCAGGGTCAAGATTTCTATAATTCATCTATTCCACAGTTGAGCCTTCTTCAAAGATTTGTGCCTGCACATCATCATCAAGTTAAAAGAATAAAGATAATCTTTGCTATTCTATGTTGGGTATTTGCTTATGATAACTGCCTGAACCCCTTGCGCACACACGCACACACGTGAACACAGACACAATCATTTCGTAAGTGGAGAACACAACTGAAGTAATGCGCAAAGCCTAAATTACACAGCTCCCAAGGTTAACTAAAAATGACGCTGAAACTATAAGGTAACTCCTTTTGATTACACACAATCTGATTGCGTGATGGCGGAAAGCAATTTCTATGAACCAACAAGTGTAAACCAAAAGTGTTCTTTAACCATTAGCTTGACAAGGCAGCTAAAAATAGTGTGGTTCCCAGACTACCCTGTTTAATTCTGCTCAGGGTACCTCATTACATTAGGAGGCAGTGAGGAGGAGATGGGTATGCTCTCCCAAGATCATTTCTTCCATCCACAATGCTTAGCTCGATATTGGCCTCACTATGTGGATGATTCTAACAGAGTTCCTCTGGATTGCCACTTAAAGTTGCTATTTCTGATGTCCTTGGTTTCTAACAGAGGGGAAGGGGGAATGTTACAGAACTCCTGAAATAAAAACTGTTGAGAAAGTTTCACATCTTTCATTCTCACTGCAAGCATGTCTGTCTCTGGAATGCTGCTAGGAGAGGTAGATCCAGTGTTTCAGTTCTGCCATTCCCTGCAGTAACTTAGTGTAATAGAAGTCCATGTTGTCTGCAAAGTCTGTACAAACAGGTGACGAATCCATGTCACCAAAAGAGCAGTATAATGCAGTTCCTCCAACACTAATGAAAACCGTTGCTATGCACAGCAATATCAGCAAAATACAGGAGCCACCTCCAACTTCATCTGCAAACACAGAACAGAGTGAGGTTACGCTGTCACCAAAATGGAAATCTCAGCATCTGCTGTCTTTTCACCAATTAAGATAACTAGACATTTCTAATGTTGGTCCTTTAGGGATCGGAAGTATTGACAGAAAACTCATGCTCCTAATGACTCTACAAAGACCTACCTATTAATTGCCAAAAAGATTCATGCTTGTAGAGCCTGTAACTGCTACAATTAAAACTAGCTGAAGCTCATTTACACAATGAATAGAATCACTCCACGAAAAGAAGAAAAACAGCTGATGTGCTCATAGCATGCATTAATTAATTAATTACATTTTTTTTTTTTAGAGGCAGGGTCTGACTTTGTCACCCAGGCTGAAGTACAGTGGCAAAACCTTGGCTCACTGCAGCCTCGACCTCCTGGGCTCAAGTAGTCCTCCTGCCTCAGCCTCCTGAAGCAGCTAGGACTACAGGCCTGTACCATCACACCTGGCTATTTATTTTTTATCTTTTGGTAGAGATGGGGGGCGTGTCTCACTATGCTGCAGAGGGTGGTCTTGAACTCCTGGTCCCAAGTAATCTTCATGTCTCGGCCTCTCAAAGTGCTAGGATTACAGGTGTGAGCCACCATGCCCATCCTAATAGCATTATTTTACAGTACACATTACAGCCTTGCTATTCTTTTTTTTTGTTTTTTTGTTTGTTTGTTTTTTTGTTTTTTTTTGTTTTTTTGGGACGGAGTTTCGCTCTTGTTACCCAGGCTGGAGTGCAATGGCATGATCTCGGCTCACCGCAACCTCCGTCTCCTGGATTCAGGCAATTCTCCTGCCTCAGCCTCCTGAGTAGCTGGGATTACAGGCACACGCCACCATGCCCAGCTAATTTTTTGTATTTTTAGTAAAGACAGGGTTTCACCGTGTTGACCAGGATGGTCTCGATCTCTTGACCTCGTGATCCACCCGCCTCGGCCTCCCAAAGTGCTGGGATTACAGGCGTGAGCCACCCCGCCCAGCCCACAGCCTTGCTATTCTAATACTTCTGGAGTTCACATTATGGGACTATCTTAAAGTCAACTTAATATTAAACAATAAAATGTCTTTGGGTGGGACTTCTTTTGCATCTTTCTACATTGAAGAAAACAATTATTCTTTGGTTGAAAAAATCTTAACAACTATTCATAATTAATTTTTTTTTAATTAAAAAAGACCAAAAAGTCTTCTGATCTGTAGCATGATGAAGGTGCAGGGATGCCTTCTTGGAAGGTAATCTGGCAGTATCTATTCAAATTTAAAATTAATTTATTCTCAGACTGGACAATTTTGAGTGAAAGACAATGTTAATTGAATGCAATTCTGGGATAACAGGTGTAAACCAGGACTGCCTCAGGCCAACTGGGACATACAGTTTCAACATATCCCAGCAAATCCACCTTTAAGAATCAGGCTACAGATCTGCACAACAAATATATACATAAGCTTGTTCACTGCAGCAGATTTTGTTATAACAAAAGACTGGGAATAACTTAGTTGTTCCAGTTACAATGGAACAGTCAAACAATCATTGCACATTTATATAATGGAATATGATGTAAGTATTTAATAGAATGAAGTAAATTTAATGTTCTTTCATTGAAGAATATCTAAGATTCATGATTTTTTTGCTTTATCAAACTGTCTGACTTTTTCATAATTAGCATATATTTTTATAAGAAACAAATTTTATAGAACTTAACACAAATCAAATACTTTATTTAGAACATTGTAAAGTAATACATGAATATATTCTCCCTGTAAAAATGCAAACCCAAAAGCATCTTAGAGTCTAAGGGACTATCTGTTTTTCTCCTGCCCAATCACATTCCCTTCCCATCCCAGAGGTAATAAACACTGTTAAATTTGGTGTGTGACCTTCTAGATCAAACATGTATGATTGTTTACTCTGAAATTTACATTTTAAAATAGTTTTTTTTTTTGAGACAGAGTCTTGCTCTTGTTGCCCAGGCTGGAGTGCAATGGTACGATCTGGCTCACTGCAACCTCTGCCTCCTGGGTTCAAGCAATTCTCTCACCTTAGCCTCCTGAGTAGCTGGGATTACAGGCATCCACCAACATGCCCAGCTAATTTTTGTTTTGTTGTAGAGTTGGGTTTCACCACGTTGGCCAGGCTGGTCTTGAACTCCTGACCTCAGGTGATCCCGCTGCCTTGGCCTCCCAAAGTGCTGGGATTACAGGCATGAGCCACTGCACCTGGTCTAAAATAGTCTATTTGAGATAGGGTTGTGCTCTGTCACCAAACCATACTCACTGCAGCCTCAAGCTCCCGGGTTCAAGCAATCATCCTACCTCAGCCTCCCAAGTAGCTGGGACTACAGGCACACACACCACCATGCCCTGCTAATTTTTGTATTTTTTGTTGAGAAGGGGTCTCGCCATGTTGGCCAGGCTGGTGTCCTTCTCGTTCTCCTGGCCTCAAGTGATCCAGGAGGAAAACTTGGGAGGAGGCTTCCCAAAGTGCTGGGATTACAGGTGTGAGCCAGCGCATCCAGCCTTACCTGCTTTTCTTAACGTGATTCCTTCCCCCACCTTATCTATGTTAACAAGCTAAAGTATTTTTCTTCATTATCATGTATTCAAATCTAAACATTTAAAAATAGCGTAAATATTTTAAAACATTGATTCTGTTTGTTTCATCTACATTACTAGAACTGTCTCAAGGCAATGTCCAATGTGAGCCGCAGGTGGCTGCTGGGCACTTAACATGCAGCTGGTCCAAACTGATGGTGACACACACAGATTTTGAAGACTCAGTGTGAAAAAAAGGATGTAAAATATCTTGTTAGTAATATTTTCATATGGATCACATTTTGAAATGATATTTTTGATGTCCTGGGTTAAATAAAACATATTCTTAAAATTCTGACCAAGTGAGGTGGCTCACGCCTGTTATCCCAGCACTTTGGGAGGCTGAGGCGGGTGGATCACTTGAGGTCAGGAGTTCAAGACCAGCCTGGCCAACATGGTGAAACCCCGTCTCTACTAAAAATACAAAAATTAGCCAGATGTGGTGGTGAATGCCTGTAATCCCAGCTACTCAGGAGGCTGAGACACAAGAATTTTTTGAACCCAGGAGGCAGAGGTTGTGGCAAGCCAAGATTGCACCACTGCACTCCAGCCTGGGTGACAGAGTGAGACTCCATCTCAAATAAAATAAAGAATAAAATAAAATAAAATTCACTTCACCTGTTTCCTTTAACATGGCTACTGCAAAATTGAAAATCATGTATGTGCCTCATATTATATTTCCAGTGGATAGCAATGGTTTAGAGGAGGAAGAAATCTTTTAGGAATATTTTGGCAGAAGGTGAGGTTTTTGAAAACATCGTGTAAGCCACAGAGCTTAGGAACAAACCAACACAATCAACATTTACATTTGGTTTTGTAATTCTCAAAATGAATTTATATACATTATCTGACATGCCTTCCAACAGGGACAGACGGGCAGATACTTTTCTCCTTATTTGAAAGATGATGGAACTGAGCGTCCTACAAGTTAAGTGACTTGGTTTAAGATGAGGTGGCTACAAAGTGAACTAGAGACTGTGAGTTCCAAATCCAGGGTTCCTCCCTTTGAGCAATGATTTGGTCAGATAAGTGCAAACAGAAGTGAGCCCCTTATCTCGAGAAGACTGAGAGTCACAAGCAAGGTGCAGAAGTAAAACCAGGGGTTAGAACATTATTTATACGGCCCGCTAATGAGCTTTTTAAGTGTAAAAATGCGAAATCTCTACTGTTACCACTTACTCACACCTAGAAAGCATACCTAAATACTTACCCTGTTGTTTTAGCGATGCAGTTGTTTTATGAATATGAGAAGCCTACTGACAGGTTCTGGGTTACCTTTCCCTTTACTCTTATTTACCTACACCTTAGGTAAACATATCTGCAACCACAAAAGGCAGCATTGTTTGCTACAAAACTTCACCACCTCACGCTAGACCAAATTAGAGCCTTAAGTATAACAGGCCCAGGAGGAAAAAGTCAAACAATAAAAATGATGTTAAACTGTTGCTATTGAGAGACACTCTTTTCTATAGAATGAAGAGGAAATCAACAAAGACAATATTCATAAATATTTTCCACAATAAAGGAGGAGTATAAATTGTCCACTGAAAAGAAGACAAGCCGGGCATGGTGGCTCATACCTGTAATCCCACTTCGGGAGGCCGTGGTAGGCAGATCACTCGAGGCCAGGAGTTTGAGACCAGCCTGGCCAAACATGGCGAAACTCCGTTTCTACCAAAAATACAAAAAACTAGCCGGGCATGGTGGTGCTCACCTGTAATCCCAGCTACTCAGGAGCCTGAGGCACTAGAATTGCTTGAACCTGGGAGGCAGAGATTGCAGTGAGCCAAGATCGCGCCACTGCGCTCCAGCCTGGGCGACAGAGCAAGACTGTCTTAAAAAAAAAAAAAAAAAAGACAAAAACAGCAGACTCACACAAAAAGTGCTAAAGAAGGAAACTGAAATAAACTCTCAACATTGACTATCTATGGAATAGGGGGGCCACAGGTTGAATTCTGCAACTTGATCACTTACTTAAGCATGTAAAGATTCAGAAATGATTTAGATGGTAGTTTGATTTTGTTAAGTTTCTCCCTTAGAAGGTAAAGCAACTAAGTTGCCATATTCTTTTATTTATTTATATTTCTTTTTTGAGATGGAGTCTCACTCTGTTGCCCAGGCTGAAGTGCCGTGGCACGATCTGGGCTCACCGTAACCTTCGCCTCCTGGGTTCAAGTGATTGTTCTGCTTCAGTCTCCTGAGTAGCTGGGACCAGAGGCGTGAACCACCACACTCGCTAATTTTTGTATTTTTAGTCGAGACAGAGTTTCACCAAGTTGGCCAGGCTGGTCTCAAACTCCTGACCTCGAGTGATCTGACTGCCTCAGCCTCCTACAGTGCTGGGATTACAGGCATGAGCCACTGTGCCTGGCTGACATGTTCTTTTACAAATCCTGTTAGTAACATCACACTGTACACTGACTCATCCTTTCATTAAACAGTGCCAAGCAGTTTACCTTGATCCAGGTTATCGTCTATTTCTTGGAACCTCACTCTTCGCTTAGATGGTCTCTGCTGCATTTGGGCAGGGTGGTCTCCTACAGAATCAGTCCTCTTCTTTAATATTGACACCAATCCTTCAGCAGGAGCAACCTGTCAGAAATGATAAGAATCATTTGTTCTATTAAAGCGGGACATCTCAATGATATTTTACATGCAGCTATAAAAAGGCTAATTCAACAGATATTTGAATTTTTATAGAGTATCCAATTCCTACAGAAAAAAAATAACCATCATCAAAATCAAACAGAATAAACCTTGCACTTCTGTGCAGATGACTGAGAAACACAAAAGTCTAAAAACCCTGATTTCTTTCTTCAACCCCTGAACTGATTCCGGGGACAGGCAGTGTGAAGCGTTCAGCCGACTGGAAATCAGAACACCTTGCTTTGTAGCTTAACTTCCCTGTTATTGGTAAAATGATCACTGACAGTCCCCTCTTTGCTTAGTCATTAGGACTGGATTTTGCTTTACAATGGATGCTTATAATCCACCACTGCTTTTTCATTCATCAGCAATTTTAAACAAATGAACATATGAAACTTAAAATATATCTGGATACCAAGCTTTTAACATCAAAGTGTTGTCCTCAGTTTCTCCGAGAAACTGTGCATTTACTAAATAATGCTCTAATGCTCAAAATATTTTAAGGGCTTTCTAGAATTTCTCTCAGAGCCAGTTTACTAGGGACAGATTACTTTCTAGTGTGCAGAGGTTAGCAAACTATAACCCGCAGGTCAAACGCCTGTGCTGCCTAATTTTGTGAATAAAATGTAATGGGAACACAGCCAAGCCCATTCATTTACATATTGTACGTGGCTGCTTTGGGGTCACACTGGCACTGCGTGGTTGTAAGAGATCATAAAGCCTAACACGTTAATAACTTGGCCTTTTATAGAAAAAGGCTGCTGTCTCATATCTCTTCTGCCCTTTATATGATGCCTTCTAGCTTTCACTTGGGCTGCCTCTCTCCTGCCTATGTTCCACCCCTATTCACAAACAAATCCAAAACCCTCACCATTTAAGTGCTCAAAGACTCCAAGGCACAGGGAGAAAGGAGAGGATCAGGTCGAAGAGCCAGGCTGGGAAGCCAAAGGCCCCTGAACAGGAGGGCCAGGCACAGAAGTTAACTTGCCAGTTGCCTGATTGCTACAAGCTGTAGGTGATGACACAGGCAGGCATTGTGGGCTTAATGCTGAGGATGTCAGTGACTTGCTGGTATCAGGTAACTCTAAGCTGATGACTGCCTGCAATGTCATTTATCTAATCAATAGCATAAAACACTAAACATGATTTGCAGTTCCAGTCAGCAATCTTTGATAATGTGCTATGCATAAATATTACAGAGTCTATTAGTTCTTTTTATATCTTAGGACTTTTAGGGCCAAATAACTCAAGATGGTCTTCAATTATGCTTCCCTGAATGCGGGTCTATAGAAACCATTATAAAAAAAAAAAAAAAAATCAATAAGCCAACAATATAGTCTTTTCTTTTTATAGAAAATATGTATTTCAGAAGTCCTTGTTCTGAGAAAACAAAAGGACTTTAGTAGCCTTGAAACGGTTAAGCACAAATGGGTAAAGAAAGCAACATCATCGTTAAAGAACTCCTTCAAACAACAAAGAAAATATTTTCCAAGCTCCTTGCTGAAACTGAGAGGGAAAGCAGTATTAACAAGTTTCCAAAGAGCAAAAGATGGAAAACAAAAATTAATTTTAATGAATACATTACTACTATAGATGTATCACTGATATTCTTTTAATTTTTAGTACATGTTATAAAAAAGGAGAGAAGCTTGAATCTGGCTCTTCTAAAATTTTTTCAAAAATTTAAAAAGGGGGAGGAAGAGGTTTATTGATTCCTTCATTGTCCATTTCCTCCATAAAATATTGTCATCCACTTACCAATGGTGAATTCACCCACTACGGGGGTTTGCAAGGTACCGTTATAACTACCCAGAAAAGCAATCCTATTAAGAATAGTTTTAAAGATGAGCCCCAGAGTTGTGTTACTGTTAATTGTATATCTTTGTAAGAATTTTCCATCTGGCCGGGCGTGGTGGCTCATGCCTGTAATCCCAGCAATTTGGGAGGCCGAGGAGGCGGGATCACCTGAAGTTGGGAGTTTGAGACCAGCCTGACCAACATGGAGAAACTCCATTTCTACTAAAAATACAAAAAATTAGCATGGTGGCACATGCCTGTGATCCCAGCTAGCACCACTGCACTCCAGCCTGGGCAACAAGAGCAAAACTCCATCTGAAAAAAAAAAAAAAAAAGAACTCTGCATCTGCAGATTCAAGAAACGGATACAAGCCATAAATCAAAAGACACTGCAAATCTGAACAAATATGTTGACAGGTGAAGAGAAGCTCCTGAAGTCATGTGGAAAGGCCCAGAATGTGCCACTCGAACCTAGAGCTGGTCCTGGAGCAGCGGCTGTGAGGTCCCACCTTGGCTCCTGAACTATTCTTAAAAGTATTTCCATATATTTTTAAAACTATAATGTCAGTGTTAAAAGGTGAAGAATTTTTAAATCTCAAAAAATAAAGCTTTAAAACTAAATTTAGTTTCCCACTTCAACTGCCAAATTCTTACCCAAACAAATATACCAAGCACTTCTATTGAGACTAAAAAGAATGTCTGAGCTATAATTAATGTAATTGTTACTGCTGGTGCTCTATGAATAAATGCAGAATTCAAAAAACTCCATCTGGCCTAGTCTTCTGTATTTGCAAATAAATAGTTCTTCCCACACTTCCCCTCAAATATCAGTGAACATCTAAAATAGCATTTTCAGAATAAACTAGTTGTGAAAACAAAATTATCCTGTAACTCTTCTGGAATAGCAAATCCTAATGTGACAAGGAAAACATCCAGAGACACACTGCTGTTGGAAGTGCCTCCTCACCAAATTAAAGGAAAAATAGATACCAAACAGTATTCTTTTAATGATAAAGGTTTTACTCAATTTAGCATCTCTAGGATGGTGAATTCTGAACAAGAATGCACAGTTGGCTTCCAACTGATTTGAGAATTAACATTTATAAATCATATTATTATAGTATATCATAAATACCTGAAGTGCCAGCAATCTCATGTAGTGGCACATGTCAAATTTACCACCACTATTCCCAAATAAAGAAACAGGAGATACTCCCTGCCTACTCTCTTAGCGCTGGGTTCCATAATAAGAATAATTTAGTAAATGTGTACATTTTATGTAAAGACACTTACATAATATATCATATTTAAATTTCACGACTCTCTTTTAGTTCCTTAATTTCTTTTCTTTTTGAGACAGAGTCTTACTCTGTCACCCAGGCTAGAGTGCAGTGGTGCAATCTTGGCTCACTGCAACCTCCACCTCCCAGGTTCAAGTGATTCTCCTGCCTCAGCCTCCCGAGTAGCTAGGATTACAGGCACCTGCCACGACATCCGGCTAATTTTTGTACTTTAAGTAGAAATGGGGTTTCACTATGTTGGCTAGGCTGGTCTTGAACTCCTAACCTTGTGATCCACCCTTCCTAGTTTTTATAACATAGTAGGCGTTCAATAAATATGCCAGAGATTCCTTGACAGGTACAGGTACAATTAAAAAAAAATACCAGAGAATAAATAAATATACAGACGAGCAATTTACATACACATAGCACCTAGGATACACTTGTTTGAGTAATGTAGCTTTTTCATTGAAAATAAAGCCAAATCTGTTCTTAAAGAATATTTACTTTTACCAGTGAATTAAAAAAAAACAAAAGCCTTATTGGGGATAGTGGCTGTTATTTACAACAGCCTGTATTAGCTTTGCAGAGAATATAAAGGTGTATTTAACAGAATCCCTATCTTTAAGGAGTTTGCGGTTTGTTGTAGAAGACAGTATGTGTATGTCTTATAATAACAGAAAGAGATTACAGCTAGACAGGATTTTGGGGGGGGTGTTCCAGCGTGTAGCTCATTTGAAGCTCGGAGGAATTGTTTGAAAGAAATGAACTTATGGACTCCAGTGATGAGGGACTAATGGCATCAGCTAGTACTTACTGACTACTGGCCATGAGCTAGGCACTGCTTGGTACTCTCCATGCTAAAAAGTCATGACCTAGATGTTGAGGGCTGGGAAGAAATAGATACATGGAAAGAAGGTTGCTCACTTCAGGGAGAAGCTGAAATACACAGAGGGAAAAGAGCAAAGGTGACAATGTGCAAGGTGTATATGGGAGGTGGCAAGGGGGCCAGTCTGACACCAAAGGACAGAAGGCCTCTGGGAAGGCAGAGTGGACTGGATTACAAGAGTCTTGAATGGCAAGTCAGGTAGCACAGCCTTTATCTTGCAGCTAAAGAGAGCCACAGGAAAGGAATGATTATGTGAAAAACGTTTTCTAGAAGGAGTTTCACTTCACAGTCTGTGTGTTAGATCAAGAACCCTCAGGTGCAGAGTTTTAAAAAGCTGAAGACTTCTGGACAAGGCATGGAAACCTTCTTCCTTTCACTCTACAGCTATCTCATTTCATTTACTTCTAATACCTGACTGGCTCCTTGGGTACGAGTTTGAGACCCTAAGTTTCTATCGTGCTAACCTAAGACCCATTTGGAGGGGAGATGAAACAAGGGACGGGGAAACTTAAGTAACTAATGCAGAAGTCCAAGAACAGGCAGTCAAAATAGAAATTACAAGCGTGGTTAAAACGGAAAAGAAAAGGAGCTTTGTGCAAGAGACATGGCAATCAAGAGAAGCACTAATTAATTGGAAAATTTAGAGGTCATAGTAAAAACAAAAGGCAAGGATGAGACCATTTGGAAAACAGGTAATTCCTGGGTTTTCCTTTGGGGCTCTTTAGAGACCTACATAAATTCTGGGCCAACCAATGCTCCTAAACCCTCTTACATTATTGGAAGACTGCATTTCTTCTATTGTAAGGAGGCTGGGCTTCCCCTGCTCCTCTCAAAAAAAGTCATTCTGGGCAGAACAACCATGATTGCTGTTTCTAAGACCCTCTTTTGTTCTAGATCCAAAGAGCAGCTACCAATGTGATTTCATAAACTACTGCTGCTTAGTGCTGGCCTCCCATCTGAACTTGGCAAGAAAATCCTACAGCAGCTAGTGGTAGAGGGACTTCCCTGATCCCAGGGGTCTAGCCAAGAAGTAGCTACCTCACTTAACAGGCGACAGGGGTGAACACTCACAGCTTCGATTAGACAGCTTCTCTAAAGGCAAACCCAGGAGCAATTTGGGTTGTCATTTTTCTCCCCACTAGACAGTGTGACCTTACGTGCTCCCCTGTATTTTGTTTCATGTGACACAGTAGATTTGAAAGCACTGAAGTAAAGGTTGCTAATCCAGACAGAGGGCAAGGAAGCTGAGTTGCTCTCTCCCAGATCACGCGCTTTCTAAAGCCCAAGCACTAACAAAGCGCTCCGTCCTCAGATTTTAGAAATGATGAAATTACTTCTAAAAACAACAATCACTTGAATCTGAAACACTTAATATAGTTTTTTAAACATGAAATCTCTGCAGATGATAAATGTATATGTTAATGAAGAAAAATGAATGGTTTATTTTTACACAGCATATCATGTTGCTAAAATCTGCTCACAAGGGGACTTCTGAATTATACGATTATTTTCAATATTCAAAAATAGATTCACTTTTGTAAAATGTCTCCAATATTCAATCTGAACCTCACTTGCTCAGGAAACAGCTCCCTCATCTCTGCACGTGTTAACAGTCTGCTAGAAGCCGAGTGCAGCTGGTGGGTCATCCTGCCGCTATGAGTTTGTATGGCACATTTCTTTCAAGTTTTGATGCTAGGAGCTCCCTCTGAGTCCTAGGCTACAGGAGGAACAGCTGACGAGTTTAAAGATAAGATAATGCAACTCTTCCAGGTTCCAGAATCAAGCAAATATATGACTTATTTGCATTATCAGGTTCCTGGGCAAAGGGGGTTTGGGTTCTGACGTTAAAATAATCGTGTCAGTTTATTATGGGTATTACAATAAAACTTCATCCTTTGCCAAAAACTACAGGATACTCAAATTCAGCAGAAAGACAACACATTTGGTGCCAGGAAACTGTTAGATTGCAGGCTTCATCTGCACACAAATCCTCACCTGTATCTTTAGTCACTGCATCTGTAATGCGGCACTCACAGAGAAGTCACTCAATAAAAATTACTGAATGAGGGAGTAAACAAATAAATCTTTCCATTGTGTTGTCTGACACTGTATATGTAATACTTTTTTTCCTTAAAAATCTATGAAAGGAGGATAAAATTTTTGATGCTTTTTAAAAACAGCATACAGTATAGACTATACTCCTGATGATAATGTATCATGCTACTTTTTACATAAGAAAGAAGAGCAATACTTCAGATATTAATCTATCACTTTAGATAGCAAATTACTGGGTTTGAAAAAGCTTTCCAAACCTAGACAAGTTCCCTTTATACATGTCTCTACATAAATAGTGTAGACATTTTTAGTTCTCTATGACATTTTATGTAAATTATTTCATTTGATGTGAGGAATCCAATTGTTCAAAGTAAAACAAAACAAGTGCTTGCACTGGGCTGGCAGTGATGATTAACACCAAGTTCCACTGGAGCCAAGGGTGGGCAATGCAGAAGTGCAAGAAACTAAAAGCAGACAGGCAAGAGACAAGGGGAAAGCTGGCAAAGAAAGAACAAACTAGCATGCCCTAACACAAACACAGGGGCAGAAAGAGGGAAGTAAGAGAACCTGAGGGGGAGAAAGGATAGGGAGACCTGGGAAAGAGAACAGAAAAGGACCACCTGCAACAGCATAGCAATGGGGGCGGGGGAGGGGCAGACACAGGTGCCTCGGGGTTCCCAAGTGCACGAAAAATGCTGTTCATAATTACTTGGTTATTAAGAGATCATTGTCGATATCCTCTAATCATAAAAGGAAGGAAGCATAAAAAATATTTCAGAAACTATTCCAGTGAAATTATCCAAGTGTGACAGCGGAGAGCCCCAAAAGGCCAAGAACATCATCTGATTTCTCATCCTCAGCACCAAACACAGGGAAGACTATTAATAACATTTTACTGAAAGCACAAGAACAAAAAGTGTTTGAAGGCCAGGCACAGTGGCTCACGCCTGTAATTCTCACACTTTGGGAGACTGAGGCAGGTGGATCAATTGAGGCCAGGGGTTGAAGACCAGCCTGGGCAACATGGTGAATCCCTGTCTCTACTAAAAATACACAAAAATTACCAGGGCATAGTGGTGCATGCCTACAGTCCCAGCTCCTTGGGAGGCTGAGGCATGAGAATTGCTTGAACCCAGGAGTTGGAGGTTGCAGTGAGCTGAGATCGTATCACTTCACTCTAGCCTGGATGACAGAGTGAGACTCCATCTCAAAAAAAAAGATTTCGATTAAAATGTTTCACGTTCAAATCTAAAATTAAAAGACATTTTAAAAATAAAAATCCTAAGTTTGCACTCATAAGGATACCCAATATTGCCTGGATATTTCACTTAGTCTAAAACCTCATTCTTAAGGTATCAGAAAATATTAAGCATTAGTGATTTTTAGCATTGAAACTTTAAAAACTCCTTTCCCGACAGAGTTAGGCAGACTTTGTTAAACTATGCTTCTCAGAATGGAGAGGGAAGGACGTATTCAGAAAGCAAATGTTTAACAATCTGCTTAGCACTGTCATAGGAAAGTAATCAGTTTTAAAGTCATATATATGTATCTTTTGGGTTTCTTAAAATAGCTTAACTTAATAGACCAATATAATCTTAGGAAAGGAGACCATTATGTATTACCTTAATAGAAAAGACAACTTTAAACACAAACAATTTCCACTGTTAGTTGTTATCCAGTAGAAGTGACATTGCGTTTTGAGTCTGAGGAGGGAATATTCCATTAGTTGTAATACAAAACATTAATAATTAATCTGCCACATTAAAATATTTTTCCCCAATTTAAACTATTATTTTATCCTTAGAAATAGGATGACTCAGGTGATACAGTTTTAAATTTAGTGATGTGGGGAAAAATAATTTGGGAAAGGGATGTTAATTGTAGGCTTTGTAAATACACGGCAATAGATGATTGAAATACACAGGAGAAATGCTACAGGCCTTTGCTACATCCATGACAAGACCTCTGTGCATCTTCAACACAGCTGAGTAGAGAGGAGGCTAAAGATAAAGGCTACGGAAACTCAAAGAATCGATCTGGAGGAGACATCTGGAAACCAGAGGACAGAAATTGATCCAGCCAAACAGCTTTCAGGCAGAGGCAAAAACTGAAATTCCAAAAGTTCATATTATCCCCTGAAATCACTTTCATGAGTTACTGGGGAAAGATAGTTCTACAAGGTGCACCATATGATGATCAGCGTGTAACTAGTGCAGTGTTGAAATGGAGGAAAATGTTTTATAAAGTGGGCAACACAACAGGAGCACTCTGATCCTTCTTCACAAATTATACCTAAAAAGGTAAATTAGACCACATGACTTTTCCCTCTAAGGCCAACTTGATTACTGGCATGAAAAAAAGGCAGTCAGATAATTTTTGGTGTTACACCTGAGATTTGAATATGAGTATAAGCTTTGTTTTGTTAACTTCCTGTACCAGAGATTTAGTTAAAATATACAAGAGAATGAATACTGGATTAAGTGCTTTACCACGAACTCTAATTTTTTCAAAAACTATTTTTAACATTGTGGAAAAATATATATAACATGAAACTGCCATTTTAACTCTTTGTAAGTATACAATTCAATAGCATTAATTACAATAAAAATGTGCACCATCACCACTATCTATTTTCAAAATTTTCCATTGCCCCAAATGGAAACTCCGTGCCCACTAAGCAATATTAAATAATTTTGTTAAGCAAAAACTAAGAAGAAAAACAATAGTCTGTAGAGAATTAACTGCAAATGGCAATCAAGCTGTCTGGTTAAAATAAACAAGAGAATGAATAGTACGCCAAGTGCTTTACTATTCTACCTAATTTTGGCAAGAAAAAAAATTAAGAAGAAAGGTCATAGTTCATAGAGAATTGACTATAAATGGCAATGAAGAAAGTTAGTAATGTAGCATTTATAATTACCTTAGAAAGCTTTTCAGTCTTCTATTTTAACATATATTTCATTGTCTAGTTCGGTTTTGTTACTTGTTCATTTCCCCTTATTTATTTTTTTAATGATAATGCTGATTTAGAATACAATGAGTACAAATGGGACTTAAAAGTGAACTTGGGGGAAAATGGTGAAGAAAAGGAAATGCAGCCAGTAGCCTAATTTTCAGAGAAGAAAACAGGCACACAGAGGTAAAAAAGTCCACGAGGCTCCAACTAAATGGCGAGACCGTGCTGGGACTAAGGCAATTGAATTCTGCCCTACCACACAGGCCACCTTAGGGAGGCTGCTGTAGTTTGGGTATGGCTTTTATCTTTTCTTTTTCCAAGCTTTTTTTGTATTATCAAACAACGGAAAATTGTCGTTTTTCCTTGATCTCTTTTTTTTTCAACTTAATATAAGGTTGAAAATTAATCCAGAACCTCTTATGTTTTAAAATGTTTCTTCCATTCTTTACACTGTTTTAAAAGATTTTAAAAATATATTAACAAGAGGAAGAAACAGTAAGTACATATTATATTTTATCTGCTAGATGTAGGAGAAGAAAAATGAGACTTCCTTAATAGAATGTGACTATTCTTGTTTTGATTCTAATTTCTGGAACTGCCACGTAACAGTCAGGACCTTGAAAAATGAATATATCCAGTAACACTCACTCTAGCTGAAGGCATGCAATAGAACATCTTGGAGTATGAACATTATCATGATTTGAGGTCATTTTATTCAATGCATACAAATATAAAAACTACTTATAATGAAAAGCTTATGTTAACAAAAATATTCCCTCACGTTGGAGACAAAGGAAAACTTACAAAAACAAAGCAATATTGAATACATATATATGTTTTTAAAATGCCATTTTACTTTTAATTGCACTTCGTTTCTGATTTACCTCTGCAATCTCTATCCTTTTGGCAAGATCATCAAGAGAAAGACAGCTTTCATCGGAAGGCAGATTCTCCTGAAGACTATAGGATGCTTCTTCAGGAGAGAGATCTTGCAGGAGATCAGAGTCGTCGTCTTGGTTATCTTCATATGAAAGCGAATCTTCGGTATCTTTTAAACATTCCTCTAAAAGGCTGTTCAAATAGTCTTCTGTTTCCTTGTTGAGATGGTCATCTTTATCTCCCTTTTCCTCTGGGGCCATATACACCTCTGGAAGCGGTGTGCCTAAGTCAGATATTTTATGATTTCCACAGTGCACATTCTCAGAGCCCTCTGAGTCAGCCTGACCCTGTGGTGATTTTCCATCACTGTCCGTGAGACCAGCCTGCTGCAGCTCATTTAATTTATTGTTCTCAAGTTGGTCTGTGGGCAATGCAGCAGAAGCATCCCGAAGTGGCAAATGGAGTTCTTTTCTTTGAGCCTGTGTATATTTACCCTCAGAAATCAACGAAGGAGGTATATGGTCACAGCCTGGTAAAATCAATGGCTCTATCACTAACTCGCTGGAAGGAAACACCTTAGGGTGTTCAGCAGTGCCCTCTATTTTGGCCACATCCTGGCAGGCCTCTGTTTGAGCCAGCTGCAAGGGACTGTCATCTTCACAAGCATTCTCAGACGCGTCTGGCCCAGACGGGCTCCCTGCCGTCTCCGAGGACTGGGTGTGGAGGGCTAACGTGGCTTCAGTGCTGCACAGCGGCTCCTCCATGTGGTCCTTTCCTGCAGTTACCGAAAGGCTTGGGGAATTGGCCTGCCCGTCCATCTGACCACGGCAGGGACAGCTCTCCAGGGGCTCTTCTTTATGTTGGCTTTCTTTATTTGGTTTTGTGCGAAGACAAGTTTTACTCTCTAAAGATGAAGAAAAATAAATCGTTTAAAATTCAAAACTACACTCTGTATAGGAGGGAAAAGAAGAGACATGTAGTATGTGTAACAATAATATTCTAACCCTCTCAAATGGAAATTCTATCTGTTGCATAATAGTGTCTTTAAGTAGAGGAAACACCTAAAATATTTGGTAAATAGTCCTTACACATGACAGGGATTATTCAAAAGCATGTGAATATGAATAAATCACTTAGACCTCATTAAAATCAAAAAGTCATTTTCAAAGGTTTAAAACGTATTCTGAACTTTATTAGCCTTTTACATTAAAATGAAGTTAGAAAGATTATTTTCAGCACATTTAAGACATGATGTATTAAGTAAATATTTTTACATGATGAATCTCAGTAACACATTTATCACTTTAAATGTAAGAAAAGTAATACTGGTCTGGGTTACTATGATTAAAGACTAACCTCGGTTCTGTTCAAATTTATAATTTGACCAGAATACCACTAATAAATATGTTTGCAAATTACTTGCAACTTCTTAAAGGGAGGTAGCAAAGGGCAGCAATAAAAAGAATAAGTTTTTGCAACAAGTAGAAATGGGTTTAAATTTTGACATCTCTTTCAATTTCTACTTTAAATATAATCAACTTATTTTTTTTCCACTTTAAAATGAAACAGTTAAAAACCTTTGTGTGAATAATGAATGAGAAGTGCACAGACTGGTAGATAACAGAGCAGCTTGCTCACCCTCACTTTATTGGTACACTTAGCATGCGTAACTATTTTAGAAGTTTTAACTTTTTGATACTAATGTTTGTTTAACTTACATAAATAATGAGCCAAAGGGGAAAATAAAAGAGAAAATAAGATGATAATTTTATTCTATTTGTTTTTTCACTTAATGGCACTTTATTTTTCTTTTCTTTTTTTTTCTTTTTTTTTTTTTTTAAGATGGGGTTTCACCATGATGGCCAGGCTGGTCTTGAACTCCTGATCTCAGGTGATCCACCCACCTTGGCCTCCCAAAGTGCTAGGATTATAGGCGTGAGCCAACGCGCCTGGCCGGCACTTTATTTTTCTTGCCTTTTTTTCCTTTTCACCCTGGACTCCAAAAGCATAGTGATGCTTTAATACTAATTACCAACTGACAATTGAGGCCCATACCATTTCAAGCAAAAGGCATTACTGAAACACTGGCTTCAGGTTTCAGAGAATCTGGTACTGAGGCTACACCTCAACTCCGGGCAGCTGAGAGGTAGCTATTCAGTAGAGTTCATAGTTCCTCCCCTGACATGCTGACTCAAATATCAGATGAGGGTCGGGAGAAGGAAGATGGGTCACCTTTGGGAGAATATAGCATTCCTTCTCTCTCTCCACCCCAAAGAATCACTCAAACTTTGTGAGACTGCAAGAAAACACAGGCACATTTCATTTCCTTTCAGTTGCTGCTCTGCCACTGGGCTTGCTGGGCTGCCTCTCCCTCTACTAAAATGGGGGAAGGTTAGAGCAATGAGGTCCACAGCCAAGGGGAAAGGGGGCCAAGCCACTCCTCCACGAATTCCAGTACCCAAGGGTTCAGAAGATGTCCCTTGAAACATGTCCACAGGATTCAGAGACTAAGATTGGAGACCACAGTCCCATAGGTACTATGAAAGCACAGGGTAGAGAGACCTCTCCCACCCCACATCCCAGAGGAATGGGGTGTGTTGCTTCCAGCTGAGGGTCAGTTACCTAAAGGCTGCAAGTATCTAGGGGAGCCTCCTGGGAGGAAACTCCACTGTAGCTGCTCCTGCTGGAGCCACCACATCCCCACAGAACAACCTGGGTTCAGCCATAAGCACCAGTACAGCTAACTCCAACGACGAGCAGACTATGTTCCCAGCCCTGGTTACTGGAGGGCAGGGAAGACATCTGGTACAATGAGATTTAAGTGTGAAAATGAAGTTCAGGATTAAATAGGGGTAAGTTCTAAAGAATTGAAATGGGACTACTTAATAGCTTATAAGCGACCGAAAACTTACAGAATCCATCTGAGGTGCCATTCTATGAGTAGGAAGTGAGGTGGTGGACTGCAGCTATGCCACAAAATACAACCAGATAGATAAAGTACCATATCTAATGAACTGAGACACCACTTAAGTGATGAGTCATAAAGACTATCTAAAGGTACAGTGAATTATTTACAAAACAGCCTGAAAATGGTTGCTTCATCCCATTATTTAGAAAGACTACAGAAAATTACGGGAAAAAAAACCCATCACAATTTTGGAAAAGGCAAGAGTTCCAAACTACATTTGGAGAGTAGCCCATATTGTTGACAATGCTCTTTAAAACACTGTTTGGTGAAACCTGGGCAACATTTCTTTCCCCGGAATTTAATCCATACTCCCTCATAATAAGGTCATTCACAGTATATCTGGATTGTAGAAGCCTTTGATAATCCATACAAGGTACCTAGCAGAAGCAGGCTGCATTCAATTAGAAATGGGATGACTCAGGTTCTAGTTGTGAATCGGGGCACCAAGCAAGTGACTCAAACTAGGTGCCTCAGTTTCCCCATCTGTACCTCATGAATCAAAGCAGAGTCCAAGGTGGAGGGGTACTGGGCAGCAGCCATGCTAAGTAAGTCTCAAACTCAAACACAGAGCCTGTAATCACACTTTTGCCAAGGTGCTCAACACGAAGACACGTTCACATCCAAACTAGGCAGGTTTTGTGTTATTTTTCCTCCTTTAAAATTGTTATGAAGTTCATTTTACTGTGATTTCTGACATAAAAATGACTGGAAAAGAAAAGCTAGGAAGAACAGAGGATATAGTAGGACTGACCCAAGGCAATATCCCTAGCTTGTCTCAGAAGTGAAAAGGAGATTAAGATTTGAAAGAATAAAAATATACTTTGTAAAGAGTAAAAGGGTGGCCAGGCAGGTGGCCCATGCCTGTAATGCCAGGACTTTGTGGGGCCGAGGTGAGAGGATCACTTGAGGTCAGGACTTCCAGACCAGCTGAGCAACACAGAGACCCCCATATCTACAAAAATTTTAAAAATTAGCGCCGTGGTGTGTGCCTATAATCTCAGCTACTGGGGAAGCTGAGGCAGGAGGATTCCTTGAGCCCAGGAGGCCGCTGCAGTGAGCCATGATGGTGCCACTGCACTCCAGCCTGGGCAACAGTGTGAGACCCTGTCTCAAAAAAAAAGATTGGGGGAGGGAAAAGGGCTATGACAATATCACCACCACCATCATCATCATCATCATCAACATCATCATCATATCACTTCAGGGCAACTCATCCGAAACACCTGATACTTCCTCTTCAGTATCAGGGCTCTCAGGCCCAGGAACATGAAGCCTAGAAATGTACACTAACAGTAAAATCAGATATCACGAGGGAAAAAAACCCTAAAACATATTTATTTATTTCCATTTTCTAAAGCTTTTATAATGAACAACATGCCAAACATTTAGAAAAAAGCCTCTTAAAATCTTTTGACATAGGCGCAAGGTGGTATGAAATACATCATAAATGTTTTAGAAATGTATACATACAAACTAAAGTATATCATGGAGTTTTAAATATCTAAATTTACAGAACCAATTTCTGATAAAGTGCATACAGTAACTGTTGAATTTTAAACAGAAAACAATGTATGAATATACAAAAAACAATCCAATTTAGAGCATTTTGTACAATCTCTCCTTATTCTGTTAAATATATATAACCACCTACCGAAACATAATAATCTCATGTTTTTATAAGTATTTAGATTTTATAGTATCTACTACTAGAAGTCTAAAAAGTAGAGCTACACAATATAAAAAGTCTTATTTTGCTATTTTTCTATGAGAGATATACATGCAAAAACGTAAATGCAAAAAAAAAAAAAAAAAATCCTCCACAGCAATTCAAATGTAACACCTGTAAAATATCAGAGGAGGCAGGTAACTTTTATGCTGCTCCCCAGCTTAAGTTAAAAACGTACCTGACACTTTGGTGGTAGCTCCTGTTTCCTTTGGATCTTCAGACACTATTAGCTGCGTAGAGCATTTCCTTTCCGGGGACTTCTCCACAACTGCTATCTAAAGAGTTTAAAACAAGAAAACCCAACTTTTGGGGAAACTATTGCATTAAACTAGGAAGCTGAAAAGAACTTGGGAAAGGTTTCTTTATTTTCCAAAATAGTCCATAAAACAGACATATGACACAAACATTTTTCCTAGAAATATTTTCAAAAGAAACAATTTCTTACCTTATGTTTGGATAAAAGAGGACTGTAGAAAAAAAGAAAGAAAAAAGAATTTTAAAAAAATTACAACAGCAATACGCTTCCAAACAAATGTCACTGAAATGGCTATAAAAAAAATACAGCTACTCTGGGTTCTAATATTAGCACAGAACATTTCCACGGCTGAAACATTACCACTGGCTCACATAGTTCAAAGTGCAGCCATATCATGTGTTAATCTCCTTAGATGGCCAATTACTATTGAAAACCCCCAAAGAAGCTACAAATGCTGAACTCCAGAAGGAAAAAAAAGAATGCTAACCTTTTCCTAATAAATAAAGACGAGTTCATATACACATATTTTTTAAATTTCAGTTTATGTCAGTTCAGTCTAAAACAGATTATGGTTGAAGATAATTTTGTTGGAATTCTCCATGGAAACAGCTAAAGTTACAAAAAGTAACTTTTAAATACTAAATTTTAGGGAGTACCAAAAATAACAGAATGTACATATCCATTAAAGGCTTGCACGAAAACGCTAATCGCCGCTTTATTCATAATATTCAAAAAACAAGAAACATCCCAAATGTCTACCAATAATAGAATGAATAAGCTGCTGCAGTCATCCAGTAAATCTGTACTGCAATAGAGCAGAGCGAACCACTGTGACAGGCAGCAACGTGGAACGAGATGTACTGACGGGTGCAAGAAGCCAGACGTAAGAATCTATACTCTGTGTGATCCAGTTTATATGAAACTACAGGTCAGGCAAACACATTCTGGTACAGTCCAGACAGTGGTTACTATTGGGGGTGGGCACAAAGTTGGGAGGTGCATGAGGAAGCCTTCTGAGGGGCTGGAATGTTCTATATCCTATACCTTGCTCAGAGTGGTAGTCACATAGACATACATGTTTATGGAAAAATTCATCAAGCTTGTATATTTTATGTATAAGTGGAAAATATTTTTAAATATTAAAAAATTTAACAGTAATAATATGGGGGAATTCTCCAAATCTTAAAGCATAAAAACACCATGCTCATATCATGTTCAAGAAATATCTGTTAGCAAGTCCTTTACCTGCTGCATGAGCTATGCAACAATGACCTAGCACCATTTCAGTATTAACAAACAGAGTTTTGGTTTACTCTCCATGATTCAGAAAGAACAGGAGAAAAAGTTCTCCGTAGAATGGAAAGTCTTTTAGCCTTTGTACAGAGAACTCACGTTCTAAATTTCAGAAATCTGTACTGGTTTAAACACTATTGTGTCCCTTTATCCTCAGAAATCTGGATCTTCGAATAAGGCCTTTTTTTTTTTTTTTTTTAAAGTAAGTGCCTTATTACTATTATGTAGTTTTAAAAATCCAACTCGGGCAGGCATGGTGGCTTACTCCTGCAGTATCATCACTTTGGGAGGCTGAGGCAGGTGGATTACCTGAGGTCAGGAGCTTGAGACCAGCCTGGCAAACATGGTGAAACCTTGTCTTCATTAAAAATACAAAAATTAGCCAGGCGTGGTGGCACATGTCTGTAATCCCAGCTACTTGGGGGGCTGAGGCAGGACAATTGCTTGAGCCTGGGAGTGAGTGGAGATTGTACCACTGCACTCCAGCCTGGCCGACAGAGTGAGACTGTCTCAAAAAAAAAAAAAAAAAAAAAAAAAAAAAAAAAAATCCAACTCCTTGATACAATTTAAGCTACTGAAAATTACCTGGTAAATGCAGTTTTTCTTCTGCAGTATTTTGGTTAGATACTGTATTCTATTTTCTTTCCAACATCAGACTACTCTTAAAAATGTTATGTTTTTACTACAAAACACAAACATTAACAAGTAGAATAAAAAGCCCTAATGTACAATTCTGTCCATCTGAACTGCCAATCTCTTAACCAAAAACAGATCAAAATCAGAAGTTACATTTTAAAATTTCTAATCAGAAGAATCTTTTGAACCTACATAAAGTTGACCTTTTATTGAGTTCAGTGTAAGAAACTCAGTAAAAACTAAGAAAGGAACCCAACAATTGTATTATACCCATCTTAATTTCTCCAGTTGAAAACATTAACAAAAAAGAAATGGATACTCAATGCTATAATGCTTCTTCAATATTCTACTCCAACTCATTCTAATGAAATTCTGATATACTTACTCTCGATGTGTTGCACAAATTTTAGTAAGCCGTTCAAAATCTTCACCATTAAATCCCTTTTCTGAATTCCTTAGAGGCGTAACTGTGTGTGGTTGCACAGTTTTCCATTTTGTTTCTAAATTTAAAGTATTTGTTAGTCACTGGCTCTTACAAAACATATTTAGGAGCAAAAAAAAAAAAAAAAAAACCCAAAAACAAAACAGTTGACTAGCACCACTTATAAAGATTTGCATGCAAAATTATCTTCTCAAACAACCCAACAGTTAGAAATAGCTAACTTAGTACTTTTCAGTATAAGTAAATATCATCCTAGAGATTAAATTAGCCAGTAGGACATGAAATGTGATAAGAAGAAATGCAAATAGTTGCAAATATTCTTTTCTTGGCATTGATATGAAGAGCAAAATACAAAGAAAAAAGTCTTCTGACAGTAGAATAGACTTGTAAAAATGCTACTTTCTTTGCAA
Organism: Sapajus apella; assembly: GCF_009761245.1. Classification (NCBI taxonomy): domain Eukaryota; kingdom Metazoa; phylum Chordata; class Mammalia; order Primates; family Cebidae; genus Sapajus; species Sapajus apella. The sequence continues at coordinate 2,151,325 of NW_022436989.1, forward strand.
CATTAACTTGACCATGGAAACATCTATTTTCTGATGTTAGTCTGTACTTACCCCACTGTTCTTGAATGGCGGAAAGATTTGCGAGCAATTGCTCATGATACAATCGTTCTAGCTGAATGAATTTCATTGCTTTCTCATCTGAATAGAATGTTTAAGGAAAATAGAAATCCAGACTATTTACATTATTCCCATATTTGAAGAAAAATGTCCTAAATATGTTGAGAAATTTGCAGCTTACTAAAACATGAGATGACTCTAAATATTTTTAAATTTAAACGCATCTAAAATAATGTTTCTCAGTTTGGAGTTCTTTCTCCCCACCGAGAGGGAGTCTTGCTCTGTCACCCAGGATGGAGTGCAGTGGTGCAATCTCAGTTCACTGCAACCTCTGCCTCCTGGGTTCAAGTGATTCTCCTGCCTCAGCTTCCTGAGTAGCTGGGATTACAGACACCTGCCACTGCACCCGGCTAATTTTTTTTTATTTCTAGTAGAGATGGGGTTTCACCATGTTAGCCAGGCTGGTCTTGAACTCTTGACCTTGTCATCCACCCATCTTGGCCTCCCAAAGTGCTGGGATTACAAGTGTAAGCCACTGTGTCTGGCCTTTTTTTTTTTTTTTTTTTTTTTGAGATGGAGTCTTCCTCTGTTACCCAGGCTGAAGTACAGTGGTGCAATCTCAGCTCACTGCAACCTCCACCTCCTGGATTCACGTGATTCTCTTGCCTCAGCCTTCTGAGTAGCAGGGATTACAGGTGTGCACCATCATGCCCAGCTAATTTTTGTATTTTCAGTAGAGACAGGGTTTTACCATGTTGGCCAGGCTAGTTTCCAACTCCTGATCTCAAGCAATCCGCCTGCCTTCACCTCCCACAGTGCTGGGATTACAGGCATGAGCCACTGCATCCAGCCTAGTAATGTTTCTTGGTTTTGAAGTAGGCACATTTTAATGTAGCATATTATGCAATAGCTACTTGGATTCCACACTATCAGCAAACAGAAACTAAAAGAAGGTTTTTAAGGCTCAAGAAATGTCTGCTTGTTAATATATTTCTAGCAGAGGCAACTAAAAGTAATTTAAGGAAACAGAACCCACATGGAATCCTGGAATCTACATGTTTCCCTATTTTATTTCTCTCTTTATTTCCTGTCAATCAACTATGTGACTCTCTGGTCAAGTGTTTCTGCTTCAACTCACCTTGATCCTTATTATTTCCCACTGACTGCTTTTCTCCCACAAGACCAAAGGATCACATGCCTAAACAATGACAGAGCAAAAATGTATACGGGTCTTCTGTAAAAACTCAATTAACTTGCACAGTGATTTCCATTGTTATCACTTGATTCTACTTCTATGCAGATGATCTTGTGAGCTTTTGCCTTCTCATCTGTATCACACAGATCGGCATCTTATGAGATCAAGATACATTGTCCAACTGCCTACCTTCCTCTGGGCAATGCTCTAAATGCTGACCCAGGAAAAAAGGAAGAGGAAAACTCACTGTCCAGCTTTTTGTCCTTCCCATGATCACTCAGAAATTTAGTTCTCTCTCTCCCCCCGTCTCTTTCTTCTGAGACAAGATCTCCTTCTGTTGCCCAGGCTGGAGTGTAGTAACATGATCATAGCTCACTGCAGCCTCAAACTCCTGTGCCCAAGCAATCTTCCCACCTTAGCCTCCCTAGTAGCTGGGACTACGGGCATGTGCCACCAAGCCCAGAAAATTTTCTGCAGAGGTAAGGTCTCACCATGTTGACCTGATTGGTCTTGAACTCCTGGCCTCAAATGATCCTCCCATCTCAGCCTCCCAAAGTGCTGGGATTATAGGCATGAATCACTGCATCCAGCCTCATTTGTAGTCTTAAAGATATCCCAGTGGTCATATATATTAGGCCAACAAACAGGAATAATTCCTGTTTTTCCTTCTGCCCATGATTTAAAGAATACCCATTGTGTCAAACTTTATTAACAAAAAAATTAACCGAAAAACATTAAAGTACAGATTCATGGGTCTGATCCCTAAAAGCTCTGATTCTGAGGTTTATGGATATGCATTTCTAAGAGGCTCCCATGAATTCTAATGCTGCCAGTCTACACTGCACTACATCAAATATTCATTATTTGGTGACCAAAAAAAGAGAGTTCCATCTTCATTTCCACCAGAATTAGATTTCCAACATACTCCATAATAAACTGCCATTGTGTGAAGTTGCAGCACAGGAACTTGTGTGACAGGGTTCATGATGGTGACTGTTTATTCCTCAATCTGGTCAGAAATGTAGGGAAACTCAACAAAATTAGGAGAAAAAGCAAATGACACTAATGGAGAAAAACAGATGCTATGACACATTCTTTCTAGAGACTACATATGGGGTCATCCCTGCAAAAGAAAAGCAATTTTTAAAAAGGAAAATCTTTTCGATACAAAAGTTAGTATACAATCTCACTTGACAACATTTATTCTGTTTATTGTTAGTGAGGAGTTAATCTTACCTTTGTAATTATATGGCTGTAAGACAGTCACGAGATCTACTATCTGTAATATACCTGACATGCTCCACAATATGAATAGAACTCAACTAGTATGTCTGCTTAATTCAAAAGAAAGAAAATCCAATAGAGTTTTAAATTTTATTTTTCAGCAACACGTGTTTTCTTCTCCCTCTTAAATACAAACATTTACGTTAGTAAAATTAAGGCCTATTTATGAAGGTGAACTTTGGATGGTTCCAGGAAATTCTGTGGAGTGACAGAAATTTCCTACACGTTGCTTTCTGAGGTGGTTACATGAGTACATACAACTGTCAAAACCCACTGAAACTGTATGATCTGCACATTTTATTAAATGTAAAATATACTTCAATTAAAAAAAAAACCGAATGGTTCTCTAAGGGTTCTAAAAATTTCTTCCTGTACTTAAGAAAAGGATACAGTCCTCCTCCTGGAAATAGGACTCTGCTATCTGTTGAAAACAAACAAAAAAAAGAGAAAATTAAATTAACACTTGGATGAGAAGACAAATTTGGAACAAATTAAGATCTTGAAATTCCAAACGTTGTTAATATCAAATTAAGAAAACTATTTTTTTTTTTTTTTTTTTGGATTTTTTTCTTGAGACGGTGTTTCTCTCTTGTTACCCAGGCTGGAGTGCAATGGCGCGATCTCGGCTCACCGCAACCTCCGCCTCCCGGGTTCAGGCAATTCTCCTGCCTCAGCCTCCTGAGTCGCTGGGATTACAGGCACACGCCACCATGCCCAGCTAATTTTTTGTATTTTTAGTAGAGACGGGGTTTCACCATGTTGACCAGGATGGTCTCGATCTCTTGACCTCGTGATCCACCCGCCTCGGCCTCCCAAAGTGCTGGGATTACAGGCTTGAGCCACCGCGCCCAGCCAAGAAAACTATTTTTTTAAACTACGTTCATCAGTTCAGAAATCTGACCATAGGCACAGGATGCAATTCTTAAGTCACGCATCTCAGGCAAAGCAGAGATGCTCTTTGGTTTTTACACATCATTCTTCCTGCTCTTTCAAGTCAAAGCAAATTTCCCTGATTCATTAGAGTTTAGAACTCTAAAGAATGAGGAAAATGTTAAGAGACTTACAAAAATATAACACAGATTAAAAATGGTTGTTTACTGTAAATTAAAAGCAGAAATATTCCTTTCAAACGCTATGAAGCAAAAATAAATAAATAAAAATAAAAAGTAGATATATGTCACGTCACGTAAGATCTCAACATCCTATTTATTTCACTCCTGTTTCACAAACTACTGGCTGAAGACCTCACAGGACACTGCCTTTTTGGTCTGGTTTGATATTTAAGAAAAGGCCAGGCCAAGTGCCAACAGTTGAGTAATGTCATTTGGAATACGTACAAAGTGCTACACATGGTAAAGAATACTTATCTAGAGTTCCGAGACTCAGGAGTTGATCTCAGCTCAGGCGTGTCCGTTATCAAATTCATTCTAAGACATCTTTACACTTAAAGATTCTTTGATTCTAAAAACTTTGGATACTTTCAGATCTTTCTTTAGATATGACATTTATGAACGGATCACCAAAACTAAAAATATTCACTAAAATATTACATAAACTTTGTATTTTTAAAACACAGTTTCTTGCCAGGCACGGTGGCTCATAGTTGTAATTCCAGCACTTTGGGAGGCCAAGGCAGGTGGATCACCTGAGGTCAGGAGCTTAAGACCAGCCTGACCAACACGGTGAAACTCCACCTCTACTAAAAATACAAAAATTAGCCGGGCATGGTGGTTCATTCCTGTAATCCCAGTTACTTTGGAAGCTGAGGCAGGAGAATCGCTTGAACCCAGGAGCTCGACACCAGACTGGCCAACATGGTAAAACCCCACCTCTACTAAAAATACAAAAATTAGCTGGGTATAGTGGCATGCACCTGTAATCCCAGCTAGTTGGGACGCTGAGGCAGAAGAATTGCTTGAATCTGGGTGGTGGAGGTTGCAGTGAGCTGAAATTTCACCACTGCATTCCAATCTAGGTGACAGAGTGAGTGAGACTCTGTCACAAAAAACAAGGGAAAAAAAATTCAACTACAAACTTCCAGTGAAAACATCTATGGTACTGCACAGTTTCCTTTCTATATATGATATGAGAAACAGTTTCAGGTTGCCCATTAAAATATAATGTCTGGCTCTTCCAAACCATTTTTCTTGTCTTTTTGCATTTGTGCACGATTGGCACATGGTTACTTATAAACAGCTCTCATTTGAGGAGTTTTGACGGGTTCCATAACTATTATGTAACCAGATTTCCTGGCACTATAGAAATGCAAATTTCAATTAGCTTGCAGGTTTCTGCAGCAGTTCTAATACTATGAAGTAACCATGCAGAAAAGGTTATGAAACCCAGTGCCTCAAAAGTAAAAGACATTTCCAGGTAAAAAGTCAGCTTGAGACATAAATGTACAAAGTATTTCCCCTTTAAAAACCTCCCTCTTACAAGTCTAGCAGGAAGAGATGTGACTTTCTTTGATGAATATTTCTAAATCTGAAAGCTAGCCCAGCAGAGCAGAAAGAATATGGGACTGGAGGTGAACGACCTGTGTTTTAGTCCAAGCCCTGCCACTTACCAGCTGTGTGACCCTGGATGTGTCATTTCACATCTCAAGCCTCAACTTTCTTATCTTAAAACAGGGACAGTAATACCTGCATCTGTATAAAACAGGCTGCCATAAGGATTGAAAGAATATGTTTCCTGCCCAGGTACAGGAAGCAAATTGAAATAAATAAATAAATACAAATTAAAAAAGAGAGAGAGAACATATATCTGGCATAACGTCCAACACACTCTAACAAGTGCTTGAAATGGTTTTTGAGTCTGATTCTTAATGAATTGCAAGATGTAGAGTGGAATCACGTGAAAAAGTTGAAAACTGCTAGGAGGACAACAGCTGTAGGGTTATCCTGGTTATCCTTCTTTTACCTATCAGGAACACTCAAAAAAAAAAAAAAAAAAATGAAGCTGTGGCTGGGCGAGGTGGCTCACGCCTGTAATCCCAGCACTTTGAGAGGCCGAGGTGGGCAGATCACAAAGTCAGGAGATCAAGACCATCCTGGCCAACATGGTGAAACCCTGTCTCCACTAAAAATGCAAAAATTTGCCAGGCGTGGTGGCAGACACCTGTAATCTCAGCTATGTGGGAGGCTGAGGCAGGAGAATCGCTTGAACCAGGGAGGCAGAGGTTGCAGTGAGCTGAGATCGTGCCACTGCACTCCAGCCCAGGTGACAGAGCAAGACTCAATCTCAAAAAAAAAAAATTGTGAAGGGCCATGGTCCCCCTCACAAATTCGTATGTTGAAACCTAATTCCCAGTGGGACAGTATGAAGAGGGGAGTCTCTGGGAGGTGATTAGGTCCTGAGGGCTCTGTCCTCATGAATTGGATTATCGCCCTTATAAAAGAGGCCCAAGGGAGGGCTCTTCTATATGAAAACCTCCCAAGCACATGATTTCACTTAAACATTTAAAGCTAATCTGTAGTCATATTAACTAAGTCAGTGTATAAAAGACCACTCATACCTAAGAACAAGAACTTTAAAACAGAATCTTTAAGAGTTCACCAGCTCAAAATAGAAGTATATGTCATCGGCCAGGTGTGGTGGCTCATGCCTGTAATCCCAGCACTTTGGGAGGCAGGCGGATCACCTTCGGTCAGGAGTTTGAGACCAGCACATCTCTACTGAAAATACAATATTAGCCAGGCATGGTGGCACATGCCTGTAATCCCAGCTACTTGGGAGGCTGACGCAAGAGAATCGCTTGAACCCCAGGGACAGAGGTTGCGATGTGCTAAGATCTCACCATTGCACTCCAGCCTGGGCAACAAGAGCAAAACTCCGTCTCAAAACAAAACAAGTATATGTCGTCATATTTCCATTGACTTTTGGCACATATTATTTCATATATATCATTTTTAAAATCGTAATTTTCCTAAAATTAGTTCTCACACTCAAATACATTATTTCTGTTCATGGTACTACTATTCCTCCCAAGCTGGATACCCTACAGTCATCTCTGATTTCTCCTTTGTCCCCTTTTTACAAATGTGATGGTTAATACTCAGTGTCAACTTGATTGGATTGAAAGATACAAAGTATTGATCCTGGATGTGTCTGAGAGGGCGTTGCCAAAAGAGATTAACATTTGATTCAGTGGGCTGGGGAGGGCAGATCCACCCTTAATCTGATGGGCACAATCTAATCAGCTGCCAGGGAATATAAAGCAGGCACAAAAATGTGAGGAAGAGAAACGGGCCTACTCTCCCAGCCTGTATTCTCCTCCCATGCTGGATGCTTCCTGCCCTTGAACATCGGACTCCAAGTTCTTCAGTTTTGGGACTCGGACTGGCTCTCCGTGCTCCTCAGCTTGCAGACGGCCTATTGTGGGATTCTTGTGATCGTGCAACTTAATACTTAACAAACTCCCCTTTACTTACATAAATATATATAGGAGATATGTGTATCATATTAGTTCTGCCCTTCTAAGAGAACCCTGACTAATATAACAGTCTATACCAAGTCCTAGCTATTCTTCCTTCCAAAGATCTCAAATCCACCCCTCTCGAATTCCACTGTCACCACTTTATTACCTTATGACTGAATTAAGTCTTCTTTTAGTTCTTATTTTCACCAACATTTTATATGTCTATGCTTTAAGGAGTCAAACAAATAGTTCTATAAACAGGAAAATGATAGAACGGCCTCTCCCCAGATTCTGTGATCCACTCTAAACCGAACTGGTTACCCTCTCTTTCCTGGCATATGGCTGCCATCTTAAAATCTCCCTTCACTGAGATTTCCTTCATCTCTTTCCTGAGCAGGACTCCCAGTTTCCTGTATCTCACATCTTTCTGTTTCTTGGTTTACTCCCTTGTTTTGCTGGAGCACATCATCTAGTGGCTTCCTAAGAAAGAGCAGATAGGAGATACCAGAGGACCTGAAGTAGGAACATCCTTGGCATATTTGAGGAGCTGTCAGTAGGCCAGTGAATCTGGAGAGGGGTGAGTAAGAATTTTAGGAATGGCGATCTCAGAGGGTAACAGGACCAGATCATGTAGGGCCTTGTAGGCCACGGTAAAGATTTTGACTTTCACTCTAAATGAGAAGGGAAGCCATCGGAGGGCTTTGCACAGTGGAGTGACAAGATCTGACTTGTTTTATCTGGATCACAGTGACTGCCATGTAGAGAGAAAACACTAAATGGAAGGGAGAGTGAAAGCAGAAAAGTCTCCATAGTGAGACATTTACTTGGAACAATCTGGGTGAGATTTGATGGTGTCCTGCACTGAAATGGTAGCAATGAAAGAGGTAAGAGGTTCTGGGTATATTTGGAAGTAGATCTGCAGGACTTGCTGTTGGACTGGATTTGGACCCAGGGAAAAGCAAATAAAGGATGACTTCAAGGCATCTGGTCTCAGCAGCTAGAGGGATAAAGCTGGCATTTAACAAAAGGGGTGAGACTAGGAAGGCAGGAGATCTGGGAGAATATCAAAGTTTGATTTTGTACATCTTAAGTTTGAAATGCCCATTAGACATTTTGGGTAGCTGGATAGTTAAGTCTGGAGTTCAGAAAAGAAAAGAAATACAGGACTAGATGAAATCACCCAGGAAGTGAGTTCAGAATGAGAAGAGATTCAAGAACTGAACTCTGATGCATCCCAGTGTTTAAAAATTAGGGATGGGTGCAGTGGCTCATGCCTGTAATCCCAGCATTTTGGGAGGCAAAGGTGGGGTCCACAGGGGTGTGGTTTCAAAGGCAAGAGCTTCCCAGCACCATACCTCTATCCACCATCTTCCACCTGGGAGCCTAGAGTTCTTTGTCTAACTTTCCAGCTCTCAGGAAGGTAGACAGCCCAGGTGAACTTTCCTTGTTTTTTTAAAAAGACCGCCAAAAGCCTTGGAAGGAGGGGCCCTATTGCAGGCCAGGCAGCCAATCCAGCATCAGAGTCAAAATCTGGAAAAGCTTCTCTCACTGGACGAGAACTTGAACGGGGAAGGAATAACTCCGGGGTTAAATACCCCCTGCTCCCTTACCTACACGGATTTCCCTCTCCGGGATCCCCCAGTGTGGAAGCCTTCTCTCTCTCTCTCTCTCTCTCTCTCTCTCTCTCTCTCTCGCTCTCGCTCTCTCTCTCTCTCTCTCTTTACCTGTGTGGACTTCATCTCTGGATTCCCTCCCACGACAGTGTGGGAGCTCTCTCTCTCTATTTCTCTTTCTCTCTCTCTGCCTAATAAATCGCTTTTCTGCAAATTTACCTTTGGGTCTGATATTTACTTAAATGAGCTCACTGCGCCACCAGGGCCCTCTCCCATTCTTGGGTGAGTGAGGCCCAAGGACCTCGGAAAACACATCCAATCGGGAACAGTAAGCATCTTTGGGACCCCTGCAGTCCAGCTCCTGTCCCCCGGTTATAGGAGGATCACTTGAGGCCAGGAATTTGAGACCACCCTGGGCAATATGGTGAAACCCTGTCTCTACAAAAAATTTTTAAAAATTAGCTGGGCGTGGTGGCATGTGCCTGTAGTCCCAGCCACTTGGGAAGCTAAGGCAGGAAGACTGCTTGGACCTGAGAGGTGGAGGCTATGGTGAGCTGTGATGATGCCACTGTACTCCAGCCTGGTGACGGAGTGGGAAAAAAAAAAAAAAAAAGGAAAATATGGGAACTCAGCAAATGAGCCAGAGAGGGCATGGCTAGTGATGTAAGAGGTAAAAGCCAAGAAGAGACGTCCCAAAGGTAAATAAAGAAAAAGCTTTGGCCGGGCACAGTGGCTCATGCTTATAATGCCGGCACTTCAGGAGGCCAAGGTGGGCAGACCAATAGGTCAGGAGATACAGATCACCCTGGCTAACACAGTAAAACCTCGTCTCTATTTCTCTACTAAAAATACAAAAAATTAGCCAGGCATGGTGGTGTGTGCCTGTAGTCCCAGCTACTCAGGGGGCTGAAGCAGAAGAATCACTTGAACCTGGGAGGTAGAGGTTGCAGTGAGCCGAGGTCGCACCACTGCACTCCAGTCTGGGCAATAGAGCAAGACAGACTCTGTCTCAAAAAAAAGAAAAAAAGAAAGCGCTTCAAAACAGAGTCTGTGATCAACCTGATGTTTCCAGTAGCTCCAGCAAGATGAAAACTGAGGTCTGACCACTGAATTTAACAACATGGAGATCACTGGTAACTTCTACAGTAAAATTTTGGGGCAATGGTGGGAACAAAAGCCAGATTGGAATGAGTTCAAGACAGAATTGGGTATGGAACATTACCTAAGCAGAATTCTTGCCCAGAATGTTTAACCTGAATAAAATCTTAAAGAAATAACTAGAAAAATCCTGATTATGGGACATTCTACATGAATTCTTAGACTCCTCATAAATGTCAGTGTGAAAGAAAGAAAGAAGGGAGAAAGAAAGACTGATACAGATAGAGAGAAAAGCAGGAGCATTCTGGATGACAGAAGACTAAAGAGTGTTGACAGTCGAATGCAGTATGTCATCCTGCACTGAATCCTGGGCTGGGGAGTAATAGTTACACAGAACATTTGCGGAACTACTTTGGGGAAATTTGAATATGGGTTGTATATTAAATAATTTGATTGCATCAGTGACTAATTTCTTGGGGTTAATAGCCTTATAAGTTCTTCTTGGGAGATTTATGTACAAATATTTAGGGGTGAAGTGTCATAATGCAAATTACTTTCAAGTGTTTCAGTGGAAAAAATGTGTGTGTGTGCACAAGAGAGAGAGCAAGAGCACACATGAAAAAGAGCGAAAATTTGATAAAATGTCACCACCTGGCAAATCTAGGTGAAATATACCATGTGACGTGCTGGGAATTAATAAAATGAATAAAATAGACCTCCACCCCTCCCTAATTTGTGTGTCCCTTGGGAGGTGACAGCATATTCTGTATTCTTGGGCTGAGGAGGCAGCCATCAACTGAGTCTTGTCACCCTGATGACTAAGCTTTCTAAAGATATCAGTATTTCTTTGCTGACCCCTAGCCTTGATTTCCAATGAGCAATCTCTGAATTAGTGACAGTAGGAATAGAGTTTAAATGTTTAGTATTTCTTTGGCTTTTACTGTACGTTATGTCAAACATATGTTAAGTGCTTTTACATGCATTATCTCATTTAATCCTCTATTACTCTACAACAGAAGAAACCAAAAGCCACTTAGCTGGTGGAAGAGTCACAGCCCATACTTTTAAACCAACACTATATTCTCTAACCTTCTTTCCCAGGAGAGAAAGGATTGCTGTGCAACCCACTGCTCCAATGCAATGAAAGCTGAGTGATGAGAAAGCTGCCTTGGTATTGGTGCTACTCAGCTATGGTGAGTTCGTGACACCTTAGAGGCCAGAAGGAGTACACATTTCTTAAAAGGCATTCTTCAAGTTCATAAAGGAGGTAGTATAAATTTGTAAAAATATATATTTTCCTGAATTGGGACAAAACCTATTTTACTTTTTTTTTTTAAGACAGGGCCTTGCTGTCACCCAGGCTGGAGTGCAGTGGCACAATCACAGCTCACTGCAGCCTCAAACTCCTGGGCTCAAGCAATCCTCCCACCTCAGCCTCCCGAGTGGCTGGGATTACAGGCACACACCACCATGCCTCGTTAAATTATAAATATTTTTTTGTAGAGACAAAGTTTCACCATGTTGCCTAAGCTAGTCTTGAACTTCTGGGCTCAAGCAATCCACCTGCCTTGGCCTCTCACAGTGCTGCAATTACAGGTATGAGCTGCTGCGCTTGGCCCTATTTTACTTTTTTTTCTTTTTTTGAAACAGAATCTTACTCTTTCACACAGACTGGAGTGCAGTTGTGTGATCTCAGCTCACTGCAACCTCTGCTTCCTAGGTTCAAGTGATTCTCCTGCCTCAGCCTCCTGAGTAGCTGGGACTACAGGGGCGTGCCATCATGGCCAACTAATTTTTTTGTGTGTGCATTTTTAGTAGAGATGAGGTTTCACCATGTTAGCCAGGCTGGTCTTGAACTCCTGATCTCAAGGTTATCTGCCCACCTTGGCCTCCCAAAGTGCTGGGATTACAGGCATGAGCCACTGCGCCCAGCCTATGTTCATCCCATTTCCTGTTTGCCCTGAGGATACTCTTGTCTCCAGTCCTAATGTAACACCATATCATTTTTGTTAAATTAGGATTAGAGGCAAATTCTGTTTAGAAATAACTCCTAGAGGCCAGGCACGGTGGCTCATGCCTGTAATCCCAGCACTTTGGGAGGCCAAGGTGGGTGGATCATGAGGTCAAGAGTTCAAGACCATCCTGGCCAACATGGTGAAACCCTGTCTCTACTAAAAATACAAAAAAAAAATTAGCTGGGTGTGGTGGCACACGCCTGTAATCCTAGCTATTCAGGAGGCTGAGGCAAGAGAATTGCTTGAACCCAGGAGGCAGAGGTTACAGTGAGCTGAGACTGTGCCACTGCACTCCAACCTGGGCAACAGAATAAGACTTTATCTCAGAGAAAGAGAGAGAAAACAAAAGAAAGAAAGAACTCCAAGAACAGTTTTTCTATTTCATTTTCACATAGACAATTATTCAAAATTGCCTCGGCCTCAAAGAGCGTGTTTATGTAAATTTGAGCACTTGCAGCCAGCAGCACTTTTTTTCTAAATGGGATAAAAATTAAACATTATTCACTTCTCATTATAAAAGTAAATGGAATAAAAAGTGGAACTTTCTCATTCCCATGTACCAGTTATTTTCATTTTATGTAAAAATAAATTACAGACCAGGCGCAATGGCTCACGCCTATAATCCCAGCACTTTGGGAGGCCGAGGGCCAACCAAAGTGTTCGAGACCAGTCTGGCCAGCATGGTGAAAACGTGTCTCTATTAAAATACAAAAACTAGCCAGGCATGGTGGCACATGCCTGTAATCCCAGCTACTTGGGAGGCTGAAGCAGGAGAACTGCTTGAACTCAAGAGGTGGAGGTTGCAGTGAGCTAAGATGTGTCACTGCACTCCAGCCTGGGCAACACAGCAAGACTCTGTCTCAAAAAAATTTTAAAAAACAGATAAATAAAATGTAACTCAAATATCTTAATTTCTTCTGAATTAGCTCTTTTGTAACAAAAAAAAGTTTCCTCATCACTGGCCTGAAGGCTCCCCAGTCTCCACAGTCTCCACCTTCTAATATATACACCCCCCTAATATTCCACAGAGTTTTTTCTAAAATTCAAGTTTGATTCTGGCACTCTTGTGATTACAAATTCCCAGTCCCTAAAAATAAAGCCTTGATCTCACCAGCTATCCAATCTCACCTCTTCTTTTTCCATCTTAACCTCCAATAATACCCCAGCCATGCCTTCCACAGGCTGACCTTTCTTCCTGCACCAGCCCATTCTGTTAATCCGCTGAGTGCCTAATAAGCCTGTAAAACCCAGCACAAGTGTCCACAGGGCAGAATTACCAATCACTCATTTTGTGCTGCTGAACCTTTAACATATGTTCACTCTAACACTTAACACCAAATTCTGCAATGACTTATCTGTATGACTGCTGCTCCCGTCCCACAGTGGCTCTCTTAAGGGCATATTCTATTAAGTCATCTTTGTTTCCCCAGCGTCTAGCAGAGTCTCTGGCATCTGGAAGATGCTTATCAAACTCTTGCTATATTGACTCTTACCTATACACAGCTTAATCACTGATTTTAAAAGTTAACCATTGTTTAAACTTGGATTATGCAAGGCCAAAATGTGGCAATCAGTTAGTAATATGCCCAATATCCTACCAGGGTCACCTTCCCCGGGGCTCACCAATGATGAGTGGGACAGAATCAATTACAGAGCTTGCATTTTATTTTTTATTTTATATTATTTATTTAGAGACAGGTTCTCTCACTCTGTAACCCAGGCTAGAGTGCAGTGGTACAACGTCAGCTCAATGCAAACTCCACATCCCAGGCTCGAGTGATCATCCCACCTCGGCCTCCCAAGTGGCTGGGACTACAGGTGTGCATGACCATGAAAAGTTAATTTTTGTATTTTTTGTAGAAATGGGGTTTCACCATGTTGCCCAGGCTGGTCTCAAACTCCCATGCTCAAGCATGGGAGCTCCCAAAGTGCTGGGATTATAGGCATGAAGCACTGCGTCCAGCCAAGATAGCATTTTAGATCATTCCCAACATTGCTATGAGAATTTTAGTGAGGCTGAAAGTGAAGGGTTTGCCGTAGTACCTGATGAAGGCAAAGGGGAAGTGCTCTTGAATCCAACTGCTCAACTTCACCTCGTATAAGTGAAAACAAAGATTGCAGAACGAGCTTCGGTACTTCTGGCTGCTCATTAGCATTTACTTCAGCAGCTTCTTCATCACCAACAGCATGTGTGACTGCACTTAATATTTTTTCTTGCATTAAAGGTGTAATATCTCCTGAAAAAAGTCCTTTAAGAAGTAAAGAAAATGCCTGTGTTAGGATCAATTCCCATCATGGTGTAACATATTAAAACAATTATAAACAGTTTGACGCCCTGGCTTGCCCAAACTAAAACAGACCTGAACAGGAAGATAAATGTGTGAGTCATGTGAAACAACTAAAGAAGCTGAGCCTTTCCAATTAAACTCTGTCTGATAACATCAGAAATACTTCTAGATGCCAGGATCATAGCAGGAATTCAGATGCCAGAGCTAATGGCTAGTGAAATGTTTTTCTTAATAAAAAGAAGTAACACAAACTTCTCAAAAATCACAAAGAAATGCTTAACTAACAGCTACTGAAATATACCAAATCATAAACATTGTTATAAATTATAACTTCACCCTTCACTAAAATCTCAGTATCAGTTCTAATTTTCATATTCAAATTTAATAGACTATCAGCCTATATGCATACCCTTCGTTATTTGCCTCAGAAAGGATCTTTCTTCCTCAGTAATACTTGTGTATGCACCACGACTGAAGCTGTCCTCCCTCTACAGTGTGCCCAGAACCCTGCCTTCTACTGCCTTCCAGTTCCAATCTTTTGATTTCAATGTGAAACCCACTGCCCTGGCCACACTGGTCCATTCTTTATCTCCCAGAGTAAAATATTCCCTATCTTTCTAAGCAATTACAGATCCTAACAGGTAGAATATTTTCCTCCTGTTTAAGCCCATTTATGTTCTAATCTAATAAAATCCACATCCTTCCCTATAACATGAGCTTGAAGTCAAGTTACTTTCCTCTGAACCTGGTATACTACACTGCAATATAGTAATTTGTATAAGATCTCATCTTTTATTTCAGATCAACTCTGGCAGTACAGGGGTTAATTTATGTACCACGGTATTCCAGTTATATCCAGCATGGCGTCTTTAGCACTAAAACTCCAACTGTTGTGCTTCTTGAAAAACAATCGCCTACAGTGACTACTTGTATTTTAGAGAAGTCTCTTATAGACCTTTTATGTCACTGTATACTTTGGCCATTAGAAGTACAAGGCCCAGTGAGGACCTGCCATTTTTTAGGGTATTTCTAAAAACATAGGTGATTCTTCCGCTTTCTAATTTTCTAAGGACAATAGTAGCAAGACCAAAAGGGTCCCAATGTGGGTAAAGGAGTTTTCCATGGAGAACTACAAAGAAACTAAGAGAATCAGTGTTTTCTTTCCCTTTTCTTCAGCCACACTACTATGCTTAAGACATTTCATCTCATACAGACTGTGGTAAGGTCAGCTTCCCAAATTCTATTCTTTTGTTGATTACATTATTCCCATATAGTTATCAAGGTATGATTCCATGCTTCTTTGTGAAAAACAGATGAGATTTGGTAATGCTCCTTTTTAGTATAAGGGAGTTAAATAAAACCCTTGAGGATTATTGCCAAAGAAGGATGGACTTTTAAAGCAAAGGTAAGGAAAAGGAACAGAATTGATGACTCCCTTTCCTAAAGGAGGTCAAGAAAGGGTCTTGAATAATGAAAATGGCAACCTGCATTGTGATTATATCAGTTACTTAGTCAGCACAGATTTGTAATGGTCAAGTTTCCTGCTTGATCCATTTTATCACTTTAATATTCAATGTTACTGATATGTACAATTTGTTAAAAAGCAATACATTGGTAAATAAAATGATGTAACCAGAAAAATTTCAACAGAAAGGGGACTATTATTCATAAAACACAACAGCAGAAGTTCCAAAAGCCCACAGAAGTCTAAGGATTCCAAGAGCAGCAGGCAGCTAATGGGCAATTAGAAAGAATGTGGGTACTTTAGTCATCGTGTAGGGAGGGGAAGGAAAACATGACCTAGTCGCAGATGAGCGACACTAGATCGTCGAGGACATTAGCAAAACTTTCAAGACTCATACTACAAAAGGATTATCTGTCAGGCCTTAAACAACATGAGCTTCAGAGATAACTATTATACAAAACCATCTTACCTGGAGATAACATTCCTTGCTGGGACAGAGTAACATAAAATCAGAGAGCACTGGAAAGGGAGCAAGAGACTTCAGTTCTGCTATTATTTTTCCAAGAGACATTGGATTAGACATTTTACTCTGAGCTACATTGTTTCCTTGGATTAGACAATTTACTCTCTGAGCTATATCTTTCCTTATCTAAAATGAAGAGACTGGCTAGAGAAGTTCTCAGGTCCATGACTCCTAGTTCTGACCATCAAAAACATTCCAAATCTCCAGAGATTTTGCTATATAAGAAATGCAGACCATCACTGTGAAGAAGCTTGAGCAATTATTTATGAAAATGGAAGGTACGGTTGCCCACCTCATACAAGTATCTTCTAGTTCCTTTCTCGAAATATTTTTAAAACCACTGTTCCTCCCTTGCCTAGATTGTAGACTACATAAACAGTGGTGCATTTGCTTTTCAGGCAAGAAAAGTGAATGTCCTTGCAAGAAGAGTGCTGCAATACTCCCTACCAAAGAGGAGGCTTTTGTTTCCAGCTTTGCCGAGCTTTTAGAATAGAATTCTATTGTGGCTTAATCATATCAATTGTTGCACATGTTATGAAATGACCAAGGGTATACTTTACTTTAGGCACATATAAAATAGGAAAGTAACATTTAGCCATACTCTGATTACATGAAATTTTAAGCCACTTAAAATACCACGTTCTTAGTTTCACAACATTAATGGAGAAAGAACTTGTATTAGAAAAGTGCTGCCAGAGCTGGAAGAATGACTTGGACATTAAGGCAGCCCTTAGTTCCCAGCATGCTTCAACTACTTACTATCTGCACTTTTGGCAAGTTACTTAATCTTTTTGATCCTCTATTTTTTCACTCTTTAACATGAGGCCTCCAACATCTACCTGATAATATTAAATGAGACAGTGCATGCAAAAAGCAGGTGTCCTCCTAAGGCTGAGGCCTGAAAAATAGCTTTACTGTCACTTGAATGAAAAAGGTCACAGATTGGTAAAGCAGTTCTGAGACAGTCCTATATACAGAGACTGAAGGTCATTTTATACAATGGTTTAAAATAGTTTTGTACACAAAATAAAACTTTGACTTCAACCTCTCACATGAAGTTGGTTATAGAATTTTCTCCTTGTGGCATCATGTGAGCATTAGAGACATAAAGTTGTCTTTGGACTTGGGTCCTGTCCTCAAGATATCTCATTATATATAGGCAAATATTCCAAAATCCAAAAAAAGAAAATCTGAAACCTACAACACTTCCAATCTCAAGCATTTTGGATAAGGGATATTCAACCTGTAGTGATACTGATAACATAAACTAAGCTGAAAGGCATGTTTGAGGATGGGGAAGGGTTATTTAAAGGCTTCAAACAGCCTGGGTGCGGTGGCTCACGCCTGTAAGCCCAGCACTTTGGGAGGTCAGGAGCTCAAGACCAGCCTGGCCAACATGTTGAAAACTGTCTCTACTAAAAATACAAAAAATTTGCTGGGTGTGGTGGTGCACACCTGTAGTTCCAGCTACTTGGGAGGCTGAGGCAGAAGAATTGCTTGAACCTGGGAGGCGGAGGTTGCAGTGAGCCAAGATCACAGGACTGTACTTCAGCCTGGGTGACAAAGCCAGACTCCTTCTCAAAAATAATAATAATAGTAATAATAATAAGTAAAGGCCTTCTACAGTTCAAATACCGTATACTACTATTCACAGTACAAGTACCCTATCATTCAAAACTACATTCACTGCTTTTAGAAAAATATTTTCTTTGATCTAAATGTTAAAGCTTCCTTTCACTGCAATGAAACTAGATCATATTAAAAAATCTCAGAGAAGGTTATACCATTATTGAGAGACAATTACTGAAACAAACCCAAATCTACCACTTCCCTTAAGAGTGAACCATCCACCTTTTCTCTGACCATGTTTTGTCTTGCTGAGGCTGGCAGGCAGGAATCACAGCCACCAACACACCCAGAGGAAAGGAATGTGCAATAATTGTTCTGTGGAAAATTGTGGAAAGTCACGTATTGCTTTAAGCGCACTTTTAAAATTCAGCAAAAGTGAGATAGTATAGTTTATCAATTAGACACTAAGTCTGAAGTCGGATTATCTGGGATGAAGTTCTGGGATGTACTTTATCCTAGTGATACACATTTTAGCAATGATATTGGTGCTAACTGTATTATGCTTAATAAGGTTGTGGTGAGGAGTAAATGCGTTAATCCACATAAAGCATGTACCACAGTGGCTGGCATATAGTAAATACTCAATAAATGCTCAAGAACTATATGTTAAAACTCAGCAAATTTCAATCAGTTAAGCTTTGTATGCCCCTACACTGAGTTTGGGATATATATATATATATATTTTTTTTTTTTTTTTTTTTTTTTTTTTTTTTTGAGACAGGGTCTCGCTCTGTCACCCAGGCTGGAGTGCGGTGGTGCACTCATGGCTTACTACAGCCTCGACCTCCCCAGCTCAAGTGATCCTCCGACCTCAGCCTCAGAAGTAGCTGGGAGAAAAAGGGCACACCACCTGCCTAATTTTTGTATTTTTGCATGCACTTTTTGTATACATGGGGTTTTACCATGTTACCCACGCTGCTCTCAAATTCTTGGGCTTAAGCAATCTGCCCGCCTTGGCCTCCCAAAGTGCTAGGATTATTGGCTCAAACCACTGTGTCTGACCTGTTATGATTTGGGGGGCTATTTTTAAAAACATAACACAAAATTTAACATTTTAAGCATTTTAAGGTATGTGATTAGTGGCATTAAGAACATTCACAATGTTTTTTTTTTTTTTTGTTTTTTTTTTTTTTTTTTTTTTTTGAGACGGAGTTTCACTCACGTTACCCAGGCTGGAGTGCAATGGCGCGATCTCGGCTCACCGCAACCTCCGCCTCCTGGGTTCAGGCAATTCTCCTGCCTCAGCCTCCTGAGTAGCTGGGATTACAGGCACGCACCACCATGCCCAGCTAATGTTTTGTATTTTTAGTAGAGACGGGGTTTCACCATGTTGACCAGGATGGTCTCGATCTCTTGACCTCGTGATCCACCCGCCTCGGCCTCCCAAAGTGCTGGGATTACAGGCTTGAGCCACCGCGCCTGGCCTCATTTCCAAAACTTTTCAACATCCCAAACAGAAACTCAGTGCCCATAAAACACTAATTCTTCATTCCCCTTCGCTCCAGCTCTAGAAACCTCTATTCTACTTTCTGTCTCTATGAATTTGCCTATCCTATGTACCTTACATAGGTGGAATCATACAATATTTGTGCTTTTGTGTCTGGTTTCATCACTTAGCATAGTGTCTTCAAGGTTCATCTATGCTGTGGCATCCATCCATCCACCTGCAGCATTTACCAGATCATCATTCCTTTTTGAATCTGAACATCTCATTAGATGTATATACTACATCTTACCATTCATCAGTTGATGGACATTTGGATTGTTTCTACTTTTTGCTATTGTGAATAAGCTGTGAACCTTAGTGTACAAGTGTCTGCTTGGGTTCTTGTTCTCTATTCTTTTGGTATGTACCTAGAAGTTAATGGCTAGATTAAATGGTAATTCTATGTTGAACTGTTTTCCTAGAGCTCTATTATTTTAACTCTGTCTCAACCACTGTCTTGAGACTTCAATATCTGTGCTGTTTTTTTTCCGTCTCTAAAACAGAGATAATATTACTTCCCAAAGACTGATTGGTTTGAGTTTGTAAATCAATGACATCCTTATCTAAAATAGGCTTTTGTATAAAAATATGAACTAGTAGTATTCTTTCAGAGCAGTGTGATCTAATTCCATCCCTCTGGGTATAGTTATTGCTACTGGAAACCCTAAAATGGAAAGGGCCTTGAGTGTCATAAGCAAAATGGCAGAACAGACAGTTTCAAACTCTGAGGCCTTCACAGAAATATTAAAAACAACAACAACATCACCTAGAACTGTAAGAAGTAACATTCTTGGAACTCTGGAAAACAAAGGTAAACCTGAACAAGAAAGTGACCGCTGAATCAAGAGAAAGGCGATGTCAAAAGAGCGGCAAAGCTTTGGGGTGTTTTTACTTGCCCTTGCCTCACCCCTTTCCTCAGCTCGACAGCATCCTTGAAGACAGCAGCCCGGGTTCCCAGAGTGGAACCCCAGTAGTTGCTTTTGAAGGGAGCAGAGCAGATCTTACTTGAAAATCACTGTGTTTCTTCTAATCTGTCTGGAGCTAAAAGACTGAAACAAGGCACTTGCCTCTCTGTTGCAAAACTCAGAACACGCTCAGAGCAGAAAAGCAGCAGGTGTTGCTGGAAGATACTGTCAGGTGATCAAAACCCCACAGCCAACTGGGGCAAAAAAATTACGGTTGAGACATAAACTGGACAGTCTAAAGCCAGGGGGAAAAAGCCAGGAAGATCGCTTCCTTGGGAAATCAGGGCATTCAAAAATGTTTGTGTGTACTCTAGAATTCAGAAAGCTACACACAACAGCTCAGGACATGACACATGCTCAGAAAAGGCCTGAGAAGACCCTGAGCTTTCACCATTGGACGATCTATAAACTCAGTGCAAGCGGAAGTAAAGGCTGGGGCAGAATTATACATGACCCACCTAAGTGTTAAAGGAGTGCCTGAACACAGAGCCAATCTGAAAGACTGGAAAAGAAACACAGGCTAAGGTTTCAGCAATCAAGAACTGCCAACCCTGAGCAAAGGCGAAACCCCGACTTCCAGAGTTATCGCATTGTAACACACAAATGTCCGGTTTTCAACACCAACAAATCACCAAGCATACCAAAAAAGCAGTAATGTGGCCCATTCAGAGGAACGTAGTAAATGGACAGAAAACATCCCGGAAGAAGCCCAGACATTGAATTTCCTGGGCAAAGAATTTAAATCAACTGTCTTAAAAGAAACCAGAGATGAAGAACTAAAGGAAATCAGGAAGGCAATGTAGGAAAAAAATGACAACATCAATAAAGAAATTATAAAAAAAGAATGTTTAATGGGCACAGAGATTGTTTGGGGAGACAATTAGAAATAGATATATGATGGTTGTGCAACATTATGAATGTAATTGATGCCACTCAACTGTACAGTGAAAGTTAAAATGGCAAATGTACGTATAGAAAAAAATGCCTTCAGTTCTGTGATTTTATGAGTCTTTGAGTCACTGCATAACCAAATTCCTCAAACCGCCTTACCCATTAATGCTGATATATATCTTGGCTATAATTTTGGAAGGCAGATCAGAAATTAATACATGGTTTACATAGTTCCTATAAGAGAATCTCTGTGCCCTGCTCCATTTTTCTGACACATTTCATCCTGTAAGTTTCTGATCAATGCCATGAAAATGGAAAAAAAGAGTGCTCACCATTTTTTCTTTTTTGAGATGGAGTTTTGCTCTTGTTGCCCTGGCTGGAGTGCAATGGTGTGCTATCGGCTCACTACAGCTTACTCCCCCCAGCGTTCAGCGGTTCTCCTGATTCAGTCTCCCAAGTAGCTGGGATTACAAGTGCCTGCCACCATGCCCAGATAATTTTTTTGTATTTTTAGTAGAGACAGGTTTCACCATGTTGGCCAGGCTAGTCTCAAACTCCTGGCCTCAGGTGATCCGCCAGCCTCAGCCTCCCAAAGTGCTGGGATTACAGGCGTGAGGCACCGCACCCCAGCAGTGGTCACCTTTTAAATACCTTCAGTCATTGGCTAACCATATTGAAGTAGCAAAAAGGAAACATCCCTTCCTTTTCCTCAACACGAAGTAAATCTGAAAATTAATCAACTTTCTTCTGAACTGACCTCAGGCCAAAAGGATGTATTATGTAATTATGACATAATTACCATTTGCTCCATTCCCCTCCCATACCCTCTGGCTGCCTCCTCTGACTTCAGCGGGAGTGATGCAGGGCTGTGGTTAAGAACTTAGGGTGGAGTCCTGCCACCCTGTTAACCTAAGGTAAGTGACCTGACTCTCTCAACCCATCTTCTCATAAACTTCTCATAAACCAATGGCAAAGGATTAAATAAGGTAACATACAAAGTACAGCCAGAATTTACTAGGCACACAAAGTGGCAGCACTACGCTCAAACTTGAGTGTTGGGTAAGTGGTTTTAATGTCAATACAGGGATGGGAAGACAAGAACAGCCACTGGACTTTAAGTGGCAGTCTTAAAATGAACTCCATGAAACTCAAGTGGAATTTTACAAATGCCTGCCAATGAGAGCTCCCTTAGGCTGTTTCAGGCCCATGTCTCCCTCTCCTTTGATGCTTAGGTTGTAAAAGCAGGTAATCCATGGGCTCATACCGTTTATCACAATATTTACAGTTACTCCCTCAAGTTTCACCATTTTCTTTCTTCTTTTTTTTTTTTTTTTTTTTTTTTGAGACAGAGTCTCCCTCTCACCCAGGCTGGAATGTAGCGGTGCGATCTCAGCTAACTACAACCTCCGCCTCCTGGGTTCAATCAATTCTCCTGCCTCAGCCTCCCAAGTAGCTGGAACCACAGGGGCCCACCACCTGCCTGGCTAACTTTATTGTTTTTTTGTTTGTTTGTTTGAGACAGAGTCTTGCTCTGTCACCCAAGCTGGAGTGCAATGGCACAGTCTCAGATCACTGCAACCTCTGTCTCCCAGGTTCCAGCGATTCTCCTGCCTCAGCATCCTGAGTGGCTGGGATTATAGGTGCCTGCCACCTTGCCTGGCTAATTTTATTTTTAGTAGAGACGGGGTTTCACCATGTTGGCCAGGCTAGTCTTAACTCCTGACCTTTTGATCTGCCCACCTAGGCCTCCCAAAGTGCTGGGATTACAGGCGTGAGCCACCGTGCCCAGCCTTTTCTGTATTTTTAGTAGAGATGGGTTTTCGCCATGTTAATAAGACTGGTCTTGAACTCCTGACCTCATGATCCACCTGCCTTCGCCTCCCAAAGTGCTGGGATTACAGGCATGAGCCACCTTGCCTGGCCAAGTTTCACCATTTTCTAGAGCTTGCTCTAGGCTTTCAATTCATATTCAAGGCACAATTAGTACACATAAATATTTCCAGGATTTAGAATCTAAATTATGCATAACATGTCAATTACCAACAATGTTTGGATTCTCTATTTTTCCTTTCAGAAGTTTGATTAGACATTCCACATTTCAATGCATTTTATTAAAAACTAAAAATATGTAACAGATTTGCCCAAGCAGGCAATTTGTCATGCTAATTCTTAAACCTTTTTTAAAATTAAATTTAAGACAGGGTCTCTGTTTCCCCATTCATTTCAAGCACAATGAATTTACAAACTATCAAATATAAAATATTCCTTGGTTCTCTATAATAAAAAATTCTCAAAATTTATATGACCTCATAAGTATATGATGTTCTCAGACGTATATGATTTTCTTAATGTCTGAAAATAAACATATTTTGTTTCTCTAACAAATATAAAGGCATGTATTTAAATTCAAAACAAAAATAGTAACTATTTGTGGGAGAAGGGGGAGAGCCCAACTGCCAAAGCAAACCGTGAACTTTTCCTTGAAAGCCTCCCTTAATATTCTGTAACTCTCCAAAAACTACTGACATAAGAGATTCTCTTTGCAATTCATGAAATCATGTAAGAATGGAAGCATTAGAAGCCCAGGGGTTAACTCTGAACTTTCAATAGGTTAAAAGAAAGGCACAGAGAAACACATTTAACGGCATTTTATTATAGTTTACAGAAAATTGTTACATCAATTTCTATTACACCAGCAATGTTTAAATTTTGCAGAGATGAATAACTATATCGTTTCTTCCTATCACCAAACCAACTACCACCAAACCCAGCTTTTTTTTTGTTTTTCAAGACAGAGTCTCATATCTTCTCCCAGGAGGCTGGAGTGCAATGGCGCTATCTTGGCTCACTGCAACCTCTGCCTCCTGGGTTCAAGCAATTCTCCTGCCTCAGCCTCTCCAGTAGCTGGGATTACAGGCACATGCCACCATGCTGGGCTAATTTTTATATTTTTAGTAGAGATGGGGTTTCACCATGTTGGCCAGGCTGGTCTTGAACAGGCCTCAAGTGATCTGCTCACCTCAGCCTCCCACAGTGCTGGGTCCTTAAGTGATCCACCCACTTCAGCCTCCCAGTGTTGGGATTATAGGCCACCATGCCCAGCCTTTTTTTAATGGCTTTACTGAGATATAATTCTCATAATATAAAACTCAATGGCTTTAGTATATTGTGTTGTATAATCATCATATTACATTTTGGAATGTTTTATTACTCCAAAAAGAAATCCTGTATTCCTTAGCTGTCACCCCATCCCCCTACTGTGCAGCCACTAACCTACTTTTTTTTTTCTGCTTGTGCACATATACAAGTTACTTTATAATAAAGAAATGGGAAAGAGGGAAACGAAAAATTAGAGAAAACTGTACTGTAGTAGTCAGGATGTGGTGGAACCAAATTGCAGTTTTCTAATTAAGAATGTAATCTTGGTCTTTAAAGAACAGAGCTCTGAAGTAAAGAACGGGTTCCCTTTTCAGTAGACACCTCCCGTGCGCTGTTGGAACACATCAATTGCATCTTCATCCTCCATTTCCAACTGTGCAGGTGTGTCCTGTCAAACCGTAATCTAATCTGCCTCACTGACAATCCCTGTCGTCCACCAGGCTTTCATTAGTTTACTAAGCGGTGCATGCCATCTTAAACTGAACCACAGAACCATCCTGCCCCGCCACTTTCAAATTAATATGATCGTTGTTCTCAGTCTTGACTCCTTCCTGTGCCTCTAACTTCATGAAACCACATGGTCTTCGCTGATTGGGGGTTCGTTGGCACTGAGGGAAAAGCCGCTTCCCCTCCTCCCTCGGGCCCCTGACGCCATTAAAGTGGGAATACTCCGCGGGAATCCCCCAACCCCCAGGCCCAGGACAGCAGGCCACGGGCATCCAGGATCCTGCCCAACAGCAGCCCGTTGATTCGCTCAGAACCCTTGCCCCGCCGCCGCCGCCCCCGCCCCTAAGAGGTGAAGCCCTGATCCCAGGGGACTCCCCGCTGCCTCGGAGACTGCAACGCCCAACGCGAGGTCGGCGGAGGGTGGAGACTCCGCGCGCCCCAACGCCTCCCCTGACCATAACGGCTGGCGGGGCCAAGAAGCCCTGCTCGGAGCTGGTGGGCCCACGGGCGTCTGCCATCTGCCCGCCCAACTCGCGCCCCACGCGCACTCGGAGGCCGCCGGGGGCTAATCCACTTTTTATCTGTATAGATTTGCCCATTCTGGACATTTCATACATATGGCTTCTTTCACTTAGCGCCTTTTCAAGATTCATCCATGCTGTGGCATTTATTAGGATTTCATGTATTTTCATTGCCAAACAATGCTTTATTGCATGCAAATACCCTCTGCCTGCTTTTGATTTGTGTGACTACATTTTCAAATATTCACTTGTCTGCCTTTTACAAATTACAGAGGCAGGCATATACAGCTTTGTTTAAAAAACGAGACAACAAAAAAAATCAACAGTAGTTCTGACCCTATCAGCGATGCTTAGAAACCGTTATTTTAAACAAATGAAGATAAGTCATTCACTCTTTGTAGGGATCATGATCATCAGAAAAACAGAAGGAGACTGTTTAGAAAAACTATTAAATATTGGAAAGTTGGACTTTCCTAGTAAAGCACTGAGAAGCCGAAGTCCCTAACCCCCACCTAAGCGTATGTTTCCATTCAGCGTCCACTAACCTGAGTCCGATAAAATCAATAATACCATATTCTTAAATACAGCCTATAAAATATTCTTATATCTAAAATTTTTTTTTAAAGTTTTCATTCACCTAGGTTACTATGTATGTAACTGCATAAATGCATGCATCAGGAGGTGTAAATTTCTTAATTTTTCTTGACATAAAATATCACATTACTTAAAAAATACCTATCTCATTACTGAGACTTTGAGAATGCTGTTTTTTGGATAGAATTTGAAAGGCTTGATTGATTGTAATTCTCTTCTTTTCCATTTTCTCTCTACATAGATACTGTATTTTAACAGCATGACTGAAATCATTAAAAAAAAAAAAAAAAAAAGACAAAAAGAAAACTACCTAACTGGCCTGTCTGTACCAGGATATATCCTGGGTTCCAGTAGCAATCTCAGGAAAGCTGTTCAGTGTTTTTTTTTTTAAAAAAAAAAAAAAAAAAAAAAGAACCGTGAATAGAACTGCCATTACATTCTCATGGTGCCCTTGGTGCAATCTGAGACACCGACTTTCTCCTGGCACACTGTAGTAGACATCCTTTAAGATGAGCCCCTGTGATGCCAGCCTCTTAGTATTCATGCCCTTGTACAATCCCCTCCCAGTAAGTACAAGTGGACCCAGTAAACTGCTTCTACTGAAAGGAATATGCAGAAATGATGGAATATCACTTCCAAAATTAGGTCATTAAAAAAGTATGGCTCCCAGGTTGAGTGCTCTCTGTCTTTGACTGCTAGCCCTGGAGGAAGCCAGCTGTCACGGCGTAAGGCAGCCCTGTGAAATAAGCCACATGGCAAGGGTCTGAGGCCTGCCAAGAACCATGTGACTTTGGAAGCAGATTATCCAACCTCTATCAAACCTTGAGATGACTGTAGCCCTGGCCAACTCTTGACTGCAACCTCAAAAGAGACTTAAATCAGAAGCGCCAAGCTAAGCCAAGCACAGATTCTGACCTACAAAAACCACGAGATGATACATGTTTGCTGTTTTCAGATGCCAAGTTACGCTGCAAGAGATAGCTAATACACAGACCATGAAAAACTGTTCGATATTCTGCTTTTATATTATATTCTGTTGTTCCCTTCTCTGCCATTGTAACAAACATCTTTCCCAACACTCCTGGAAATGGTGCAGTCTGTTGGAAAGAGCTAGAAAATGGCAGGGAATGCAATTTTATCATTCTAACCATGAGTTTAGGGTCCTCTTGATAACTAAGCTTTCCACTAAAGGAAATTCCCATTAGCAATCAGACTACCCAAGAGGTAACACTTCAAAACTCACCTCCTACTGTCTTCCAAACTGCTCTCTCCATTCCATTCCACACACAGTCAGTGTGTCAGGGTTTTTTTGCTTTTTCTTGAGTCAGAGTCTTGCTCTGTCACCCAGGCTGGAGTACAGAGGCATGATTTTTGGCTCACTGCACCATCTGCTTCCTGGGTTCAAGCAATTCTCCTGCCTCAGCCTCCTGAGTAGATGGGATTAGGGGCACCCACCACCATGCCCAGCTAATTTTTTTTTTTTTTTAAGTAGAGGTGGCGTTTCACCATACTGGCCAGGCTGGTCTCGGACTCCTGACCTTGTGATCTGCCCACCTCAGCCTCCCAAAGTGCTGGGGTTACAGACATGAGCCACCATGCCCGGCCACATGTGTCAGTTCTGTGAGCAAGCAGACCATACAACCGTGCAATAATTTTACTTATTTATTTATTTTTTGAAATGGAGTCTCACTCTGTTGCCCAGACTAGAGTGCAGTGGCGCAACCTTGGCTCACTGCAACCTCTGCCTCCCTGGTTCGAGTGATTCTTTGCCTCAGCTTCCCAAATAGCTGGGATTACAGACGCGTGCCACCACGCTCAGCTAATTTTTGTATTTTTACTAGAGATGGGGTTTCACCATGTTGGTCAGGATGGTCTTGATCTCCTGACCTCGTGATCCACCCACCTCGGCCTCCCAAAGTGCTGGGATTATAGGCATGAGCCACCACACCCAGTTGCAATAATTTTATGGAATACCTGCCTTCCCACTAGACTCCACCAGCGATCTAGGGGGTAAGCGCAAGATCTGTTTTGTCCTCACTGTATTCCCAATGCTTGGCAAATATTTCCACAATAGAAAAAAATCAGTAACAGTGGGTGGCTCATTATAATAATTTTTACCCTACCAACAGAACCTCAATGTTTTGCTTTGTTTTTTAATTTTTTGAGAGTCTCATTCTGTCACAGGTTGGAGTACAGTGGCATGATCACTGCTCACTAAAGCCTTGACCTCCCATGCTCAAGTGATCCTGCTGCCTCGGTCTCCTGAGTAGCTGGGACTACAGATGTGTGTGACCAGCTAATTTTTTAATTTTTTGTAAAGACAAGGTCCCACTGTGTTGCTCAGGCTGGTCTTGAACTCCTCGGCTCAAGCAGTCCTCCTGCCTCGGCCTCCCAAAGTACTGGGATTACAGGTGTGAGCCACCATGCCTGGCCTCTCATTATTTAGTGGGAGAAGTAGGACTCTGATGCATAGAAAACACATTCTAGCTCATTAGAAGCCCTAGATTCACATCCTAATTTTTATCCTCTCTCCTGCAAAAATAATGTATTCTTTCAAACTTTTTTTTTTGAGACAGAGGTTTGCTCTCGTTGCCCAGGCTGGAGTGCAACGACTCGATCTCAGCTAACTGCAACCTCCACCTCCAGTGTTCAAGTGATTCTCCTGCCTCAGTCTCCCAAGTAGCTGGGATTTTAGGCATGCACTAGCTAAGTTTTTGTATTTTTTTGTATAGATGGGGTTTCTCCATGTTGGTCAGGCTGGTCTCAACTCCTGACCTCAGGTGATCTGCCCACCTTAGCCTCCCAAAGCGCTGGAATCACAGGCGTGAGCCACCACACCGGCTCAATTAAACTTTTAATTTCCTCATGGGTAAAAACTAAGGCTGGGTGCAGTGGCTCACACCTGTCATCCCAGCACTGTTTAACATGTCTACTTAGATGTCTAAAAGACCCCAGACACCTGACCCAAAAGCACAACACTGTCTCTCCACACTTGCTCTTTCTCTCCCTATATTACTACATACAATACATGGCGTCATCAAGCATCCTGGTGCTTAAACCAGATAACTGGGAATTAGATTATCCTGGACTCTTTTTTCCATATCTAATTAACAATCCAGTCCTGTTAATTCCACCTCCTTAGAATCTCTGAATTCAATGACTTCTCTCCAGCCCTACAGCTGTTCTCTTATTACAGATCACCAGCATCTCTTGCAGAGATTATTGTAAAAGCCCCTTAACTGTGTACTGCTTCTAATCTTGTACTGTTCCAACCAATTCTCCACACTGAGGAATCTTTTAAACAATGCAATTCACATCATGTCATTCCCTCATTCAAACCTGTCAAGCCCCAAATTGGTAATGTTAAAAACAATTTATAATCCGGACTTTGCTAATCTTCTAAGCCCCAATCTCTCTATTACTCTAGTCTCTTCTATTTTCCCTTGATTAAGTCTTTCCTTTTATTCTGCTCAAGCCAAAGTGCATATTGACAGGCGCTGAAACACAGGATGCTCTCTTGTCTTGTGAGCTTTGGTCCCCGGCGCATCTGCTCTCTCTACTATCCTTCCTCTCCTCTTTGCTCCCATCGCTTTTACTTGACTAGCACCTATTTGTCCTAACTCAGCTTAGATTTCAACTCCTCCTGACAACCTTCTATAACTCTCCTAGGACAGGTTACTTTCAGACTGCATGCTTACTTATGACTCGCATCTTGTTGGACTGCACTTGTTAGTTACTTGGCTCCCTTACTTGAGCCTACAAAACTGAAAGGCAGGTGCACCAGCATACAGAGCTCAATCAATATTTATTGACTAAGTGATCCTATATGGGTCTACAAAATAACATCATAAAAACTTTTATAAAGTGAAGAATTATTCTGTTATGTAAAGTTATCATCTAGTCTATATTATACCCTTTTTGTGGTAGGCAGAGTAACAGCTCCCAAAGACGTCCATGTCTCCACACCCAGAACTTAGAAAAATGTTACATCATATTGCATTGCAAAGTGGAATTAAGGCTGATGATGAAATAAAGGCTGCTAATCAGTTGTTTTTTTTTTTTTTTTTTTTTTTTTTTGAGACAGTCTCACTCTGTTGCCAGGCTGGAGTGCAGTGGCATGATCTCGGCTCACTGCAACCTCTGCCTCCCAGATTGAAGCAATTCTCCTGCCTCAGCCTCCCGAGTAGCTAGGACTACAGGCACGCACCACCATGCCCAGTTAATTTTTGTATTTTTAGTAGAGACAGGGTTTCACCATGTTGGCCAGGATGGGCTTGATCTCTTGACCTCCTGA
Organism: Sapajus apella; assembly: GCF_009761245.1. Classification (NCBI taxonomy): domain Eukaryota; kingdom Metazoa; phylum Chordata; class Mammalia; order Primates; family Cebidae; genus Sapajus; species Sapajus apella. The sequence continues at coordinate 2,181,266 of NW_022436989.1, forward strand.
TCCTCCCGCCTCAGCCTCCCCAAGTGTTGGGATTACAGGTGTGAACCACCATTCCTGGCCCCACTGATCTTTAAAAAGGGAGATTAGGCTGGGCGCGGTGGCTCAAGCCTGTAATCCCAGCACTTTGGGAGGCCGAGGCGGGTGGATCACGAGGTCAAGAGATTGAGACCATCCTGGTCAACATGGTGAAACCCCGTCTCTACTAAAAATACAAAAAATTAGCTGGGCATGGTGGTGCGTGCCTGTAATCCCAGCTACTTGGGAGGCTGAGGCAGGAGAATTGCCTGAACCTAGGAGGCGGAGGTTGTGGTGAGCCGAGATCGCGCCATTGCACTCTAGCCTGGGTAACAAGAGTGAAACTCCGTCTCCAAAAAAAAAAAAAAAAAAAAGAGATTATCCTGCAATATCTAGGTGGACCCAGCATAATCACAAGGGAATTTAAACGTGGAAGAGAGAGGCAGAAGCATCAGCTGGTCAAAGTGATGCAATGTGAGGACTTTGGCTCACTTCAAAGCCACTGCTGGCCCTGAAGATGGAGGAAGGGTAACAGAAGCTGGGGAATGTGGAAAGCCTCTAAAATCTGGAAAAGGCAAGGAACAAATTCTCCCAGGTAGCAACCAGAAAGGGACACAGCCCTGCTAACACCTTGATGTTAGCCCAGTAAGAACCTCACTACCTTCCTTCCTTCCTTCCTTTCTTTTGTTGGGGGAATTTTGGTGGTGTTGCCCAGGCTGGAGTGCAATGGCACGATCTCGGCTCACCTCAACCTCTGTCTCCCGGGTTCAAGTGATTCTTGTGCCCCAGCCTCCTGAATAGCTGGAATTACAGGGGTACACCATCATGCCCAGCTAATTTTTTTATATCATTAGTAGAGATGGGGTTTCACCATGTTGGCCAGGCTGATTTTGAACTCCCGACCTCAGTTGATCCGCCTGCCTCATGCCTCCCAAAGGCGTCAACCACTGCACCCAACGTCAGATTCTTGACCTACAGAACTGTAAGATAATGAATATGTGTTGTGTGTGTTTAAAGCCACTAAATTTGTGGTAACTTGTTTTGGTAGCAATAGAAAACTAATACTTTTTTTTTTTTTTTTTTTTTTTTGAGACGGAGTTTCGCTCTTGTTACCCAGGCTGGAGTGCAATGGCCCAATCTCAGCTCACCGCAACCTCCGCCTCCTGGGTTCAGGCAATTCTCCTGCCTCAGCCTCCTGAGTAGCTGGGATTACAGGCACGCGCCACCATGCCCAGCTATTTTTTTGTATTTTTAGTAGAGACGGGGTGTCACCATGTTGACCAGGATGGTCTCGATCTCTTGACCTCGTGATCCACCCGCCTCGGCCTCCCAAAGTGCTGGGATTACAGGCTTGAGCCACCGCGCCCAGCCAACTAATACATTTTTAATATTAGGGCTATTTTTTTCCCCAAGACAGTTTTGGCTTAGTGACCTTGAAGTCTCTTCTGATTGTGAAATTATTTGACTCTATATAAATCAGGAACTCTTTATTCTATTCTTACCAGCTGGCCTTCAGAAAAGATATGACCTGCCTTCATTGATCAATCCCTTAATGAAGGAAGAGTAACATGAGAGGCTACTGTTTCTGCATGTCATTGTCCAAAGAAATGTTAATTTAAAAGAGGTGGAACAGCTACTCGGAGCAGAAATAAGGTAAACCAGGACTTCCGAATTCTGAAAATGTGGTATATAGTCTGTAAGGGAGTTAAACTGTCCATTTCTCTACCTAGTAAGCAGATGGGTTGCAATCATAAAACATCAACCCCAGCCCCTATCATTCCTCTTACAGGGGCTTAGCCAGGCATTTACATCTTTAAAATTTGAATGCACTTAGGTAGGGCCTGATGTAGACTCCTGTTCACCATAGTCCCCACCAATCCCAGTGATCTCACCAATGGCCAGTACAGATATTACACAACTCACTCCATACAGCTGAGTTTAGAGGCCAGCTATCAATGTTCTGCTATAGTTGAAGTCAATACATACAAATGCAAAAATGCCTTTGGGGATTATATTTTATGGCATTACTAGTTATTATTTTACGTATCAGTTAACATCCCAAAAAGCATGTTGTATCAACATTAAACCAGTATGGAACTGGAAATACATTTTCAGGAATATGTGTTAGGGGAGTGGGGCAGGGATAGGTAAGCCTGAAAGGAGACAGTGTTAAAAAGCTCCTAGGAAATTTAAAAAGTACTGACAAAAGAGATAAAATGGACTTAAAGTCAAACCAAATTAATTTCTTAATTTTACTCCCTGTCATGCCACTCAAAAATCATCTTATGTGGCCTGATGCAGTGGCTCACGCCTCTAATGCTAGTACTTTAGGAGGCCAAAGCTGGTGGATGGCTTGAGCATAGGAATTCAGGACCAGTCTCGGCAATATGGTGAAAACCCGTCTCTTTAAAAAAAAGAAAATTTAGCTGAGTGTAGTGGCATGCGCTTGTAGTCCCAGCTACTTGGGAGTCTGAGGTGGAAGGATCACCTGAGCCTGGAAATTTGAGGCTGTTTCTGAGCCATGATCATGCCACTGCACTCCAGCCTAGGTGACAGAACAAAACCCTGTCTCAAACAAACAAATAAATAAATAAAATCATCTTGTGACACACATAAACACAACAACTACCATTTAGAAGAACCTATTTTATGCTGGGAATTTACAAAGTGCTTTCCATACAGAGTCACTCATTCCAAGACAACCCTGCAAGATATGTAGGGTCAGCTTTCCTTACAGGTGAGAAAAGAGGTTCAGGGAAATGAGTTCCTTTTCTAAGATCATACAGGGAAGAACAGGCAGAACCAAGATTTAAATAACCAAGATTCAAGTGCAAAGTCTTCATTTCACTACACAAGCCAGACTCCGGGCTTTCTAAGATTCTAGCCCTCCTTGTCATCTTTCAGTTGGTCACACTGTAAAGGCCTCCAGTGAAACCAGTAAGGACACTGAAGAGGGGCAAGTCAATTTAGAAAGGCCTTCCTTTCTCAGTTTCCATGTGCTGCCTATTTCTGGCTTCCTGCCACTTGCTGAACTGTTTTGTCAAATGCTTAGATACTATGGTGACTGGGACTGAGTAACTAATGTTGTTATGGCAATCATAAAACACTTAATCTAAACTTGTCTCATACAAATATATAAAATTTATGGGACAGTGGTTGCCAGGAGTTGGGAAGGGAAGAATGAGGAGTGGCTGCTAATGGGAACATTTCTTACTGGACGATAAAATATTCTGGAATTAGACTGCACAACTTTGTGAATATACTAAAACCACTAAATTGTACCTTTAAAAAGGTGAATTATATGGTATATGAATTACAAAACAATTTTTTAAGACTACATGGTGATAATCAAATAGTCGGATATTAACAAGTGTTGGTGAAGATGCAGAGAAACCGTAACTCTCATACAGTGCTGGTGGGACTGTATAATCACACAGTTGCTTTGGAAAATCATTTGGCATAAAGTTATCATATAATCCAGCAATTCTACTCCTAGAAATATATGACAAAGAGAAATGAAAACATATGTCTCTACAAAAACTTGTACACCAGTGTCCATAGGAGAATAGCCAAAAAGTGGAAACAACCCAACATCCGTCAACTGAGGTATAAATGAAATATGGTATATCCATGCAACAGAATATTATTAGACCATAAAAAGGAACAAAGTACTGATTTATGCTACAAAATGGGTCAACCACGAAAACATGTTAAATGAAAGAAGCCAAACACCATGCATTGTATGATTCCACTGATACAAAATGTTCAGAGTAGACAAAGCTATAGAAAAAGAAAGCAGAGCTGGGCACGGTGGCTCGTGCCTGTAATCCGAGCACTCTGGGAGGCCGAGGTGGGCGGATCACCTAAGGTCAGGAATTCAAGACCAGCCTGACCAACATGGAAAAACCCCGTCTCAGTTAAAAAAGAAAAAGAAAGTAGATTAATGGTTGCCCCAGGTTGGAACGTCTAAGTGAAGTAAAGAAGTGAGTGCTAATAGGTAAGGGGCTGCTTTGTGTGGTGAAAAAAACATACCGAAATTGACTATTGATGGTTACATAGCCCTATAAGTGTACTGAAAATCAGTGAATTGTATATTTAAATAGGTGAATTGTAGGTATATGGATTACATCTTAATAAAGCTGTTAAAAAAACACATTAGCTAATTTCCATTGTTTTTCCCCCCAGGTAGAAGTAATGGGAAAAATATTAATAAATAAGTAGTGGCCATTAGTTTTTAGGATAATATTTACCTAAAGCTTTGCCATTTTAAATACAGTGAAAATTTTTTTTCTTTTCTTTTTTTTTTTTTGAGACAGCATCTCAGTCTCTCAGGTTGGGGTGCGACAGTGCGATCACACAGCTCACTGTAGCTGTGACCTCCTGGGCTCAAGTGATCCTCCCACCTCAGCCTCCCAAGTAGCTAGGACTACAGGTACATGCCACCATGCCCAGCTAATTTATTTTACTTTCTGTAGAGATGAGGTCTCCCTATGTAACACAGCTTGAAATCCTGCTTAGTTAACCCTATCAAGGGGATTAAATTCTCTTAATGAAAAAAAAAAAAAAAGTTCATTATATAATGACAACTGAACTCCCCTGGGGCTAAGTTCAAGGTTTAAGCCATTGACACAAATTCTGCCTCCAGCAAACCCATAAACAGTGCCAAGTCTCCTAATGACACGACCATTAGGAGAGACATGACTATTAGTGACAAGCCTCCTGCTCTATCACTTTTTTCCAGTACTAGCCTTTGGACTGTAGTAATTGAAAAGTTACTACAAATTAAACTAGGTAAGGAAGAGAGAATCAATTTACTTCATTTTACATTTTCAAAAAAGTGTTACAATAACACCTGTAAAAAAAAAACACATTTCTAGTTTACAACTGAATATCATGTTTTATATGTCATTTCACATTTGAGAAGCTATTTAATTATTAGAAAAGTACTCGTCTGAAAAATCTGAAACTTCATTTACTTAGGATCTGAGACTGTAACTGAAAAAAGTACAGTAAACACATCCTTGTCTAAACTCCTATGCATAAACTCTTTGCATTACTTTTGACATGGAGGATAGAAGCAAGATGAGAAACATATTTAGGGGCTTCTGCAGTGCTCCAACTGAAGGTGATGGTGAACTATGGCAGTGAGGACAGAGAGAACGAGACCAGAGAGATCACAGGGAGACACAATCACTTAGACCTGGTGACTGGCTACGTACTGAGAGAGGACAGGCAGGATCGAGTTCTCAGGGTGGGGTCCCAGCAACTCAACTCTGAGGGACGCTTTCCAGGCAATACTAAAGCTTCTTCACATTCTAGGTCCCTTCCACATCTAGAAAGGATTCTTTCCACACCCAAAATAATCCTATTCAGTTTAAACTTCCTTGGCTTACTCAAGCATATCCTTTCTTTAAATTTACCAAAATTTAAAAGACAAACAACAAGGTATCCCTAAAATGTAGAAACTCTATAGATACACTAGAGGAGACTCACCAAATTTTATTCCAACTCTACTACGAAATCTAAGAAACTCACAGCTTAAAAAGGAATTTCATAAATTTATGCAGATGAACATCATCATATGCAGATGAAAACAATGAAGTAGAGACTGCTTCAGTCTCACCAAGTGACCTCGATTCGTAAGATCTGAACTTGGGTTTTATAACTCCTGATTCTGTTTTCTTACTTTGTTTTTTTTTTTTTGAGACAAGGTCTGGCTCTATCACCTAGACTGGAGTGCAGTGGCAGGATCGTGGCTCACTGCAACCTCCGCCTCCCAGGCCCAAGCCATTCTCTGAGCTTCCCAAGTAGCTGGGACTACAGGTACCTGCCACCAGGCCGAGCTGATTTTTGTATTTTTTTAGAGACAGGGCTTCACCATGTTGGCCAGGCTGGTCACAAACTCCTGAGTACAAGTGATCCACCCATGTTGGCCTCCCAAAGTCCTGGGATTACAGGTGTGAGCCACCATGCCTGGCTTTTGTCACTCTCTTAAACTCACTTTATGTAAGATATAGAAAATAATGTTTAAAGTAAGCTGTAAAAAAATAGTCCTTAGATTTTATAAATTATATGTTTCAAATGCATTAGGGGATAGTGATTCGACACATACCTTCTCACAGTATTACAAATATTAAACAACTTTTCATTATAAGCTGGGCCCAGTGGCGTGCAGCTGTAGTCCCAGGTACTCCAGAAGCTGAGATAAAAGGATCACTTGGGCCCAAGGGTTTGAGACTAACCTGGGCAAGGTAGCATGATCCTCTCTCTATAATAAAAATGACAATAATATAATCACACCTAAGGAAAGTGGAATAAAGCCACAGAAGGGAGGAGTAAAAGGACTCACAATCTTGAATCTATGACTGACTCACAGATATGCAACCAAGTATCAGTTCTTAAAGATATCACAAGACGCCTGTAATCCCAACACTTTGGGAGTCCTAGGCAGGAGGATTGCTTAAAGCCAGGAATTCAAGCCTGGGCAACAGTGCAAGATCCTTTATCTACAAAAAGAAAAAGAAAAGAAAAATTAGTCAGGCATGGTGGCACATGCCTGTTGTTCCAGCTACTCCAGAGGCTGAGGTGGGAGAATCGCTTGTGCCTGGGAGGTCAAGGCTGCAGTGAGTCATGGTGACACCACTGCACTTCAGCCAGGGTGACAGAGCGAAATCCTGTCTCGAAAATAAAATCACAAAATCAGATTGAGAGGCCTGGTGAATCTGCTCTTGAATGACAGTTATAAAAGAAATTGATTTATATATACATGTAAATATCCTCTGCTTATTAGATCTTTTAAGAAATACTTGTTAAATATCACTTGTTAAAAATTATTTTAAGTCTACTAAGAAAGATACAGGGACATGAAAAGCCAAATTATGACCAGAAAGCCAGATTATGAATTATATTAAAAAGTTTTCAAATTACCTTATTGAATAAATAAGGATTAATTTGTAGAAACTGAAGAGTTTTATATTTTACTTCAAATTTTAAAAATATAAATTAAAAAGATATAGACAGGCATATTTCTAATTAACCAAAGAAGTGGAAGAGAACAGAAGATGAAGAGACATTCCACTTAGTTCACTAGAGTCTGATGTAAAATCTGTTGGCTTGTACTACACCAAGGAATCCCATCTAGGGCACCAAAACTTTCTAGTCCCACGTGTTTCTGATCAAAAATAACCAGAGGCTGCCTCTTGCCAAGAGGGCCCTGTGATTCAGGGCAAAAATTCCATAGCTCTAAACTTTAACTGCCAAACTTCATACCAAATGAGAAATACTCTGAATTACTTTTTCGCCAAAGTGATACAGATAATTAGAACCAGATGTCTTATTCAATACTACATATTAAATTGTATATTAATACATGTTCATGTATTTTATTTTCCTGCTGAATGAGATAGAAAGGTCTATAAAGAGGTCACACTAGCATCTAAACTCACAGGTTAGAGATCAAAGCCACAGGAATGACAGAAGGAAATTTTTATTTCTTTTTGTCATTGGTAGAAAATGGTCTAATTTATAATGGAAGGAGACTGCATATATTTAAAGTACCTAATGTGAAAACATGTACAAAGGATGTCAATTTCAGCACTGTTTTTTGTTTGTTTTGTTTTTGAGATAAAATCTCACTCTGTAGCACAGGCTGGAGTACAGTGACATGATCTCAGCTTACCACAACCTCCACCTCCCGGGTTCAAGTGATTTTCCTGCCTCAGTCTCCAGGGTACCTGCCACTGCACCCAGCTAATTTTTTGTATTTTTAGAGACAGGGTTTCACCATGTTGGCCAGGCTGGTATTAAACTCCTGACCTCAGGTGATCCACCTGCCTCGGCCTCCCAAAGTGGAGTATTTCAGGCATGAGCTACTGTATCCGGCCTCAGCACTGTTTATGATAGTAAAAGAGTGGGAAGGGCCATAAGGAAGTAATTAAATAAATTACGTTACACCCATACAGTGGAACACCGTGGAGACGTATCACAAGCATGGAAGACCACACAGTTGGATCTACTTGTGCCATTGTGGAATTGGCACCAGAATATATTAAGAAAAGCAGCAAGATGTAGGACAGTAAACACAGTATGGGATGGGAAGGAGGTTTATTTTTAATTAATTAAAGAATAGGATAAATGCTATTTTAAATATACCTGGTGGTATCTTCTTAGCAGCCCCTTTTTTGCTTCTTGCACTTCTTTTTCCAGGTATTTTTTTGTCCTTTCCCAAGAAGGCCTGTTCATCTCTGGAGCCCTCACAAAGAGTGTTTTCTGAGTCCTCACCTGCAGCCACCTCACAGCTCAATGCACAGCTTTCATTGTTGTTGAGACTGTCCTGCTCAGACGCTTCGGGTTTGCCCATTGCACTGTCACTGCTGGTCAGATGCTCACGCCTATCCCCATCAAGCTGATTTTCATTTTCATCTGATGCAGGCAGGCATGTCATACTCCCTTCCATGCTGTCACCAGGATGACATCCATCTTGTGGTTCTATTTGCAGGTTATATGTAGGAGTATCGCTGTCATCCATTAGCGCATCCTTTGCTGAACCATTTAAAGTTACATTAAATACCTTCCATGTCTACAATGACAAAAAGAAAAAAGCTACTTCATTTTCTAACCTTTGCAGATTCTCAGTTATCTTAGATTTTCCCCTTCTCTTAGGTTGTTTCACTTTAAATAGGGAAGAGAAGGAAATGATTCAAGTTCATTCCCTTTCACCATGTGCAACCCAACCCCAAAGTCAGCTAGTTCTCATTTTCTTTTTTTGTACGTATTAAAATTTATTTTCTATGTATACCCAAATTTTCAAGTATTAGATTTACTTATAAATTCACCAGTGTTATCGTACAATTGGCTGAACAGTTGCAATACAGTTATTGTAGCTTTTCATATTCAATTTGAATGATTACAAAAGTTTATTTTCTGTATCTAATCAGAATTAAATATTTTAGATACAATCTTACACTTTATTAGATAATAAAATATAATTGAATATCTGCTTAGGTCATTTCACTTTAAATAGGGAAGAGAAGGAAATGGTTTAAGTTATGTGCAACCCAACCCCAAACCCAGCTAGTTCTCATTTGAATACTACAGTTGTGAACCCTGGCTCCTCATGATCATCACCTGAGGAGGCGGCCCAAATTCTATTCTAGACCACTAAATCAGAATCTCTGAGGATGGAACCTAGGCACTGATATTTTTTAAGTTCTGTAGGTGAGTCCAATGTGCATCAGGTTGGGACTGCTGCCTTAATGAAATGACTAAATAGATTATGTGCTGAAATTAGTCACTTATTTAACAAAAGCATCTCTGGATACTTACCAGACAACTGAAACCTAGTTGTATAAGTTCTTCTCCAGCTAAACAGCAGCAATATTTGGAAATGAAAATGTTTAAAGATTTTTTTTTTTTTTTTTTTTTTTGAGACAGATTCTCACTCTGTTGCCCAGGCTGGAGTGCAGTGGCACAATCTCGGCTTACTGCAACCTCTGCCACCCAGGTTCAAGTGATTCTCCTACCTCAGCCTCCCGAGTAGCTGGGATTACAGGCGCCTGCCACTGTGCCTGGCTGATTTTTGTAGTTTTTAGTAGAGATGGGGTTTCACCATCTTGGCCAGGATGGTATTGAACCCCTGAACTTGTGATCCACCCACCTCAGTCTCCCAAAGTGCTGGAATTACAGGCATGAGCCACCACGCCCTACCAAGATTTAAAAAAAATAAACTAGGAAAAAGTATGTGAGGGAAAGTTTGGGTAGAATATATTTATACTACCATTATATCTTTTATTTCTTAAGAATAAGCCCTGGAAGGTACCTTAGAATTGTCATAAAAATCCTTTTGAACACTTACAAAATTAAAAAAAAAAAAGAAAAGAAAAAAGAAAGGGCCAAGGTTAACTCTAGGCTACTCTTAGTGTAGAATCAGAAAAAAAAAAATCTAAATCTGCTTAAAGGATACTGCTAATATTTTTAAAATTTACAAAACAGACTGCAAACCCTTTATCAGTCATATTTTATCTCCTCTGTTATCTAAAAGTTTATTACATTTTAAGAAAAATGATAGGTATAAAATAAATATTCCAGTAATTCTGGAAAAAAAAAAAACCTCAGCGAGAGGACTTCTAAAGACTCTTCAACTTTACAGGTAGAAATTAATCTTTAGAAATATGTATATAAAGTACAGTCTTTAAAAACATGAAAAGTATAAAACAAAATATTAACCCTGTAGCATCATATATTTTCAAAATATTTTGCCATTGGAATATTTTACTTAAAGATAAAAGTATTGTCTGGCAAATATTAAAGTATCTAAACCTGGCTGGTATTATTTTCCTTAAAACCTCACTACATATCTCTACTGGTCTGTGAAACTGGTAACATCCTCAGCTATTTTCCAGTTTATGTAATTAAGAGGTATTCTACATGTATTTGCAATTGAAAGAATAAGGTTTTACTTTTACCTTCAAGAGACATGGAGGTCACATGCCAAGGGGTATGGTGGAACCAGAAAGCATTATCTAGAGAGCCCAAAACAGTAATAATCACCTCTTGCTGGGGCTCTTTCATGCAACAGAAACTATGCCAGGGACCAGGTACAGTGGCTCACACCTATCATTCCAACACTTTGGGAGGCCAAGTTTGGAGGATAATTTGAGCCCCAAAGTTTGAGACCAGCCTGAGCAACACAGTGAGACCCCGAGTCTCTCTATATAAATTTTTAAAAATTAGCCAGATGTGGTAATGCGCACCTGTAGTCCCAGCTACTCAGGAGGCTGAGGTGGCAGGATCAATTGAGCTCAGGAGGTAGAGGGTGCAGCAAGCTATGATCACACCACTGCACTCCAGCCTGAACGACAGAGCCAGACCCTGTCTCAAAAAAAAAAAAAAAAAAACAGAAACTGTGCCAGAAACTTCATACCTTATACTTTATCTCTAGTACTCAAAGCAGCCTACATCACGGGTACTGACGGGGTTTTAGATGAAAAATCTGAAACTCAAAGAGGCAAAATAACTTAGGATCATATTCCTGGAAAGGCGTAGAACTGGATCTAGAACTAGTTCCTCCTACATTGGACCCCATGTGGTACAACATCATGGGTAAGAGTGCAGGCAGACCTGGGTTCAAGTTTGGCCCTGCCATTTAACAAGCTGTTTTTGCAACTTCAGTAAAGTTACTTAGCATCCACAAGCCTCATTTTTCTAACCTGTAAAACCGAAGAATTGTAATACCTACCTCAAGGAGTCATTTTTGAAGCTTAGACACTGCTGGCAAAGCACTTTGTGGAGTATTTGGCCCATAGTAAATGTTCAATAAAAGTTATTACTTCCCCAATCTCACAGGTTGATATAAAGCACTGATAGGTTTATTCAATTGAGTCCTTAGGCTTACTGGAGGTTCAGTAACAGCTTTTCCAGACATCCCAGAAATGATCAGGTTCTTAATGACAGACTAACACTAACCAGCAGCATTTGAGAAAGCTGAAGTATTAATTTACGATAGGAATATCTCATTCAGTTCCTGAAATGTTTAAATGTCCATTCTCAGTACTCTGCTTCAGAAGACTAAGAAACTTAGAAATTAGTCGTTAAGGCTTCATGGTGTGGCTGGTCTTGGTGGCTCATGCCAGTTATTCCAGCACTTTGGGAGACTGAAGCTGGAGGACTGCCTGGGGCCAGGAGTTCAAGACCAGCCTGGGTAACAGAGCAAGACCCTGTCACTTTAAGAAAAACTAAAAACCAAAAATCGAAAGATTCTTTGGTAAGTATAAAGCTGCAGCTAGTATTTACAGCTTTGTTGACTGTCTGGTGCCAAGCCCTGACTTAAACTATTTAGACTAACACTCCAATTCTTGCAATTACCCTAGCAGATAGGTAATTTTAGTCCCATTTTACTGATAGGAAGCCAAGACTCCTATCTCGTCAAGTCCCTCAGCTAGTAAGTTTAGAAATGGAATTTAGACCAGTTATAATCCTGATGCCATCCTCTTATTAATCATTCCACTCTATGGATAATAGGGAGAGAATCACTTGAAGAATATTTCACACCAGCTATGGCATGCGCCAGTTAGGGATCTGCCCTACAGCAGAGGGCACATCTCTAATGACCAGTAAGTTCAGGTTCCTGGAAGTGCTTCTCTCTTTCCCTAGAAAGTACTGGACCCACACATTCCATCATTTCCTAAATAGCTCAACTTCTGTTGGAAACTTTCTTAAGCAGGTGGGTGCTGGGAAGATACACTATTTAACTAAGGGAGCTATTACCAGTCAAGTACTATCCCTTCCTTTGGGCCTTAAGACACTTTGTCTCTTGTGATGACATAATTTAACTCATAAGCTAATTTTATAAACAATTTTCTAACAGTGACTTTCATGCTCTTTCCAAGGTGTGAATATGCTATAATTTAAGAAATAAGATACCTGGCTAGGCACGGTGGCTCACGCCTATAATCCCAACACTCTGGGATGGGAGGCAGGTGGATCGCTTGAGGGTCAGGAGTTTGAGACCAGCCTGATCAACATGGTGAAACTCCATTTCTACTAAAAACACAAAAATTAGCCAGGCGTGATGGCACATGCCTGTTGTCCCAGCTACTAAGGAGGCTGAGTCAGGAGAATCGCTTGAACCTGGGGGGGGGTGGAGGTTGCAGTGAGCTGAAATTGCACCACTGCATGCCAGCCTGGGTGACAGAGCAAGACTTTGTTTCCCAGAAAAAAAAAAAAAAGATAAAGAAAAAAGAAAGGGAAGGTGGGGAGGGAGGGAGGGAAGGATCCTATAAATGCATCAAGATCTGGCTCAAAAGTCACTTACCCTGGTTGGCCTTCCCTGCATTCTCTATCGCAAAGACCCAGACATAATGTACAACAGCACTGCTGTCATTCATAGTCCTTCCCAAATATTACTCTGCATTGTGTATTTCTGCATATATGTCATAATAGACTTAAGCCATTTGAATACTCATAACCCAGGCATAGATAATTTTCATTCTTTGCAATGTTTAGCCCTGGGTCTTGTACTTACTAGATTCAGGAAAGAGTAAGGAAACAATTTTCTACTGTTTCTCTCTGAAAGAGAGAAAGTCAGATCCTATCTGCATCCCTGCCCCTACTCTGAGAGGCAAAGGGACCTATGCACAACATTTGGCTGCTGTCTGCACTCCTAAGACATTTCAACATAAAAACCTTAATTTAAGCAATAGGATAAACTTCCTAATGGGATTACTTATCAGCATAGTCTTACTGCTTTTGGAAACAGTTATAAGTTAAATGTTTATTTCTGTCGCTTTTTCTTCCTCTTTCTTCTCCCTTAATGCTACAGGAATACCATTTGAACATGCTGATCTTCTGGTATACCTAGTATCTCACTACAAAGCACCTGGTGAGAGAAAAGTCACAAGGAGAAACAAGCCCAATTAATACACAGTATTTAAAAATATATGCTAATAGTGCATGGGACCTGTGGGTTATTAGCATAGTTGAGACTGCATTGAAACTTATTTGCTATATCTAAACAGTAAAGCTATTTTGTAGTAATCCCTATGTCTATACAAATCCTCACAAAATAAACAGTGACATGCTATGATCACTGCTAAAGCACTGATTGTGGCATATTTCATCTTTTAAAAGCACAACAGTGAGTGCTGCCCAAGATTCCAGACTCTTGTGACAAAAAAGCATTCCAAACATGTATACTGTATAAAAATCATTTGATGCATTGACTCGCTATAGCTTAAGAATTTCAAGCAAACATATTAAAGTGAGGCATATACAAAACATGAGAACCCCAAAACATTGAGGAAGAAACATTAAATTAAAGAATAATCTAAAGCAACAGGCTAAGAAAAAAAAATTCCATTTTACCAAAAGCATATTCAAATTCTGGAGAGAATTTGACTTAATTTTTCATGCATCTTATCTGATGAGATTAAATATTCGGTGTTACTAATATTTTTTTTTTTTTTTTTTGAGACGGAGTTTCGCTCTTGTTGCCCAGGCTGGAGTGCAATGGCGCAATCTCGGCTCACCGCAACCTCCGCCTCCTGGGTTCAGGCAATTCTCCTGCCTCAGCCTCCTGAGTAGCTGGGATTACAGGCACGCGCCACCATGCCCAGCTAATTTTTTGTATTTTTAGTAGAGACGGGGTTTCACCATGTTGACCAGGATGGTCTCGATCTCTTGACCTCGTGATCCACCCGCCTCGGCCTCCCAGAGTGCTGGGATTACAGGCGTGAGCCACCGCGCCCGGCGTTACTAACATTTTTAAAAATAATTTATGGGAGGCCAGGTGCAGCAGCTCATGCCTGTAATCCCAGCACTTTGGGAGGCCGAGGTGGGTGGATCAAGAGGTCAAGAGAGCGAGACCATCCTGGCCAACATGGTAAAACCCCATCTCTACTAAAAAAAAAAAAAAAAAAAAAAAAATACAAAAATTAGCTGGGCATGGTGGCACATGACTGTAGTCCCAGCTACTTGAGAGGATGAGGCAGGAGAATCACTTGAACTGGGGAGGGTGAGGTTGCAGTGAGCCAAGATCACGCCACTGCACTCCAGTCTGTTGATGGAAATAAGAATTTATGGAAATACATAATGAAATACATTTAATTGAAATGCTTTAAGAAGACTATGGGTGCCATTTTTCTGTATTTCATACAGATCAGATAAATACTATACTTTTATTTTTGAAGTCAAGATCCTTCTGAAGAATGAAGATTCAAGCCCAAATTTAAATTAGATTTATAGTCAAACAAACATTTAGAGGAATACAGTCACCAAACCAATAAGGTAGTTCATTAACACCAAGTTCAAATTTGTTTATTCATAGCCAATTCAGAGTTGAGGAAGAAAGTGACCACATCCATGTTATTCTGTGTATCATGGACATTACATACCACTTTACATTTATTTTTACCACTTTACTCATTCACTTACATCTCATTGCTAAATCTACAGTTTTCTTCTCTGATTAACACTCTTTGTTTAAACAAATGTACCTTAGGCAATATTCAGTACACCAGCAATCAAAAGTATGCCTCAGAGGGATGACTGTCAAAAACTTTGTGACACACAATAAAAAATTCATTTTTCACTGAGATCCTGAACACACAAAATATATACATCTATGCAACTAAAACTTAACACATGTGAAACACTCCGATATGTTCTTTATTCCATTCAATACTATTTCATATATTTTTAAAATGCTGGTCAGGATCCACTAAGTTGATTTCATATCCCACTGACAAGTGGTGACCACAGCAGCCTGCCATAAAGCAGTTTCTAGGAATTAATAGTATCTCAGCCTGAGGACCCCCAAGTGAGGACCACAGAAGGTAGCAACTATCTCCAAACTGTTTTCTGAAAATGATGCAGAACATTTGAAATTTACATACAAACTTTACTTAAAATGTCGTCCTCATAATTTCAATATAATAATGTTTGCTAGGCCAGACATGGTGGTTCATCTGTAACTCCAGCACTTTGAGAGGCCGAGGCGCGTGGATAGTTTGAGCTCGGTTGTTCAAGACCAGCCTGGGCAACACAGTGAGACCCCTGCTTTTCCACTAAAAATAAAAATTAGTCAAGTGTGATGGTGCATGCCTAAAGTCCCTGCTACTCGGCTGAAGCAAAAAGATTGCTTGACCCTGGGTTATAGCAAGCTATGATCTCACCACTGCACTCTAACCTGGGCAACAGAGCAAGACTGTGTCTGAAAATAATAATAATGCTTGCTAATCTATATTATTCCTCTCACCATAAAATGTAGCTAAACTACAACCCTTGATTCAGGGTTCCTTAGCTGACATCTTCAACTGTCAGCTCAATTCTATACCTATGCTATTCAAAATGGTAGCCACTAAGCGCACGTGGCTATTGACTACCTGAAATATGAACACACTGAGAGACTGAACTTCACATTTTTTAAAATGTTCATGAATTTAAATGTTTAAATGGACATTAATTCAGTTACTGAAAAACTTAAGCATGTTTGGAATAACTTGGGCATGTGCATGTTTTTTACCTGTACATTTTATGAAATTGAAATGTAGTTCAAGCATTTCCAGTTAAAATTGTGTCCAAATTAAGATGTGCTAGGTTTATAAAATACATACCATATTTTAATGATTTAGAATAAAATGAATATAAAATGTATTACTAATTCTACATATTGATTACATGTTGAAATAATATTTTAGATACACTGAATAAACCATTACTAAAATTAATTTCTCCCTTTAAAAAGCTTTTTTTAATGTGGTTACTAGACAACAAAATTATACAAATGTGTCACATATTTCTACTGGACAATGCTGCTGTCAATGACATTGCCTTGATACTGTCAGAGTAGCCAAACATGGCTCATGGTGAATCACTCCATGCTGGATTCTTTCTTGCTAATACAAGTTATGCTATAGGCATTTCCTGGTTATAGATATCATTACTATAGTTAAACAAATTCAAATACTGAAAGGCAGTAGATACTATTTAAAATTAATTTTTACCTCCTTATGTCCCATATTCAGAATGTAAATCACTGAATCATGCTGTTCCTTTTTTTGTACTTCCCCATATTCAAAATATCCCTGGCATTTCATAAAAGTTAAATAGTACTGTAATTAAAACTAGTAAAACAGCCTTCCAGTAATCATTCTAAATACTTATATTTCTACATAATAGTACAGTAAAAAGTAAATCACATTGTTTTAATATTTATTTAATAAGAATAAAAAATATAATTTCATAAAGATTTGATTCTTCATTTAGGAAAAAGGCCACCAAAGACAAAATTTATGTTATAAGGTAGGCAAGAAGGAGAAAAATGTGACAAAGCTGCAAGATATAAGAACAACAAAAACAAATGTGAAGTTAATGATTCTGAAGAAAAAAAAATCAAATAACAGATTTTTAGTTATGAAGAGAAAGCCCTGTTAAAAATATGAAGAAATTAACTGAAACTATGTGACTCATATTCCCAAAAAAAACCTTGGGGCAGATAAAGTGAATGAAAGGAAGCATAATCTGTTTCATATTCCTCAATCCCGCCTTTCATAATGGGGCTTAGTTCAAGATAGCTTATAAATTTATAGGGCTTTTGAGTTCAAAATCTATTGCATAAATGGGAATGACAGGTCAAAAGCCTCACTGTGAGTACACCAAGCAGTGTGGAGTCATCTCTCTTCTCTTTCCCTGTCTTAAACACAGATATATGCAAGTTTTACTTAAAGAAACAAGAGAAACACATGCAAATTGTGCTATTTGGTTTTAAATACCTCTTTGCTGTAAAAATGTACTGCAATCATACTTTTAAGCCACAACCAAGAGAATCTAAGACTTGAAAATACTTTGGAACTATAGCCACCTCTTTTAAAACAAAAATCATGTTTACTGCCTGTATCTACTATACATCCTCATGGAAACTGTCTTACACTTTACTCATTAAATAGATACCTAAAACTGCACATTGTTTTAAAACGTCAATTCTTGAAAATATAATGGCAAAAGCAAATAATTAATTAGAACTTTCCTTTAAGATGCCTGACAAAATAGCTTGCATTATCTGAATAAAATGCTGATTATTAGCCAGGCACAGTGGTGTGCCTGTAGTGTCAGCTACTCAGGAGGCTGAGGTGCGAATCTTGCTTCCACTTGGGAGTTTGCGACCAGCCTGGGCAACATGGCAAGACCATCTCTCTAACAGTGATTGAAGATCTACTAAGTATCAGTGTTTTAAGTTTGTTACATATATATAATTTAATCCTCATAAGTCCTATAAAGTAGTTCTAAAATTATTTCCATTTTTTACAGAAGTAAACAGCAATAGAAAGATTAAACACATAGGCCTAGGTCACACTGCTTTTATGTGGCAAAGTCAGGATTCAATTTACAATCTGATTCCAAAGCCTGTATCCCTAACCACTAAAATCATTTTTATATTACTTTTAAAAACCAGCTATTTTCAGGCGTATATGTAGGAAATACCAAATTGCTACTTTAAGGAGATAACAAAATGAACAATTTCCAATATCTTGAGATGTTTTTCAAATATGTAAAACTTAGAAAAATAAGTTACACAGCAAATAAATAAAATGCACCAATAAGACTCCATTTGTAGCATTCATTAAATGTTATGAGTTCATTTCTTCAGGTTTATACATCAGGCTATATAACCACCCCATTAGAAATTATCATAAGATATCTGACAAACATTCATCTTTGTACATTTAGAAAAATTTTTACCAGGCAAGCCACAGGTACTTACTGAACCAACACACTAAAGAAGAGGGACTAACATGCAAGAGTCTCCCAACTTTGGTGGTGTACTTATGATAAGATATTTATTTATCTATTTATAGGTTATTTATATATCTCAGATATAGCTAAGATATATGACATACATAAGATATAGCTTGCATATATATCATATATATAAAATGTTATATATTTGATATATCTTTGATGTAGACATCTTTTATATATTAACTATATATCTTATTTATATATCTCAGATACAGTTAATGTAGATGAGGAACATATAAGGTATAACTTGTTTTTTTTTGTTGTTTTTTTATACATTCATATTACATGGTTTATTTTTTGAAAAATTACTTAAAAGCTTTTTTCCCTAAACAACGTAAATCCTCTTGTATAATAAGGTATAACTTGTATATGTATCTTATCTATAGAAACACATATCAAAGCTATATATCAGAGAAAATAATAAAAGATATATATCTAATATATAAGCAAACATACATATAAAAGATATATATGTATCTTTGATATAGATATCTTTGCTTATTATAAGCACACTATCAATAATATATATCATATAGAGAGATATATAGATATATAAATAATATATATATTATTCCCCTCCCCCCACCGAGACATGGTCTCACTTTATCCCCCAGGCTGGAGTGCGGTGGCAAGGTCATAGCTCACTGCAGCCCTGAACTCCTGAGCTCAAGCAACCCTCCCACCTTAGCCTCCCAAATAACTGGGACTACAGGTGTTTGCCATCACGTCCAGCTAATTTTTTAATTTTTTGTAGAGACAAGAGTCTCACTATGTTGCCCAGGCTGGTCTCAAACTCCTGGCTTCATGTAATCCTCCTGTCTCAGCCTCCCAAACTGTTAGGATTACAGGCGTGAGCCACCGTGCCCAGCCTAGGCAAAGAAACTGATCACGCATATACCCACTGTAGGTATATCTGTTCACAAATCATACGTGCATATGCTGTATGCATATATATGTATATATTCATTTTATTTATTTTTTTTTGAGGGAGAGCTCACTCTTACCCAGGCTGCAGTGACACGATCTTCGCTCACTGCAACCTCCACCTCCTGGTTCAAGTGATTCTCCTGCCTCAGCCACCCGAGTAGCTGGGATTACAGGCGTGCACCCCCACATCTGGCTAATTTTTGTATTTTAAACCCTGCCTCTACTAGGCATGGTTTTGCCATGTTGTCCAGGCTGATCTTGAACTCTTGACCTCAAGTGGTCTGCCCACCTCGGCCTCCCAGAGTAGTGGGATTACAGGCATGAGCCACCGCCCAGCCCCGTAATTTTAAACATATGCAAAAACAAACATTAAGAAAGGATGTAAGAGTTCTACTTCTGGCAAGGGCAGACTGGCTCATTTCAGACAAAACCCTCCTGCTGATAACTAGAAAAGCTGGCAGAAAGCTTCAGTTTAGAAGCCGAAAAAGCTGAGTGTTGAGTAGGCTCACAGAGCTGGGGGGAAAAAGCAGAGTTCAAGGTCTTCCAAGAAGAGGGACCACAGGCCTTCTGGTGGGACCTAAAAGTGATACTCCCCAGAAGAAAGGGCAAGCCTGAAATAGATCAGTGCTCACAAGAACTAAGGCCCAGCAGAATCAATCACCTCATGTCTGGCTGAATTAACGTGATCTGCTCTAACCTGGTTGCCTGCCAGAAACTAAAGTCAATCCTCTCTGCAAGAAAAATCCAACAAAGGCTCAAATTATTTCCACAGGTTTTCATCTATAATGTCCAGTATATAATCCAAAACAACCAAGCACACAAGAGATTAAATTTTGATATAAAAAAGAAATCGGGGGGAAAAAACAGCAGAAATAGATTCATAGGAGATCCATATATTGGAGGCGGGAGAGTGTGGTATGTTGGAAGCAAGGAGTTGGGAAACATAGAGAAGGTTTAAAATAGCCAGTGTGGGAAAGTGGAACAGGAACTGACCTGGCAACTGTGGAAGCCTGTAGGGCTGCTGGGGAAGGTCCACTGAAATGAGTCCCACTACATGTTCAGCCTCCATGCTACTGGGTTTCACACACCGTCTCGAATCAATCTCATCATGCAAATAAACCACAATCTAGCTAAAATAATCCTATACCTTAATCTTCTACTTGAGTACAAAGTATCACTAAGATTGACACTGACGCTGGAATTATTTTCATATAATGGAAAGACCAGGTTTCTTCAGTCTATCTCAACACCAATTTTCATTTGTATGCCTCCTTTATTCTTCACATCGCTGCCAATCTTCTTCCCACTTCTTTATGTGGACATCTAAAGGCAGTTTTTTTTTTTTTTTTTTGAGATGGAGTCTTGCTCTGTCGCTAGGCTGGAGTGCTCTGGAGCAATCTTGGTTTACTGCAACCTCCACCTCCCGGGTTCAAGCGATCCTCCTGCCTCAGCCTCCCGAGTAGCTGGGATAACAGGTCCACCACGCCCGGCTAATTTTTGCATTTTTAGTAGAGATGGCTTTTCACCATGTTGACCAGGACGGTCTCTATCTCTTAACCTCATGATCTGCCTGCCCCAGCCTCCCAAAGTGTTGGGATTAAGGCATGAGGTTTTTAAAACTCTGGTTTATTCCATTTAAAGATAATAAATTCTTATGATGTTGACTTATGTAAGCTAATTTGAAATCTCATACTATTTCTTAGCAATTTAGGATTATCCTCACATAGACACATGACTAAATTCTTACACCTATACAGGAAAGCCAACGTACGTGGCTGGGCATGGTGGCTCATGCCTGTCATCTCAGCACTTTGGGAGGATCGCTTGAGGCCAGGGGTTTGAGACCAGTCTGGGTCTTAACGTGAGACCCCATCTCTACAGGCAATTTAAAAAATTAGCTGAGCATGGTGGCGTGTGCCTGTGGTCCTAGCTACTCAGGAAGCTGAAGCAGGAGGATTGCCTGAGCCCAGGAGTTCAAGGCAGCAGTGAGCTATGGCAACATCACTCTAGCCTGGGAAACAGAGCAAGACCCTGCCTCTTAAAAAGAAAAATATATATATAGTTACAGGCAAATTCACATATATTTTCTTCTGCCATCCTCACTGTCTACTTTTTCCTTTCTTGAAAAATAATGATATAATGTTGCCCTTTGAATGGGAACACGATGCTCCTGCCCCACATTCAGAAGAATACTGTTTTTAAACTGCTTATGTAATACAACTGCTAATTCTTTGTCTTACCCAGTGCTCTTTGTAACCCAAAGCCATTTGGCCAGCATTCAAGGTTTACTATGAGGATATGAAACAAAGCAGGTAAGTCTCCACATGGAGACTGAACTCTGACCTCAGAGGTTGAGTGCTTTAACTAAACTTAACCAGCGGTCAGTGTAATCCATTTTGAGTGTCTACAACAAACAAGGTATGTATACTAGGCAAGAGAGAGACAGATGAGACACAGCATGCCCTTAGGACTATATATTCTAAAAGTGGCTAATAAAAATAAAAGAGCTGATACTCTAACACGTAATGAATTATACTCTACGCCTATAAACCCTGCCCTGACATCTCTCTTCTCCCCGAAAAATCTTTGCTGCAAAGAAGAATGTGATAAATGACAATTTCTTTGAGAATCAGAGGACTGAGTTATTTTTATTGTGGAGAGGTATAATGCATGAATATTTAAGAATATCCAATTCCATTACAGAAAATCAAAGATACAAATAAGAGAGGTGAAAATGAGTACAGAGCAAACAGCTTGAGAAGTTAGACACCGAGAAAGTAAACAGGGCATCTGTGTGCTAAACACAGGAAGGAATGAAAGCACTCGGAACCACCAAATATTCATGAGACCAGAGGAGACACAAAATACTCATGAAGGCATTGATATGAGGTATTAAGCCAGCCAATCCAACTGGTAGTATCCACTTCTAGAGCTACGTGCCCCCTGCCCAAGAAACAAGATGAAATCCATAGCTGCTCATCATGCTAACTGACAGGCAACAGGGTCAGTCAGGTCCCTACATGTAAAGGTGATATTTAAAATTTGCTTAACAACAAAAAAACCACAAGTGTTATGTGGTAGGAAACAGAAGGGGCGAAACTTGAGAACAGAGGATATTTTTGTCAGTGAAAGATTAATACAGGAACACGTCAGCAAATTCCAAAAAAGAAGCATGAATTAGTAAAAATGCAAAGAAATTATAGGTATGAGCCACCATACACACCCTGTTTTAGTTCTTTTCTAAAGTGGATATGAGATAAATGGAATTAGGCCAGGTTCAAATTCATTTTTACCTAGTCTTTCCACTGTTTCTTCAACTATAATTTTACTTCAATGGTTCACCTTCTCACAGTCTTGACTAGGTTTCTCCACTACAGAAAAACATGAAAGATGATTCTATGCCCATTAGAAAGGCAAAATGAAAATCTAGGAACTAAATGGAATAAAATTAGTTCCTGTAAGAATTATGACCACCTTTACGGAAATGTTTAAAATTCGTTGTTTTACTAATAGGATGCTCCTGAAATTTTAAAGGTAAAATCTGAACAACAGTAGAGTAACCTCAAATTCCAAGTGAAAGTGGTAATAGGACAAAACTTGAATAACAGCTACAAAAAGGTGGTACTTCAATGCAAAGTTAAGTTCAAAAACAAATCCAGAGGATAGCAGAGAGTCTAGAAAGAACTTGAATAAGGAGGCGACACCAGGAAAGGCTGTAAAGGGAGTGACACTGTGGTGGGGAGGTGTTGAGGGGAGGCGAGAACAACAAAGTCATAACAGAAAAACAGGATTTGGTTGTACTATTTACATGTTTTCCATGAGAATTAGCAGTTCTTAAGGTCATTTTTAATCACATTATGCATTTTCACCTGCATAATCCCCTTAGACCATGTTCTTTTCCTTACTGAAATGAACAATGCCCATCTTAAGTCATCTTCAAAAAAACCTATTAATTTGGCAATGTCCCATCAAAAGCTAGAAAAGGGAGGGCAAGATGGCTCTAAAAACATAAAAACCTAATTCAATTTTTAAAGTTAAAAACATGTTAGAACAAGACTTCCAATGTTTTCACTCTGGTGCTTGCCTGAAGTTTGAAGCCCAAGTTTCCATGGATTCCCAAAGGCAAAATTAATCACCTTTATCTTTCACAGTGGCTGTGAATAGGGGGTAGAGAGTGGTGGCCAGGGTACGGGGTAACAGAACAAGAAGAATTAAGAAATATAATCTGTGGCTGGGCGTGGTGGCTCACACCTGTAATCCCAACACTCTGGAAGGCTGAGGTGGGCAGATCACCTGAGGTCAGGAATTTGAGACCAGCCCAGCCAACATGGGGAAACCCCAACGCTATTAAAAATTAGCCAGGTGTGGTGGCACATGCCTGTGATCCCAGCTACTCGGTAGGCTGAGGCCTCTCTATTAAAAATACAACAATTAGCTGGGTGTGGTGGCGCATGCCCATAATCTCAGCTACTTGGTAGGCTGAGGCAAGAGAGTGGCTTGAACCTGGGAGGCAGAGGTTGCAGTGAGCCCAGATTGGGCCACTGTGTTCCAGCCTGGGGGACTAAGAGGACCCTTTTAAAAAAAAAAAAAAAAAAAAAAAAAAAAACCACTGTGGCAGTGAGGAAAAAACTGAAAACAAATGTTCAATAATAGGGAAATTATTATCATTTGTTACAAATGTTACAAAGCCACAAAAAATATACATTATGTGTCTATAATGAAAGAAGAATCTAAAACAAATTGTAAATATGACCTCAACTATGTAAAACACACATTCAAGAGACTAAAAATAAATACACCAAAATGTTAACACTTCTTGCTCTAGTTGATGGGAATACAACTGAAGTTTTTATGTTTTATTTATTTATTTATTTATTTTGAGGCAGCATTTTGCTCTTGCTGCCCAGGCTGGATGGAGTTCAATGGCACCATCTCGGCTCACCGAAACCTCCGCCTTCCAGGTTCAAGCGATTCTCTTGCCTTAGCCTCCCAAATAGCTGAGTTTACAGGCATGCACCACTATGTCTGGCTAATTTTGTAGTTTTAGTAGGGACGGGATTTCTCCATGTTGGTCAGGTTGGTCTCGAACTCCTGACCTCAGGTGATCTGCCTATCTCAGCCTCCCAAAGTGCTGGGATTACAGGCATGAGCCATCGCACCCAGCTACAACTGAGGTTTTTATTTTTGCATTTTTCTGTATTTTGCATATTTAAATATATTATTTTTATATTCAAAAACTTTTTTAAAAGCATGGAACCAAGGACATAAAGTTTATTTTTAATCACTAAGAATGTTACAGAGGTCATTTAAATATTAATATTGTTCCCCTCTTTAGAAAGAAAATAAGCCAAATTAATACAAAGTTATAATAAAAGTTTAGCAAATTAAGAACAAAACACCCCATTTACTAAGTGCTGTCTGTGTGCCACACACTGTGGAAAGTCACTGTGACATGTGTTATCTCATGTAATAAATGTGTGGGTTTTTTTTTTTTTCTTTTAGAAAGTGTATTTATCAACCATTTCAGTATATATCCACTGCTTAGGACCCTATTTTAGAGCACCACCAAGACACCTGCTGTAATTGCCAAGAACCTACAGAAACAGGAATTCCTACAAAACCAGTTCTCCAGGGCACAAAGCAGAGACCTATGTAGTGGAACTGTATAGATCTTAAAAAGTAACTCATCCAAACTTTCCACAACTTTTCACAATAGGTTTACTGAACGCTACGTCAAAAAAAGGCGGCATCTAAAATTCTAGTAAAATAAAGAAATAAAGTTCCATACATATCTGAATGAATTATAAATTATACTAACCAAGAGTTTTCACGTATATTTCCTGTTTCTTTCTAAAAAAAATTAAAACAAATCTATATAAAGCCATTCATGACATTAGCCATTAAGCTAACAGGAATTAATGCTGGGTTTCAACAGTTACTCAAAATCTACCATATTTCAAAATTATACACCAAAATGACATATTTTCTTGAATAGATACATCATAGTTTGCAGGTTAATATGGACTATCAATAAATTAAAATTAATTTATGATTTCAAGTAGGATAAAGAACATAAAATCCATATGGCAAACACAAATTTAAAAATTATAAAACCTAAGCCAGGAGTTCACTAGCTTATATCCTACTCTTCTTCTGAACACAAAGCAGAAACTCATTAATCCTATCATTTCAGAAGTTATAAAATTTCAAAAAGAGTTTAGGCTGATGTTTACCTTTAATTAAAGCTTTCATTTTCTCACATATCCCTTTCAGTCCATCCTGCATAACAGAGGTAGAGTAACCTTCAGAAAGCACTACCTTTCTGTTTTGCATAATAAAAGCAATGACCTCATATGCTTGTGGAATGAATAATTTTTCATGTCTCAAAAATCTTTAATAACAACCTATGGTCTGGTCATTTAGCTAGTGTTACTGAGTATCAAAATAAACAAAACTGACATTTCAAATGAGTCTCAACAACCTCCCACTGTCAATACCCCTTTACCTGGCTCTAAACTCCTACTCCTTGATAGCTCTCAATCCCTTACCCCAGCGGTTCAACCACAAGCGCTCCGGACTCCTGCCAGTCTGCTGGCTACATTCGCCAGCCTCATTTTAGCATTACTTCCTTTCCCATCTAGTATCGAATCCATGTATCATCTCTTGCTACTTCCTTAGTCTTCCTATACTTCTATTGCACTCACCCTATAAAATCCCAGCCCTGATCAATTTAACTACTTCTTCTGCTCTTATAGCCAATCTGCAGTCTATTGTTAAAGAGCATCACAACTTCACAAATCAGTAACTCTCTAAAAGCAGTATCCACGAAACCTCAGCTGGAACCTTAATGCTGGCCAGATACTCTTCCTCACAGAGCTCACGGGACCACATTTCTCCAGAGCTATGCTCAACCTTCCTCACCAATTCCCAGTCCCCTGCCTGCCTATTCCGGCGCAGCAGTCTCACCTGGACAAGTAATAGAAGCTCCAGACTCCATCTGAGTAGAAGAATGTTTCTACCCACTGTTCAGGGATAATTTTTCTACCTGTACCCAGTTTCTCGCCCACTCCCAATTCATCAGGGAGCATGTCTGTACAATTAAGCTATCTATGGATCCATTCTTCTCATCACCACAAAACAGCAGTTTCCTTTACCCTAATCCCAGGTCTGTGAATAACTCTTTGGACTTGCAGCAAAAACTCAACCACAATAATTATTCACTTTTCTATAAAATGCAGAGGACAAACAAATGATAAAAAAAAAAAAAGCACCCCACAAGGTACTAGAAAAGGATTGAGTAATTCCTAAAGGTATAAAAGATAGAAGATAAAATATACTTGAGGAAGATTTGTTCTTTTAAAGACTCACTAAGACTTTTCTCCATAATGTATTAAATTATTTTTGTTTTAAATAAACTACTACTAAAAAATGATGCTTTTACATAGGAATCCTTATAAAGTCATAGCTGCTTATAAGAGTTAGAGATTTGGTAAGGACATGTAAGTCAAATTGATTCTGTGGTTCTTGTCCTTTTTTGAGTCACATACTCCTTGAAAAATCTGATGAAAGCTGAGAATTCCTTCTGAAAAATACATGCATTGTGCTTTGGGAGGCCAAGGCAGGAGGACTGCTCCTGGAGAAGGCCAGGAGTTCTAGACCAGCCAGGGCCAACACAGCGAGGCCCTATCTCTACAAAAAGTAAAAAAAAAAAAAAATTAGCTGCGTATGGTGGTGCACACCTGCAGTCCCAGCTACTACGGAGGCTGAAGAGGGAGGACTGCTTGAACCCAGGAGTTAGAGGCTGCATTGAGCTATAATTGCTACTACATGGCAACCTGGGCAACAGTGCAAGACACTGTCTCTTTAAAAAAAAATTTTTTTTTTAAACACTGATTTTTGAATAACCATGTTTTCCTCAAGTTAAAATTTATTTACCTTTTAAAAAAATCTTTGGAGCATTATTACTTTTGTAATCATGAAGGAAAAAAGAGGGGAAGAATAAGATTTGTGCTTCTACCCCACATACCTTTCAAGTTTCTAATAAAATAAAACCTATTCTGACCTGTCAGCTTTCCATGGAAAAAACCAAAAGGTGAGGGAAGGCAGAATAATCTATAGAGACATTCTGGCACATTTTTTTCACTTACACTGAAGAGCTAGAGGAAAATGGAAACTCTCCAGCAAAGGCTATACAAAGTACGTGGTTTTACACAGAGCGTTACACAAGTACATGGAAGCTTTAGTCACAAAACAGATATTCTTAGAATGTTTCCTCAGCCTAGATAAGTGTTCCTGGAGCAGAATTTTTGCTCATAAGGTTTTTGCACTCATAGCTGGACTCTCTGAGGCTTCAGGGAAGGCAAGCCATGGACACATAGGTTAAAGCTCTGTTGGCATTCACTGGGTAATCCCTAGGTTTCCCCAGTTATACAGTGGAAAAAGGAAGGAGAAAAGGCCTGTAGGCATCAGAATGCATGAAACTATAATCAACCAAGAGGCCACCTGATATAATAAAAACTAACTTCCTGAATTCAATACTATTTCACTTTAGGTTATTGTGAAATACATCTTTCTCTGGCTAGTGAAAAGATGAACATTGGTGAATATATGATCTATTCAATTAATTTTAAAAGAAGAGTTAAAATGTAATACCAATAAGACAGACTATCTTCTCTCTTCCCAGTCACAAAACATACATGATTAAAATAGAGAAGACAAATGGCATTACTTCTAATTTTGGCTCTATACAGTGCTTATCCAATGCTACAGGTATAACTCTAAATGGCATGGCAGAGAATTCTACAACAAAATTTTAAAAATACTTGCAGCAAAAAGGATCTAGAGATTACTGTGTAAATTGTATAAAATAAAGTCTGATGGTTAAATTTGAATTAAGATGTCACAAATGTGTACCAATAATGACTTTTCCAGGAAATGAAATTTCACAATATTATAACCAGCATAATTTGCACAAACGTCCACCCCTCTTTTCATCAGAGTTGGCTCTGAGGGAGGAAATCATGTTGGTTACATGAATCCTTTTAAGATCCAATTTAAGTAAACTTTTTCACGCTTCACAAGTAGAAAAAAAAATCTAAAATGCTCTTTGTTGCTTCATGAGGTAAAAACAAATAACTCAGGCCTGGTGTGGGGGCTCACACCTGTAATCCTAGCACTTTGGGAGGCTAAAGTAGGCAGACTGCTTGAGCTCAAGAGTTCAAGACCAGCCTGGGCAACATGGCAAACCCTTGTTTCTATTTTTTAAAAAAATTAATTTAAAAAAACCCATACACCACACACAAACAAGTAACTCCACTATTTCTTATTCAATAAATAAAATACATTTTCGGTTGGGAGCAGTGGTTCATGGTTGTCTATAATCCCAGCACTTTGGGAAGCCAAGGCAGGAGGATAGCTTGAGCCCAGGAGTTCAGAACCAGCTTGGGCAACACAGCAAGTGCTCATCTCTGTTTAAATAACAAACCTCACAAATTTGCACAAAAATAAATCCTCACTGAAAAATCTTAGGCAATGTTTTTCAGTTCATCCAAAAATTATTTTTAAAATTTAGTTGTACACTGGTAATCACAGCTTCAGAAGAGAAAAACAATGAACAAAGACAATGCATACATAAAATCAAAATATAAGCAGTACACTAACAAACACTCAAGGATAGCAGTATCTGATCTTATGAAGTTGACAAATTGTTTAATAAATTATTTATTTCAAAATCTATAATATAAAAAGTACTTTATTTAATTCATTTATTTTTTATTTTTGAAACAGGGTCTTCCTCTGTTACCCAGGCTGCAGTGCAGAGCACAGTGGTACAATCATACCTCACTGCAGCCTCAACCTCCCGTGCTTAGGTGATCCTCCCACCTCAGCCTCCAGAGTAGCTAAGACCACAGGCCTAAGTCTCAGGCATGGCTATGCCTGGCCAAAAAGCATTTTTAAAGATTACTCTACCTTTGTTCAAATTAGAAAACCACAGTCACCTAATTCACTGAGTTTTCAAAATGCAGCTAAGATAGAAAAAAGATGTAATTATTTAATCAGGTAACGGCTCTCCAGGGCAACTACTCTCATAAGAGAATTTAATAGATTTGCCAATTACAAAATAATGTTAATTTCTATAATTGCCTAGATACTGTCAATTCAAATGTCAAATGCCCAAATGTCAATAAAGGGTGACTAACCAGATAGTGTGGCACATGCCTGTAGTCCCAGCTCAGGAGGCTACGGCAGGAGGATCACTTGAGCCCAGGAGTTCAAGGCTAGCCTGAGCAACAAAGTGAGACTTCATCTCTAAAATAAATAAATAAAGGTGACAAAATTTACCATTTACTTTCAGAATTTTTCTTAATCTAAAAGGAAAAATCATCTTGATTTGTCAGTATTTTGATAGGCACACAGTCTTTCCTTTCCACATGGCTAATGATGATGAAAAACAGGAAGTCCTAAGAGATGGAAGGGTGGAGTGGTATAATGGCAGAAAGTTTCCATCTCTAAAATATTAAAGCGCAGAACCTCAAGACTAAAATAAAAATAATTTGGCCTGGCATGGTGGCTCACGCCTTTAATCCTGGCATTTTGGGAGGCCGAATGGGGCAGATCACTTGAGGTCAGGAGTTTGAGACCAGCCTGGCCAACATGGTGAAACCCTGTATCTACTAAAAATATAAAAAATTAGCCAGGTGTGGTGGCACACGCCTGTAATACCAGCTACTTGGGAGGCTGAGGCAGGAGAATCACTCGAATCCAGTAGGTGGAGGCTGCAGTGAGCTGAGATCCTACCACTACACTCCACCCTGGGTGACAAAGCAAGACTGTCTCAAAATGAATAAATACAATTTAAGAAATCTCAAGCTATTATAATACTTCAGAATTCTGCTAATGATGTGTTCTTCAAAGAATATTACAAATAATCATTTCAAATGCTTAAAAAACAAAATTGGCCGGGCGCGGTGGCTCAAGCCTGTAATCCCAGCACTTTGGGAGGCCGAGGCGGGTGGATCACGAGGTCAAGAGATCGAGACCATCCTGGTCAACATGGTGAAACCCTGTCTCTACTAAAAATACAAAAAATTAGCTGGGCATGGTGGCGCGTGCCTGTAGTCCCAGCTACTCAGGAGGCTGAGGCAGGAGAATTGCTTGAACCCAGGAGGCGGAGGTTGCGGTGAGCCGAGATCGCGCCATTGCACTCCAGCCTGGGTAACAAGAGCGAAACTCCGTCTCAAAAAAAAAAAAAAAAAAAAAAAACAACAACAAAAAAAATTATTCCCTGATTGAAAGGATATATAATTTCTCCCATGAGAAGGATTCCTACATAAAGGAAAGCCTGTATTTATTTGACTCTTGAAGGCCCTAAAGTGGAAAGAATGCTACATGACAGTATTAAGACATACACGTATTAAGTTAGAATTTCTCCATAAACACATAGTGCTTTTAAAGCCCATTGAAACCTTATCAGGGCTTTTTAAAAACTGAAGATTACCATACTATCAATTACTCTTCCTAAAATAACTAAAATAAATTTGCTAAGACTCACTTGTAGAAACCAAACAATGTATTTTCTCTTTTGTCCAACTAAAAGGGTGCCAATTAATGGCTATCTAGTTTTAAATACAAATGAAAACATAATTTTCTTATAGAACATGCACACATCTCTCACAAAACAAGCAACATCCAACAACTATACCCCTTCCCCAATTCTGTCTTTGATCCTCTAATACTCCCCACAGTACCTACATTGTGCCAGATCTATCATGACTATATTTGACAGAGGAGTTTGTTCACCGACCAGGTAATTTATAGTTTCTTCATACCATAAAGGTTGGGAAGAGGGCATGTTTCCTGTATTAAATTACACTGAGTATTAATTAGGCCTTCAGGCTAATTTTGCTGTTAATGTAGATTGTAACATGCTGCAGCTAAAGTAGTATTTAGGGAAGTTTATTAGAGCACAGAGATCAAGACAGGAACAGTGATGGGTTTGACTAATTCCCATGGAGGTTAACTAGCCTTAGAGTTACCTGTGTTAAGGCAGCTCTGAGCCAGAGACAGTTCTATATAAATCACCGCCCTTGTTGCAAAAACAACTTAAAGCACGTACGTAGACAGTACGTCAGTTGGTTTATATAAAAACTGCCATCTTTCCTTTTAAATTTCCCTAAACCACCATACACAAGTTAATCTTTTACTTTACTCAGGCTCCCAGTGTTCTACGGCCATAAAACTTACTCTCTTCCTTTCTAAATTTTGCTAAAAGATTTGATCTTTCCCTTGATAAGAAATACCAAGATATAAAGAAGCACATTTATAAAACTCTTAGCCTTACCCGAAACTGATTCAGAAAATAACTCTACAATAGCAGGTACTCTACCTGTTCAAAATAAAGTTCAATCTTCTCTTAAGTCCTCAAGTTCTCCTTACTTAATGTCAATAGATTTAGCAGACAGGAACTCACACTGTGCCTTGATACGCTGTTGACAGACAGATGTAAATAACTAGTAACAATGACACGCCAGGAGTCACGCCAGGAAATGACTGAACACTATTCATCTCATGATCCTCACTAAACAAGCATGGGCTCAGCGTTAACACAGTCGTCAACGCTAAGAGGAAGAGGCTGGGCATGGTGGCTACGCCCGGAATCTCAACACTTTGGGAGGTTGAGGTGGGAGGATCATTTGCGCCCAGGAGTTCAAGGCTCTGGGACTGCCACTGAACTCTAGCCAGGGTAACAAAGTGAGAATCTGTCTCAAAACAAACAAAACAAAACCAAAACACTACAAGGGAGAGACTTAGAATTCTCCTCCTGCAGAGAAAATTCTCTAATTGAGTATCACAGCACTTTAGGAAGAGGAGCTTTTAATTTACTCCACAGAATCAGACTCTCAATGTAGGAAGACAGCTTAAATATCAGGTGAGAATGGCCGGAAGCAATGGCTCACGCCTGTAATCCCAGCACTTTGGGAGGCCAAGGCGGGTGGATCATGAAGGAGTTTAAGACCAGCCTGGTCAACATGATCTCTTCTAAAAATACAAAAATTAGCCAGGCATGGTGGCGTATGCCTGTAATCCCAGCTCCTCAGGAGGCTGAAGCAGGAGAAGTGCGTGAACTGGGACCCAGGAGCCGGAGGTTGCAGTGAGCCTGGGCTACACTCCAGCCTGGGCTACAGAGCAAGACTCCGTATCAAAAACAAAACAAAAAAAAAAATGTGACAATGCTATCATACGTGCTGCTCAGTAAGGTAACATTCAGCTACATGTGACTACTGAGCACTTGAAATGTGGCTTGTCCAAATTGATATGTGCTATAAGTATAAAATACACACCAGATTTTATAGATTTAGTATGAAATAATGTAAAATATCTCATTAACTTTTAAAATTGATTTCATGTTAAAACAACATATACAGGATTAAATAAAATATACTAGTAAAATTAATTTTACCTGCTTTTTACTTTCTTAATATCACTATTAGAAAATTTTAAATTACTTATATGGCTTACATTATTATTATTATTTATTTATTTATTTATTTTTCTGAGACAGAGTCTCTCTCTGTCGTCCAGGCTGGAGTGCAGTGGCACAATCTCGGCTCACCACAACCTCTGCCTCCCGATTCTCCAGCCTCAGCCTCCTGAGTAGCTGGGACTACAGGCACATGCCACCACACTCAGCTAATTTTTGTGTTTTTAGCAAAGACAGGATTTCACTATATTGGCCAGGCTGGTCTCGAACCCCTGACCTCATGATCCATCCACCTTGGCCTCCCAAAGTGCTGGGATTACAGGCGTGAGCCACAGCGCCCAACAGGCTTACATTATATTTCTATTGAAAACTACTGCTAGAGACCTACAGCCTTAATTCTGACAGCAAGCAAGAACTATCACTTGGCATTTCCCAATTACAGAGGTCATTTAAAAGCCAAAAGACACTGGATATGGTGGCTCATGCCTGTAATACCAGTGCTTTGGGAGGCTGAGGTGGGAGGATTGCTTGAGGACAGGAATTTGAGACCAGCCCAGGCAACATGGCAAAACTCCACCTTTACAAATAAATACATAAATTTAAATGTAAAAAGCAAAAATAAAATATGTATATATATATATATATATATATATATATATATATATATATTTTCTCTTCACTACCAACTTAATTGAGAGAACAAGATAATTTGAGAGACTGTAAAAATCATCAGCGGAATCACTTTGTCTTTGCACCATTTTAAAGGCGCGGTGGCTCATGCCTACAATCCCAGCACTTTGGGAGGCCAAGGTGGGGGATCCCCTGAGGTGAGTAGTTGAAGACCAGCCTGGCCAATATGGCAAAACCCCATCTCTACTAAAAATACAAAAACTAGCTGGGCATGGTGGTGGGTGCCTGTAATCCCAGCTACTTAGGAGACTGAGAAACTTCTTGAAACCGAAAGGCAGAAGTTGTAGTAAGCCAAGATCGTACCACTGCATTCCAGCCTGGGCAACAGAGTGAGACTCTTGTCTCAAAAAAAAAAAAAAAAAAAGACTACTTCAAAAAGGCAACAATAACACAGGAAACAAAACCACACTTCTTAAAAAAAAGATGAGAAATACTGCACACTAATCAAGTTTTTCTAATAAAGTATGTCTAAATGCTTATCATAAAGTTCATCTTTAAGGTGAAATGGACATTCCCAGCACCTGGGACCTCAGAAAAATAAGATACACAAAATTCTGTCTTTTTATTATTCAAGTACCTTCAATCACAAACAAGTAAACTATTAATGTTGTAAAAAGGGAATATTAAAATGTAATTCTCCTTCCTTAAAACCAAAAAAAATAATACCACTCAAAAGCAAAATAAAAAATGTCATCAGTTTTTCTAGGACTCAGTGGGCTTTGGTACACAAACATTATGAAATAAGACAGTGTATTTTAAAGTATGTGTTTTTTTCTTTTTCTTTTCTTTTTTTTTTTTTTTTTTTTGGAGACGAGAGTTTCACTCTCGTTGCCCAGGCTAGAGTGCAATGGCACGATCTTGGCTCACCGCAACCTCCACCTACTGCGACCTCTGCCTCCCAGGTTCAAGCAATTCTCCTGCCGCAGCCTCCAAGCAGCTGGGAATACAGGCATGCGCCACCATGCCTGGCTAATTTTGTATTTTTAGTAGAGATGAGGTTTCTCCATGTTGGTTAGGCTGGTCTCGAACTCCAGAGCTCAGGTGATCCACCCGCCTTGGCTCCCAACAGTGTTTTTTAAACCACAATGTGTTTATTTTTCTTTTTTTCTTTTTCTTGCTTTTTTTTTTTTTTTTTAAGAGGCAAAGGCAGCCAGGCACAGTGGCTCACGCCTGTAATTCCAGCACTTTGGGAGGCTGAGGCAGGCAGATCACAAGGTCAGGAGTTCAAGACCAGCCTGGCCAATATGGTGAAACCCCATCTCTACTAAACATACACAAAAAATTAGCCAGGTGTGTTGGTGCATGCCTGTAATCCCAGCTACTCGGGAGGCTAAAGCAGGAGAACTGCTTTAACCCAGGAGGCAGAGGTTACAGAGAGCCGCCACTGCACTCCAGCCCAGGTGACAGAGCAAGACTCTGTCTCAAAAAAAAAAAAAAAGAAAAAGAAAAGAAAAGAAAGAGTCTGTGTTGCCCAGTCTGGCTTCAAACTCCCGGCTGCAAGTGATTCTCCTGCCTTAATCTCCCAAAGTGCCAGGATGACAGGTATAAACCACGTCACTCAGCCAACACAATGTGTTTTTTTAAAGTATATTTAAAAAGTAAGAAATTCAACGACACATTTCTATGAGTGAACCATGATGACAGCATTCTATTTTATTTGATTTAAAAGTATTTAGGACTCCAGGTCCTGGAGGGGGAAAAAAGTATATTTCTGAATCTATGAAAATGTTTTTTTAAGAGGAGAGGGGAAGGCAGCTCAGTAATGCAGAGGTTCAGAGGATGCAAAGTCACTTCTAGAAAATTGTCAGTGAGAAAATTGTATGACAAAAGAATTCAAGGACATTAAGATCAATGAGTGAGTTTCCAGAGCTTGTACAACAGTTGATTAGATATTTTCTATGACGTCCTAAGAAATTTTTAATCCACAAAAGGTCATACTTGGTTGTCAATTCTTCTGAGCTTCATCAGGTGAGTATAATCTTCAGACTATTTGGTAGGTGATACATTCCTTAGGAACCTTTTCCTTGTGCATTTCAATGCCAAACTCAATTATGCTCTCGGCAGAGTAAGCAGATAGGATTGTACATATTTTAAGGCAGGAGTTGGTTGGCTGCCGTTTCTTGCCTTGGTGGTAAGGATAAAGGGTAAAAGCTCTTTCTGAGTTTGATCCTGAAACACCAAAAACACTCTCAAAGAACCGTGTCTTCTAACATTGCCCAATAGGTAAAAAAGACTGCCAGAACTTCCATTACAGCATCCTATTTTTAGTCTTCAAAATTAGGTCTTTTAAATCGCATCCCACAGTACGATGTGTTTGACTAAGTTTACGCAAGGAATAAAATAAGCATTCTAAAGTCTTAATCTTTTTAAGCTTTGAAAGGAATTGTAAGCTTTTAAATCTTAATTTTTAATCTCAACTTTAAGTCTTTCAGACACACAAACTGAAAATAAAAAATTAAGGAACATATTGGCCCAGGGAGAGGAACGGAAGGGAGACACCAGGCGGTTCTAGACCACCAACGTGGGGGCGATGGGGAGGACCAGGTGTGGGGGGGACACCCGGCTGTGGGCCACAGGGCAGAAAGGAATGGAGACAGAGGGAGCCGCGCGAGGAACGACTTCTGGCGGGAGATCCCCAGGGAGGGCGGAACTGGCGCGACGCGCAGCAATGGGAGACCCACAGCAGCTGAGGAAGGAGAGGAAAACAGGCGACCTGAGAGGGGGCGGAGGCGAGGGGACCGGGCTACACCTCACCGAGAGGGCAGAGGCGGCGCTGCCGGAGGAGGACAGCGCAGGGGGAGGAGCGAGGGGCTTCGCCAGGGCTTTCCCTCCGCGCCGCGAGCCGGCGCGTCCCCTGCATCCCGCTCTTCCTCTCCTCACCTGGGAATCGGAGGCGAAAGGAGGGCTACCGCTGGGCGCCGGGTCGGCTTCCAGCCCCACTCGCTGACATGGCGGCCGACGTGCTGTCACGGAGCTTGCTCAGGTCTCCCGTGGCTCCGGTGGAGAAAACACCTCTCGCCTTTCCGCCCCGCCTCCCTCTGCGCACCCCTCGCGACCGGCCGGCTGGCGGCTGGCGGCCCTAGACCGCGGAGCATAGAGCACTGGTGGCTAGAGGGGAAGCGCAGAGCGCGGACAACCATAGAGTACGAGTCCGGACACAAGCCGGATGGTCTGTCGCTCTCCTCATTGGTCCACTCACAATCCTCGGGCGGCTGAGACGGGACGGAAGCGGAAGTGAGGGAGAAAAGCCCGAAGGCGCCGCTGTTCGCATGCGCAGGTTATAGTGTTTACTTCCGCCTGACGGGGCCCGGACGCAAGGAAATGTTCCACGTGGGATACCCTGCATGGGGTTCAGTGTAGTAGCGACCCTGGGTAATCCTCGCAACGGGCCTGAGAGGCAAAAACATGTGGATCCCAGTGGCCGGGCTTCCTCCGCGGCTGACGCTCTCCTCCTTGGTGGGCGCTGGTCGCTTCTGCATTTTAGGGGCTGGAGCGGCGACGCGAAAGCCCTTGCAGGCGAGGAACCGCCGTGGCCTGTCTGACTCCGCTCCGCAGCTGTGTCCCGATCCCGATTTCAGGAAATCGCCCTCGCGGGTGAAGTCTAAGTCCACCTTAGACTTTAACCGTTACATAACCAGTCGGAGATTGGCTGAGACCATGGCGCGGATCGTATGCGGAAAAAATAAAACAACTCCACACCTATTTGTGGAGTGCAATGCAGGTGAGTTCAGTTGGATTGCATTTTCTTGGATGTTCATCATTTATTCAAACTTATTGATCGTCCTTGGGTGCTATTTAAGATGCTGTTTTTTGTTTTTAAGACGGAGTCTCGCTGTTGCCCAGGCTGGAGTGCAATGGCCGGATCTCGGCTCACTGCAATCTCCGCCTCCCGGGTTCAAGCAATTCTCCTGCCTCAGCCTCCCGGGTAGCTGGTACTGCAGGCGCACGCCACCACGCCCAGCTAATTTTTGTATTTTTAGTAGAGACGATGTTTCACCGTGTTAGCCAGGATGGTCTCGATTGCCTGACCTCAGGATCCGCCCACCTCGGCCTCCCAAAGTGCTGGGATTACAGGCGTGAGCCGCCGCACATGGCCTGAATAATAATTTTTTAAAGCACCATTTCATATTATGGGGAGTCAGTTCTGTTTAGGCTTGACAATCTCTTTGATGTTTAAAGCATCCGTATGGTCCATGGGTAAGCGATAGGCTACAGGCAATCTATTTTTTTTTTTCTTTTAAGAGGTAGTGAATCATGGTGATGAAGAGTGCAAGTTTTGGCTGGGGACGGTGGCTCACGCCTGAAATCCCAACACTTGGGGAGGCCGAGGTGGGTGGATCACTTGAGGTCAGGAGTTAGAGACCAGCCTGGCCAACGTGATGAAACCCCGTCTCTACTAAAAATACAAAAATCAGCCAGGTGTGGTGGCGCGCACCTGTAATCCCAGATACTCGGACTGCTGGGGCAAGAGAATCGCTTGAACCCAGGAAGCAGAGTGTGCAGCAAACCAAGATTGCCCCACTGCACTCCAGCCTGTGTGACAGAGCAAGACTTTGTCTCAAAAAAAAAAAAAAGAAAAGAAAAGAAAGAGTGCAAGTTTTGCTGTCACTGACAGTGATTTCAAAGCCAAGCTGCACCACTTTTGATGTTGGAGTCAAATAACTATATCTAAACTCTTGTTTCCCTATATGTAAAAAGGAGAGTGACATCTACTTTGGCGATGCTGTCAGATTTAAAATCAGATAAAAGTTTGATATTGAAAGAGGTTATGTTGTTTCTTGTGCAAATAAACTTTTCATTCTGTCAATGTGCTAGGTCCTGGAATCCTGACTCAAGCATTACTTGAAGTTGGTGCCAAGGTGGTTGCCCTTGAAAGTGACAAAACTTTTATTCCACATTTGGAGGTATATTTTTAGTTTCTAAAAGTATGTTATTGTTCGATCAACTACCTGTGAGTGGTTTAAGGAATTAAGCACACAGTTTTCTGAACAGAATATCTTTTAGGAGGCCATCTCTTAAATATCTTCTTTATTCTCAATGACTAGAATAGAGTTAATATTCAGTGCTTGTTGAATGGCTGAAAGATGAGGAGTTCTGAGACTTATTTGCTAGTTCTGTGGTCGGCTACAGCCTAGTTGGGTGACTTTGAACAAAGTGTATGACTGGTATCCCTAGAGTTGCTTCCTTGTTTCTACTAAGCTGTGCTGTGTTCCTGTCTTCTGTGAGCTTGGAGTCTAATTGCAGTAAGTGCTAATATTAGCTTATTGGGTCTATGTAACCTCTAGATTTAGGGTTTCAAAGGCAAGAAAGGTTGGCATACAAATTAAGTATCTTTTATCTGAAATGCTTGGGAACACAAGTGTTTTGGATTTCAAATTTTTTCATGTTATGTAATGTTTGTGTATACATAATGAGATCCCTTGGGGATAGGACCCCAAGTCTAAAAATGCCTTTTTTGTTTCATATACATCTTATTCATAAGGCCTAAAGGCAATTCTGTATAATATTTTAAATAGTTTTCTGCATTAAACAAAATTTGTATACATTGGGCCATCAGAAAGCTAAGGTGTCACTATGTCAGCCACCCATGTGGACAGCCTGGTTATTTGACATCATCATCATCATCCCCGACTCTGAATTTTCTTTCTTTTTTTTTAAAGACGGAGTTTCACACTTGTCACTCAGGCTGGAGTGCAATGGTGCAATCTCAGCTCATTGCAACCTCTGCCTCCCAGGATCAAGCAATTCTCCTGCCTCAGCCTCCCAAGTAGTTGGGATTATAGGCGCCTGCCACTACACCCTGCTAATTTTTGTATTTTTTTTTTTTTTTTTTTGAGACGGAGTTTCGCTCTTGTTACCCAGGCTGGAGTGCAATGGCGCGATCTCGGCTCACCGCAACCTCCGCCTCCTGGGTTCAGGCAATTCTCCTGCCCCAGCCTCCTGAGTTGCTGGGATTACAGGCACGCGCCACCATGCCCAGCTAATTTTTTGTATTTTTAGTAGAGACGGGGTTTCACCATGTTGACCAGGATGGTCTCGATCTCTTGACCTCGTGATCCACCCGCCTCGGCCTCCCAAAGTGCTGGGATTACAGGCTTGAGCCACCGCACCCGGCCAATTTTTGTATTTTTAATAGAGATGGTGTTTCACCATGTGGGCCAGGCTGGCCTAAAACTCCTGACCTCAAGTGATCTGCCCACCTGGGTTCTCCCAAAGTGCTGGGATTACAGATGTGAGCCACCACGCTCAGCCCCTGACTCTGAATTTATATGCTCCTGATAAGCCATCATTTTAAGACACATTTTGTTTTAACTGTACTAATGATTTTCATAAAAAAAAGAAAAAATGTGTTCAGAGAAGCTAAGCAGTACAGCAGCAGCAGCAGAATACCTGTGTCAGCTGTTGAACCGCAGAAGCACACAGTGGCAGGCTTTCAGTCTCCTGTGTGCTGTGTTTTAACTGAAAGGTTACTGTATGCCACATTTTATTTTTTTTTCTTAGGCAAGAAGAAACATCAGAAGCAGTTGAGGGACCAGGAACTGGGTTCATTAAGGATAAGGAGACATCCTGCCAGCTGGCTTTTCAAAATGCTCCCTATGGAGTCATCTGCCTCCTTAACAACGGTTTTTGTCTTAGATGACTCCCTTTGATTTTTATAACCTCAACTTTGTGTTATATGCCTGCATTTTGATTGCAACCTGTCACAGGTCAGGTGTGGATTTTTCCACTTTTGGCATCATGTTGGCACTCAAAAAGTTTTACATTTTGGAGCATTTCAGAATTTTCTGATTAGGGATGCCCAACCTATAGTCAGATAGTGTTGCCTAGAATTATGGCATCATCCAAATAGATTTTTCAGTGATTGCGCTTCTTAAAAAGCAGACACAGCCTGTGGTCCCAGCTACTCGGGAGGCTGAGGTGTAAGAATCGCTTGAACC
Organism: Sapajus apella; assembly: GCF_009761245.1. NCBI lineage: Eukaryota > Metazoa > Chordata > Mammalia > Primates > Cebidae > Sapajus > Sapajus apella. The sequence goes on from NW_022436989.1 coordinate 2,221,610, forward strand.
CAGGAGGCAGAGGTTGCAGTGAGCCGAGATTACACCACTGCATTCCAGCCTGGCGACAAAGCAAGATTCCATCAAAAAAAAAAAAAAAGACACATTCACGTAACAGTAAAGAAGTGGAAATTCCTTGCATGTTTAGCCAGACTTTTATTTTCATTCTCCTTCCCTCTTTTATTTATTATTTATTTTTATTTTTTATGTTTTTGAGAGGAAGTCTCACTCTGTCGCCCAGGCTGGAGTACAGTGGTGTGATTTTGGCTTACCGCAACCTTCGCCTCCCGGGTTCAAGTGATTCTCCTGCCCCAGCCTCCTGAGTAGCTGGGATTACAGGTGCATGCCACCATGCCTGGCTAATTTTTGTATTTTTAGTAGAATCGGAGTTTTACCTTGTTGGTCAGGCTGGTCTTGAACCCCTGACCTCATGATCTTCCTACCTCAGCCTCCCAAAGTGCTGGGATTACAGGCGTGAGCCACCACCCCCAGCCTCTTTCCCGCTTTTGTAGTCTTCACATTCAATTTAGGAAATTTAAACTTCCCTGTGCCAACTTTATGAAACCATGCAGAATGGCTGTATCCAAAATTGCATAATGACAACAAAAAATTGTGAAAATGTCTGTCAGATCCAGTTGTTTAATTCTTTTAACACTATAAGCATTAAATTAGTGTTATTTGCCGGGCGCGGTGGCTCAAGCCTGTAATCCCAGCGCTTTGGGAGGCCGAGGCGGGTGGATCACGAGGTCAAGAGATCGAGACCATCCTGGTCAACATGGTGAAACCCCGTCTCTACTAAAAATACAAAAAATGAGCTGGGCATGGTGGCGCGTGCCTGTAATCCCAGCTACTCAGGAGGCTGAGGCAGGAGAATTGCCTGAACCCAGGAGACGGAGGTTGCGGTGAGCCGAGATCGCGCCATTGCACTCCAGCCTGGGCAACAAGAGCGAAACTCCGTCTCAAAAAAAAAAAAAAAAAAAAAAAAAAATTAGTGTTATTCTACGACTTACTGTTTTGAAAAAAATTCAAGGTTTTAACTAGGTTATTTAATTGATGTTAAATCTGGCGGAGTTTCAAAAATGTAAAGAAAAAAAAGAACACAAAATTGTCTGAAGATTTAAGATCCTGTTGTGATTCAGTAAACATAATCACCTGTAGTTTCAACTTGGAAATTAAAAACAAGAAGACAACTTTTATCCTGGTTTGAGAAAAAATAAAAAAGCCCATATTTAAAGGTGAATCTACAGGTTCACAAAGTAATCAAGACGGTACTAAATAAAATGTCTTTGTTTCTATATAAAGTTTGTTATTCTGTAACACAGTAGTTGCTTTTTCCTATAAGATCCTCAAGGCCGAGGCTTTATATACGATAAACCAAGACAGGTTAAATCACTTATTTGCCCATGGGTCTAAAAGCTAATAAGTGCTAGGGCTGAGATTTAGCCAGATTTGAAGACTTCAATCTATCCTTGCTAAAATAAGACTGGGTTTACCATAAAAGCTGATGTCTCTTCAGCTGAACATACACAGCTATTTCTGCAACAGAGGCTCATGCCTGTAATCCCAGCACTTTGGGAGGCTGAAGCAGACAGATCACTTGAGGTCAGTAGTTCAAGACCAGCCTGGCCAACATGGTGAAACCCCATCTGCTAAAAACAAAAAATTAGCCAGACCTGGTGGCTCATGCCTATAATCCCAGTTACTTGGGAAGCTGAGGCAGGAGAATCCCTTGAACCCAGGAGGTGGAGGTTGCAGTGAGCTTAGATTTTGCCACTGCACTGCAGCCTGGGCAACAAGAACAAAACTCAGTCTCAAAAGATAAAAAAAAAAAAGATCTTCAAGGTAACAGTTTAATTTTAAAACAATTGCTTTAATGAAAAACGGAAGGTCAAGAACTAGAGAATTTTTGAAACAATGATTATGATAGCAATACCAATAACAAAGTGTTTCTGAAGCTATAAATGTAAGGTAAAACTGTAAACATTGACTAAATCCAGTCTTTGATTAGAACTAGTTTTTTCTCTATTGAGGTTCTTATTTTCTACCAGCACTAACTTGTACTCAACCCTTATTACCTGTTCTCTCACTTTTTAAATAACCATTATTATGATAAATTGAAAAGCCGTTCAAATAAAATTTTGTGTGAATACATCTATTTGCCAGAACAAACAGAGAAGTAACAATGGGTAAACAGAGCTCTTGTGGCTCTAAGTCGGGGACTTCAAGTGATGTTCTTAGCGGATAATGCTTCTGGCAACCTAAAGTTTGTTCCTGAAAACTGAAAGGATTTTCAGTGGTGACGTTTCACTTTTTTTTTGTAATCTAAATTTAGAATTTTCTCTCTCCCATTTCCCTCATAAAATGTCCGAGACTCTGGCAGCGCATTGTGGTTCAGGCCTGTGATCCCTGCGCTTCGGGAGGGAGGCCAAGACAGAAGAATGGCTTGAACCCAGGAGTTCTAGAACAGCCTGAGCAAGGTGTCAAGACCCCATCTTGGGGAAAAAGAAATTTCCAGGACTCCACAGTGACAGTGTTTCAGTCAGAAACAGTTTATTTTCAAATGTGAATGTGCTACAGTATACATGTTGCGGATTGTATTCCTTAACTATAAATCATGGTTTGGTGTATCTATTTGAATTGTGGAAACTGTTGCAGAAGTAGCTGTGTATGTTCGGCTGAAGAGACATCAGCTTTTATGGTAAACCCAGTCTTATTTTGGCAAGGGTAGATCGAAGTCTTCAAATCTGGCTAAATCCCAGCCCTCGCACTTATCAGCTGTCAGACCCATGGGCAGATAAGTGGTTTCGCCTGTCCGAGCCTTGGTTTATCTTATATATAGAATAAGAGATGGGAATACCCAACTGTACAGGATTCTGATGAGGTTTAAATGTGACAGACTTTTTTTTTTTTTTTTTGAGACAGAGTCTCGCTCTGCTGCCCAGGCTGGAGTGCAGTGGTGCGATCTCGGCTCACTGCAACCTCTGCCTCCTGGGTTCAAGCAATTCTCCTGCCTCAGCCTCCCACGTAGCTGGGATTACAGGCACCCGCCACCATGCCCAAGTAATTTTGAATTTTTAGTAGAGATGAGGTTTCCTATGTTGGCCAGACTGGTCTCGAACTCCTGACCTCAGGTGATCCACCTGCCTCAGCCTCCCAACGTGCTAGGATTACAGGCTTGAGCCACTGCACCCGGCAAATGAGACAAACTTAATGGAAAGTACCTAACTTAATGATTAGTAGAAACTTAGGGGTTACTTGCCTTTTCTCTGTTCTTTTTCCTTCCTGTTTTTGAATCCTAATACAATCTAGTTGGTTTTTCAAATGTGACCTCTCTAATGTGTGAATTGAACTATTTATCCTGGAGCTTTGATGATTATCATGTTTAGATTGTTGAATGTTAACTGACAAATGCTAAAGCAAGAATGTGTGGTGTCCTCACAGAATACAAGTGTAATGAAGCCATGAAGCGTTCATTGTTTATACATTTTGTTTTCCTTTCTTGAGACAGGGTCCCGCTTCCATCGCCCGGGCTGGAGTGCAGTGCGGTAATCACAACGTACTGCAGTCTCAGCTTTCCAGGCTCAGGTGATGCTCCCACCTCAGCTGTCCAAGCAGCTGGGATTATAGGCACATGCCCCAACACCTGGCTCATTTTTTTTTTTTTTTTTTTTGAGACGGAGTTTCGCTCTTGTTACTCAGGCTGGAGTGCAATGGCGCTATCTCGGCTCACCGCAACCTCCGCCTCCCGGGTTCAGGCAATTCTCCTGCCTCAGCCTCCTGAGTCGCTGGGATTACAGGCACGCACCACCATGCCCAGCTGATTTTTTGTATTTTTAGTAGAGACGGGGTTTCACCATGTTGACCAGGATGGCCTCGATCTCTTGACCTCGTGATCCACCCGCCTCGGCCTCCCACAGTGCTGGGATTACAGGCTTGAGCCACCGCGCCCGGCCTGGCTCATTTTTTATATCTTTAGTAGAGACAGGTTTCTCCATGTTGCCCAGGCTGGTCTCAAACTCCTGGGACTACAAGCATGAGCCGCCATGCCTGCGCTGTTTATACCTTTTTCATCAAATGGAAATTCATTAGCTTCTCTTAATTACAAAGATTAAAATGCCTTTTTGGTAACTTGTAAGATTATGTCAATGCTATATCAGGGGTGTTCAATCTTTTGGTTTCCCTAGGCCACATTGGAACATCAACTGTGTGGGCCAGACATAAAATATGGTAATATGAACGGTAGCTGATGAGCCTTAGAAAACAAAAGGTCCATGCATACATCTCATAATGCTTTAACAAAGATTATGAATTTGTGTTGAGCCACATTCAAAGCCGTTCTGGGCTGCATGTGGCTCTCAGGCCATGGGTTGTACAACCTTGCTGTCTATGTTGACTGGTTTTTAGAGTTTAAACATAATCATATGCATTATATGGGTACTCTTTCTTTTAGCTTCCATGACACTAAACTCTTCTGATTTTCCTCCTTACTTGTATTCTCAGTTTCTTGTCATTAGATTTTGGGCGTACTCCACTTTCAGGGCTACCCACTATTTCTCCCTAGTGTAGACCCCTCTCTTAAATTACCTTCAACAGCCAGATTCCCACGCATTTGTATATTCAGTCTGGACCACTCCACTGAGCACCTTATTCAGGTATGCAGCTTTCTACCTGACATCTCAACAAAGGTGACGTAGTAGGCATCTATCTCAGAATTAACGTGACCAAATATATGATTTCCACCCCCAGTCTTTCCCTTCCTCCAGTCTTTTTAAAACCTCCCCTTGAAAGTGATTGTTAACATTTACTAGATTTTTCTCCTTTTTATTTTCTTTATTTATTTGCTTTGGAGATGGAGCCTCACTCTGCCACCCTGGCTGGAGTGCAGTGGCGTAATTTCTGTTCACTGCAACCTCTGCCTCCTGAGTTCAAGCAGTTTCTCCCATTTCAGGCTCCCCAGTAGCTGGAATTACAGACACATACCACCACGCCTGGCTAACTTTTGTATTTTTAGCAGAGACAGGATTTCACCATGTTGGTCAGGGTGTTCTCAAACTCCTGACCTCAGGTAATCTACCTGCCTTGGCCTTCCAAAGTGCCGGGATTACAGGTGTGAGCTACCGTACCCAGCCAAAATTTACTAGATTTTGAGCTGGGCACAGTATCACACACCTTGACAGACACTTGGGAGGCTGAGATAGGAGGATCACTTAAGGCCAGGAGTTTGAGACCAGCCTGGGGACATAGTGAGACTCATCTCAATAAAAAATAAGAATTTTTTTTTTTTACTGGATTTAGAAATAGGATAATATTCATAGGTTGAACTCAAATGCTTAAGAAAAACTAGGTGTTTGAGGCCGGGCGCGGTGGCTCAAGCCTGTAATCCCAGCACTTTGGGAGGCCGAGGCGGGTGGATCACGAGGTCAAGAGATCGAGACCATCCTGGTCAACATGGTGAAACCCCGTCTCTACTAAAAATACAAAAAATGAGCTGGGCATGGTGGTGTGTGCCTGTAGTCCCAGCTACTCAGGAGGCTGAGGCAGGAGAATTGCTTGAGCCCAGGAGGCGGAGGTTGCGGTGAGCCGAGATCACGCCATTGCACTCCAGCCTGGGTAACAAGAGCGAAACTCCGTCTCAA